>NC_133781.1:6621361-6754220 GCF_003597395.2 Chelonoidis abingdonii
GCCTGCCATATTTACTATTCTTCCTACACATCGGGATGAATTTTTCCTGCAACCTCAATAAGGATTCTTTAAAATCCTTAGGGATTAGAAATTGAAAACGGATAATACTGCAAGTAGCTAACACTTGCTCTTTGAGTCCATTTTTGATAGTATTTAATGTAAATAAATTGCTTACCTGTGATTTTGGAATTGGTCCCTCTATGTGGAAATGAAGTCAGATTTATCATTACATATTTTTAAATTTGGGAGGTTTTTTCAGTTGTCCAGTGTTTAAAAGCAGAGTCTGCATAACTTGTTCTGGTTAAAAATTTGAATTAGTGTGGTGAAACTTTTTATGTCGCTATCTGGTTTAAAACTATATTTAAATATACTACTCATAACATACAATTTAAAGTTAAAATGTCTGAGATTTTTTCTTATGTGTATTCACTACTTTAATTGGATCCAATTTATTTGGACTCCTTTCCCCCTCATGTTATTTTCCCAGGGGATCACTGGGCTGTGGGACAGTCTGACATGGGGTTCCCACAATCTCACCTGTAGAAGCTGTGATACTGTGGATAAATCATTTGTAAAAGTCACTAGAGCAGGGGGAGTGGATCCCAGGCCTCCCACATCCTGGGTGAGTGTTCTAACCACCAGGCTTTGGGGTCATTCTTATGCCTATGTTCTCTTTCGCTCTCTCTGGCAGATCTCTGTTTAAATCCTGTCTCCCCTCAAGGGGTTGGGAGACATGAAGTGGGGGTCTCCCACATCCCAGGGGAGTGCCCTAACCACTGGGCTAAAGCTTATGATGGAAGTCCTCCTCATCCCCCAGAACCGCAGCTTCTTGTTAATAGTGTAGACACCTACCACAAAGAGTAAGCTTGCAGCTGAGACTCTCATGCAGAGCTAGTACCTGCCTGAAGCCTGGATTTCGGTCCCTATTGCTGAGAAAGTGTGTGCTAAGCCTGCCCCTCTTGTTGGCATCTCCCATTGGCTAGGTGACTTTCTGCTGAGCATGCTGCCTTTTGTGATTCACAGTCTAAGATACCTGCTTCTCCCCATTCCTTGTATAGGAGTTTAGGTGCTTAACTCAGCTTTTGGAATCTCAGTGATTTTCAAGGCACCATTTGTGTACTGTACTCAGGTCTCTATTCCTAGATGTATACATTTATCTTGGGCCATATTAAAATATCTATTGTTTATTTGCTTTGTCAGTGACCTGTCCTCTTCATTATTTGTCATTCCCCCAATTTTTGTGTCATTTGTGAACTTTATCGGTGATGATTTTATGGTTTCTTCTAGGTCATTGATAAAAATGCTTAATAGTGCAGAACCAATCTCTATGGGACCCCACTGGAAACATACCTGCTTGATAATGATGCCCTGTTTACAATTGCTTTTTGAGACTTGTCATTTAGCCAGTTGTGCACAATGTTAATTTTATATCATTTTACTTTTTTTAAATCAAAATGTTGTGCTGTACCAAGTCAAATGCCTCATAGAAGTCTGACTATATTAGGTCAAACTCGTATCTTTATCAACCAAACTCATAATTTCATTAAAAAAAAATCAAGTTAGTCTGGGAAGAACATTTTCCATAAATCCATGTTGATTGGCATTATTTATATTACTTTCCTTTAATTCTTTATAATGAATCAGACACTCCATTATCTTGCCCAGGACTGATGTTAGGCTAGCAGGCTTATAATTAGCTGGGTCGTCCCATTACCCTTTTAAAATATTGGTACAAAATTAGCTTTCTTCCAGTCTTCTGAAATTTCTGTTTCAAAGCATATTGAAAAATCAATATTAATCATCTAGTGAGAGCCTAAGTCAGCTCTCTTAAAACTCTTGGACGCAGGTTCTCCAGACCTGCTGATTTAAAATGTCTAGCTTTAGCAACAGCTGTTTAACATTCTTCTGAGTTACTGTTGGAATGGAAGTAGTGTTTTACCATCATCATATGATGTGACTACATATACAGAACAGAAATATTTATTGAACACTTCTGCCTTTTCTATATTATTATTGACAATTCTGCCATTTCCATCTAGTAATGGACCAATAACATTATTAGGATTCTTTTTGTTCCTAATATGCTTTTAAAGACTCCTAATTGTCCTTAACGCTCCTGGTCATAGATTTCTCTTCATGTCCTTTTGCTTCCTTATCAATTTCTAAATTCCTAGCTTTTGAGTTACATTTTTATCAATTCTCCTTTCTTCCATTTGCTATATAATGAGTTGTTATTACTATTATTGTATAGATGCTTTCACTTCCTGTCTAAGTCACATTTATTTTTTAACCAAAGCATCTTTCTCTGTCAATTGTGGGATTGTGGCTTTTTGGATATATAGTAAAGTCTTCTTAAACAATTCCCTATTATCTTGCTAATTCAGTTTTGCAGAATTTTGAATTTTTTGGCACAGAATCCCCCCAGGAGTAATCAATGGCTATTAACTAAGGTGGTCAGGGATGCAACCTCATGCTCTGAATGTCCCTAAACTTCTGACTGCCAGAAGCTGGCCATGGGTGACAGGGGATTGATCACTCAATAATTGCCCTGTTCTATTCATTCCCTCTGAAGCATCTAGCACTGGCCACGTCAGAAACAGGATACAGGCTAGATGAACCATTGGGCTGACCCAGTATGGCCGTTCTTATGACAGTGCACAAATTAAAAGGACAAAAACCGACTGGTCAGTAAATGAAGAACATAATGTTTCACAAACACAAAATAAATAAAGATGATAATGACCAAAAATACTCAAGATGACTGAGTGATGGCTGAACAGCAAAAGAAGTACAGGGCCAATCACATACAAGAAAATATAGGACAATGACGACCAGCTGAACAAAAACAGAATAACCCCAATGACTGGTTGCAGAAAAAGGAGGATGACAATAACCACCAAAAGAAAGGCTATGACAATAAAGATGACCAAGCATGAAAGGCTAGAGAAAGAGAATCAATAAAAGGAAAAGGATGACAATGATAACTGAATACAAAATAGAAAACAATGTTGCTGATAGACCACAAAGAGAAGACTAAGAAGCATAATTTTGACAACTAAGCAGAGAAAGAAGAGAGAAAGGTGACTGGAAACTTTGGTGGATCATTGTGGAAGTTTCTGAATATGACGTGGAATGGGAATACAAAATGCATTCTGCTATAATTGTATAAAGCTTGGACTTTTCAAGAGTGCAATGATAGCATTATGATCTTGTATTTCCTCGTTTGTGTGATTTTTGACTTGGGTGCCATTTGTTCTTTGGAACTTTAATTGTTTTCTAAGGAATTTTTTTTTTTGTAATTTTTGTAAGATTGGATATTTGAACTACATTGTGTTGCTATTAGTAAGGAGCACTGAAGTGTTATTGCATGGTTTATGAAGCAATTGTTATTGTTTATTAGGCAATGGATAGCTACCATATCTTAGCATTATTGGCTTAGGGTTGTCTGGCCAGCATGTTGGCGACCCTGGTTGGTTACTGTTGATTTTTTTTGTGGTAAGGATGATGCACACCCAAACACAGTCACAATCCCGTATGTGTGAGAAGGTGATGTATATAGCTATATGGCCTTATGCTTTATTTTATCATTTTTGTGGTTTTGAACATGAGTTATCCATAAAACATTAAACTATTTGTAGCAATTTTTTCTGTGTGTTTGAATTTTGCTGGATTCTTTGTTTTAAAACTGAAGACAATGTAAAGAGGACAAAGAGACCAACTGTAAAGTTTCAAGTTGCCAGCATGCGGACCCTCAGGCTGCTCCTCATGACTCCAGCCTCATCACAAGTTTCTCCCAATAAATCATTTGGATTGGTCAGACTGAGAGTCTCATATCATTTGCTGTCCGGGTCTGCTGCACTTTTTCACGTGACGTTGCATTGTGATATCATTTGGTTTCTCTCCACTGTCCCCCTTAGGTGTCATTTGTCATTATTTCCTACAAGAAAATATCTGTTCTGTACTTTTATCCAGATGTGTTAGATTTCATCCCATTTAATCTCATTTTGTTATGCCTTACCCATATTTCTAACCCTCCCTATCCTTTTGTATTGTAATCCCTCCCACTTCAGTATCCTGTTTGTAAGCAGAGTCAGGATGAGCTCTACCCTGACATCTGGTGGTGAATTGTGGCAAGTTGTGGAAAAGAACTTCAGCGGCTGGTCTTGTTTGCATAGGCACACCGACTCTGCCTATCAGGAGCCCACAGCGGCCCAAATGGTCACTTTGGCTGCTGTGGGATCCCCAGTTTCTCTGTTATTGGGGCAGGAAGAATAAAGTGTTGTTACCCTAATTATGTGAGTCAAGGCCGGTGGAACTGTTTTATGACAGAGGGACTCACCATCAACTAAGTAGCACTCGCTAGATAAGGGACATGGGTTGCAAAACCCAGTCAATTAAGAGGCTGAGAACAAGTATTTATATCTGATGATATGGGCCCCTTTTGAGGGCCTGAAACACCAATTGTTGTTGTTGTTGTTGTTTGTTTGTTGCTGCTGCTGCTGTTGCTGCTTCTTTCTCCACTGTTAAATAACAGAGCTAATTTTGATTCTATTAAGAGTTTAGTTGCAGCTTACTGTGCTGAATTCACTTGGGCCAATAGTGCACCAGCACTGGGGTGCCCTTACTACAAGCAGAAACCACTAAAGAGCTAAAATTACTAAGAACTGAGATCACTGAGTGCTGTGTTAACTAGTGGGGGAGCCTGAAGATATATTGCTAGGCAGCTGGCAGAGAGAAGCAGTTTGTGGGACGACTGGAGCAGCCCATGGGACAGTGAGTGGAGTGGAGCAGAGCAGAACTGATCAGTTTGCGGGATGGTTGGAGCGGCCCATGGGATGGAAAGTGGAGTGAGGTGGGACAGAATGGAGCAGTTTGTGGGAAGCACGGTTGGAGCAGCTCATGGGACGGCTCATGGAGTGGAGTGGCTTGTGGTAAAGACTGCAGCAGAACCCCATGGAAAGGCGGCGCAGTTGGCCTCAGACCACATATGGTTCCCCTTAACACCCTGTGTGCCCCTTCCCCCTCCCATTTCCACTCAGGCCTTCGGGAGGGGGCAGTAAAACTCTGCAGATAAGCTTTTGAAGTCTGGGGCTGCACTAACCAAGGACAGAGACTTTTGGGTTGTTGGAATTTTGGATGATTTTTGGGTTGCTGGACTCAAGAGACTTTTGTGGTGTTGGACTTTTGGGACTTTGGGGTGATCTTTCGGGTGGTAGGACTTAAGCCCCTAAGGGGAAAAGGATACCTCCAAACTTACTTGGGGGTGGGTCTTTTCCTTATGGTTTGTGTTATAATCCTGTTTGTGGCATTTCTCCAATGTGATACCACATTGTTTCCCTCCTTTATTAAAAGGATTTTGCTACACTCAGACTCCGTGTTTGTGAGAGGGGAAGTATTGCCTCCTAGAGGCGCCTGGAGGGGTGGTGGTATGTAATTGTCTCCCAGGTCACTGGGTAGGAGCTCGAGCCAGTTTTGCATTGCGTTATTGAAACGGAACCCTCTAGATACAGCCCTTGTTGCTGCCAACTCAGACGGGAATAAGGATTACATGTGTGAAGTTCCATTTGCCCCATCTCTCAATCATTAATAATGTTTAATAAAACCAGATCTTACACTAATGTCTATGGCTCCTCACCAGATACCTCCCCATCCCAAACTTACTAGTGTATAGGTTTAGTATCATGTGCACTGTGTCAAATGCCACACTAAATTGCAGAATTACTGCATTTTTGTCTATAATTCTGTACCTTACTAAAAATTCAATCATATTTGTCTGGCATTAGCTTGTACTTTATCATCTGTGCTGCTTATTATTATTGCACAGAAAATTCATATCCTTTAGATGTTCGCAAATTTTTAAAAAAATGAATTTATTCTGTTTTGGGGGAAATTATATTTAGCTTACCAGATGGTAATTGTCAGGAAAATTTCCATCCTATTTTAAAGCAAAAATGTGTCTATACGTCTGTCTGGAGTACTGCTTGAAACGGCTTGAACGAATAAAGCTATGAATGATCTCAGAGGCCTTTGGCATCTTTCTCCATAGAAGAGGTCTGATTCATTCAATTGACAGGACAATCAGTTCTGAAGCTAAAAACCTGTGAATTACAGCATTTGAAAATTTAGGGATAAGTGTTCAACATATGTTTGATTGTGCAAATGTATCTGATAAATGCACAAACCTTAATAAAACTCCAAAGCTAATGAGTACAACACAAAAGACCTTCTCCTTCTTTGTATGCAAAGCTCTCTACAATCTTTATTTACTAGACACTGAGGACAGAATAAACAATAATTACAAAGCAAAGTGACAGAGAGATTCACATTTTGTGCATTTCTTCAGTCACTTTGCAGCATGGAGACATCTTCACTCTTCTCCTTCAATCTTCTTGTGAACCTCGCGGCTCTTCATCCGGAGCTTATTGACCTGGGATTCCGCAATGTCAGCCCGCTCCTCAGCCTCTTCCAGCTCATGCTGGATCTTGCGGAACTTGGTGAGGTTGACATTGGATAATTCCTCCTGAGGATGGAGAAAGAGAGTTGTAAACCAAAGGTCTGAGAGTTCCCCTTTCCCTGCATTTGGGACTTAATAGGAGGTGTTTGTTTGCTGAGGGGACAGGGAAGGCCCAGACTGTTAGCCACTTACCATTTCATATCTAAAGTCTAAGCACGGCCCTTCTCACGCTTGCCCTTTTCTAATTTTGTTAAAAATCATTAAAAACTAACTGAAAATAGATTTTTGAACATTTTGGAGTGATTTTTTCTTTAGCTTTATACATTCATGTATAACTCCTTTTTCCTAATCAGGCCACATTAATGCAGTAGTATATGTTATTTTAAATATAATTACATGACAGTAAACAATAATATGCTCGGTGATAGATATGGAAATGAAAGCATACAATTTAGGAAAGCAACAGTATTCTAGTTTGTGAGTCCTTCATGTCAGCAATTTCACAGGGTTAGAGTTCAAGGTTAGATAATCAGAAATTATTCTTCCTCATAACAAAAAGCTTAGGACAGCCAGCTTCCTACCAACTGTAATGAGGTGACCCATTCAAAGGGAGAGGGGAAGAAGATGGCATTGAATTCATGGAGCTTGTACAGTACTAGAGGCTCTCTAGCCCTATCACACAGGATGGAATCAAGCAAGAGATGTACATTTTAACAGTGCATGTGCATGTATTATATAGAAAGACAATGCTAATAGTTTAATTGTAATGTGAATTTATTGTAAGGGGGTTTCTCCATTCCATGAGAACAGAAACCCTGACCGTGGGCATGAAGTAACCAGAGTCTGGCACGGCGGGTGTCAATTGAGCTATATCTGCCGGTGGGACTTTGCCCTGCTGATTGGCATGAGCACATCCCTTCCTCAGAAGGCGTTCTCTTGGGATTGGGGGGCAGTGGCCCTTTTTGATGGTTCCCCAAACCTGGGAGATGGGAAATGCAGCTGGACACCCACTGAAGCGAGTGAGCTGGGAGCAGAGGGGCCATCAGGTCCCCCAAAAGTGCGCTGCGGTCAGGGGGAACTGGGACCTGGGATTGGTGTGAGACATGAGGGAGACAGCAGCACATCAACATGGGTCATGGGACATCATACCAAGAAGGGCAGGGGCAAGACATGGGGTAAATAGAGGTAGGGCCATATGGGGGCAGCGTATGAGGTTAACAGAGGGCAGCAGTACATTGGGAGAGAGGCAACAAATGCAAGAACAAACTCGGTATACATCAGCAATCTGTATCAGTTAGTCACCAAAACCATGGTCATGGTCATGGCAAAAGCTTTTAAGAAGTAAAATCAGTATGATCAAAATGGCCAGCTGGGTTTAATCACTCTCCTCCTCTTCTCCTCCCACCCCAGCTAAATTTAAAAGACTCAGTGGAGTTCTATTTAATATAAGAAGCAGAGGGATGCTGCTCTTCCCTTTGGTGAAGAGATCCCTTGGAAAATACCAATATCATTTTATGACCATTATATGTTCATCTGTTTGTTTGGTTGTGTTTGTGTTGATTGCTATATGATTGCTAAAGGGTTAAACCAGGCATGGTTCACATGTAAGCAGGAAGGGAGACAAGAGTTTTAGCACCATTCCCCAGTACTAAAGCAGGTGTCAGAAGTTTCCTTCTGACCATGCCGAGTTCAACATCCTGTCTTCGTACGAAGGAGTGGGTAACCCAGACAGGAAACTGAGGCAACAGGGCTTAGGAGTGGGGTAAAAACTGAGCATCTGCAGTGCAGGGAGAGAGAGTGACCCTTGGATTGTGGGAAATCAGGCTTTGCCCACCCCCATGCCTAGAAAAGGGGTTGTGTGGAGAAGCTAAGCCTACCTACATTTTGTGTAACATAGCTTTGCATGTAGACTGTGATGTTAATAACTATTTGCTCTTGTTACTTTGTGTTCCTTCTGCTGAGATTAAACAATATATTGTTTTGAAAAGGCTGTTATATGTCCTTTGTGTTTGTACTCGTCACAGCTCCCAAAGAAAAGACTTGCAAGGCAGCTGACTGGGTCAGGCCTCATGAAGAATCTCAGTTGGTTGCAGTACTGTACTCTGGGACCCAGTCTGGGAGCAGGAGAAAATTCTGCTGCAGAAAGGTGAAGTTTCAAGGCCTGTCACCAAGGGGATTGCACTCGGACAGACCAAAAGGGGTCAAAGGTGCAGTTAGCCCTGAACTGTGACAGTCCAACAGCTGTGACATCCCAGAAGATTCCCAGCCTATCAGAACATAAATTTAAACTAAAAAAAATCCATATCCCCACTGGCCACCTCCTGTATTTCAAATGAAAGAGGTAAAATAACTGCTTCCTCATTTCTCAATTCTACATGATTTGTAGTAGCAAACAGAGCCTGCATCTCCAACCATGTCTAAGTGACATACGCAGATCCAGGAAGCATGTCACTATAGAATTAAGAAAACTGTTGAACTTAGTCAGATCTTTGATTACCCTACCAAAAAGTGATAGAGAAACAGTCAGAGTTCCTCACTAAGCTCTGCACACATAAGTATTTGTTAATGAGAGCCAAGCATTTTTACCAAAGGAGACTTAGAAAAGGTGTATTCTGACATCCCCAAAACATTCTGCAATATCAAAGGATGCATATCGTCCCTCCTCAGAATGATACTTACAGATTCCTCAGCTTGTCTCTTATAAGCTTTCACTTTCAGTTGTAGTTTGTCTACCAGATCCTGGAGCCTGAAAACATTCTTGCGGTCTTCCTCAGTCTAGAAACAGTTTGTAATGGAAAAGAATAATTTCATTACCAAATTATTTGTCTATTTCCTTCATATTATACAGTGAAAGAAACATTGCATATAAATATTTTGATAAGTATATAAGATGGATAATAAAGATTATAATGAATATTTTAACATACTCTTTCAAAAGATTTCCTGGTGAACTCTGTTTTTCCACAGTATTACTGTTAAGCATCTTACTGTTTGAGAAGGACAATAAAAATTCCCCCCTTCAGGTTCAGGTACAAACAAATCATGCTCCCAGGAGAAGGATGTGACAGCACAAAGGGCCTCCCTCCTTACCTGATAGGTCAGTTCCTTTACTCTTCTCTCATACTTGCGCATACCCTTGATAGCATCAGCACTGCGTTTCTGCTCATTGTCAACCTCCCCTTCCAACTCACGCACCTGAAATGAGAAATAGATCGTTGAGTTTCACTGTGACTGGACATAGGAAATGCCCCTAAATGCACAAATATGGGGAATACGCACTCTGGCCTCGAGTTTCTGGATTTGCTTCTTGCCACCCTTCAGTGCCAGCTGCTCTGCCTCATCCAGACGGAGCTGCAGGTCCTTCACCATCTGGTCCAGGTTCTTCTTCATCCTCTCCAGGTGGGCGCTAGTGTCCTGCTCCTTCTTCAGCTCCTCCGCCATCATGGCAGCCTAGTGAGTAAAGAAAGGAAACCGATCCAGAAAACCAGCCATTTCAGGTGCAAACCCGGCCATGTTCTCCAAAGAAAGGTGCCTTCAACTCACATCAGTGATTGCCTTCTTGGCCTTCTCTTCTGCATTACGTGCTTCCTGAATTGTCTCCTCCATTTCACTCTGGATTTGGGAAATGTCTGTTTCCAGCTTCTTCTTCGTATTTATCAGGCTGGTGTTCTGTTTAACAACAGACAAGATGTGTTTACAGTTAGTCCCAAAATAGTGATTCTGGAACATGAACTGAATATTTGTACATAAAGTAGAGGTTACTATTAACATTTTACTGCAGCAGAACTCTCCTCCAAATGTATCATCACTGCAGAACATTGATAACTAGTTAGTGATGTGCTGTGAACATTTTAAGAGCTCTAACTGACATTACCCACCCCACAGCTTGTGACAAACCCTATGTGCCAATTGTTATAAATCTGGTCCATCCAAAACAAAATAATCACTGTGTAGAAATATTTCCTGAGACTTAAACTGAGATGGAAACTGTATAGGAGGCAGGAAAGCCACTCCCAGAGCCTTTGAGACACTAGCCCCCTCCAACACATCACTGCAATGTGTTGCCTTCAACACAGCAACATGAGGAAAATCAAGCATGGCCTTGCAGCTTCGTGCTTTCTCTTTAACAAAGGTCCATCCTATGGACATTAACATAAAGGCCATTTCAGGAACAAAAATTTTCTAATCACCCCCTAGCACTGCTCTTTGGAACAGGGAACATATAGAGCAGTCTCCTGCTTAGGGATTTGTGGGATTTCTTTTCACACTAGACCCTGACCTGGGTGTGCAGGAGCTGCACTCGTTCACTTGCATCCAGAAGCTCCTGTTCAGCCACTTTCCTCGCCCTCTCTGTCTGTTCTAGAGCTGCCCTCAGCTCCTCAATATCGGCCTGCATCAGGTTAGCTCTGCGCTCAGCCATGGCCACCTGCTCCTTCAGGTCTTCCTGGCTTCGGAGAGCATCATCCAAGTGTATCTGGGTATCCTGTAAAACGAGTGAGAGAAATTATCTGGAGGCGCAGACTCCTTGGCATGCTGAAAAGACCAGCTGAGCTATCGCACTAGGCATGTGTGACTTACTATACCTTGAGCACTCCTTGTGTGTTTCGCAGGTTCTTCTGTGCCTCTGCAGCCAGGCGGTTGGCATGGCTCAGCTGGATCTCCATTTCATTCAGATCCCCTTCCATCTTCTTCTTTAACCTAATGGCTTCGTTTCTGCTCCTGATCTCAGCATCCAGGGTGCTCTGCATGAACTCCACAACTCTGATATGGTTTTTCTTCAGCTGATCAATTTCTTCATCTTTCTCAGCAATCTTCCTGTCAATTTCAGACTTTACCTGGTTCAGCTCAAGTTGGATGCGGAGAATTTTGCCCTCTTCATGTTCTAGTGAAGCCTTAACAAGAGCAAGTGAAGGGTCAATAAAGGGACAAAAATAGATTTTTTTCTTCCAAATAAAGTGTTAAATGCCCCCACGGAGTGGAATGTAGTGCTATGGATAGTATGGACATTAAATACATAGCTTCCAACACAGCATGTGCTGTCCTCCTGTCCCTGTGAATTATCCCACTGTGTTTACAATAGGATACAGTTCCAAGGTTTTCTCTTTCTCTTTGTAA
Organism: Chelonoidis abingdonii; assembly: GCF_003597395.2. Classification (NCBI taxonomy): domain Eukaryota; kingdom Metazoa; phylum Chordata; order Testudines; family Testudinidae; genus Chelonoidis; species Chelonoidis abingdonii. Next base: position 6,632,931 of record NC_133781.1, read on the forward strand.
AACAGAGACTAACGGCATGTGTACCTCAGCTTCCTCCAGAGCAGACTGGATTTCTGATTTCTCTTGCTCAATCTGCTTCTTCACTTTCTCCAGCTCATGGATGGTCTTTCCCCCCTCTGCAATCTGCTCCGTGAGGTCAGAAATCTCCTCTGTTGGGTTACAGACAATTAACGCAGTCAGACAAAAGGCCTAAAGAGAAAAAGCCTCCTTAGAAATGCCTCCAGCACAGACAGATTCACTTTAGAGTGTTGACAAGTTTTCCAGAAGGCCCATGTTAGGAGAAGAAATCTGGGGACTTACGCTGCAAGTTCTTGTTCTCACGCTTCAATGTTTCAAGTTGATCCAAGGTTTCCTCATAAGAATTCTTCATCTTAAACAGCTCCGTGCTGAGAGAACGAGACTCCTTCTGGGAAGCTTCCAGTTCAGCCTGCGTTTCCTCGTATTTCTGCTTCCATTCTGCCAGAACCTGAAGAACAACAAGATCTTAGTCTAAGCAACAGAGATGACTAGAGGATGCTCCATCCAACACCCACAAGGCTGAAATACCTTATCGAAATTCTTCTGCTTCTTATCCAGAGCTGCGCAGGCAGCATTAGATCTTTCCACATCAATCATCAGGTCCTCCACTTCATTCTGCAGCCTCTGCTTCGTCTTTTCAAGAGAAGCACATTTGGAATTCACAGCTTCGACATGTTCTTCAGCATCCTGCAGACGCTGGGCAAGCTTCTTTCTGGAAGATTGTAAATTCAGCTCCCATTTAGTAAGTAAAATTCAGCTCCCATTTAGTGAGCAGTATGGGAAGAAAACTGTGTTACCTCTTCTGGGCAGTGACCCCTTTCTCAATCACTCTAATCCAATTCATATAAAGTACAATGTCTCTGATAATCCCTCTGCCATCAGCTCACACACATTATCGACAGAGTATAGGGCCTCTCTTAGTCTTTCTAAACATAATGTATATATTTGCTATTTTCCAGCTCATACCACTAAATGGATATACTGCATCTCCTCTAATCACCCTCCCCAAGCACATCCTTGGCCTCTTCCAGTCCCATCCTGAGCATATCACTGGCCTCTTCCCATTTCCCCATTTAGTTCTTGGCCTCTTCCAGTCCTTCACCCCAGCACATACTTGGCATCTTCTAGTTCTTCTGTGCGCTGAATGGCGTCTGTCTCATATTTGGTTCTCCACTGGGCTACTTCACTGTTGGCCTTGGACAGGGCACGTTGCAGCTCACCCTTGGCTTCCTGCTCCTCCTCATATTGCTCCCGGAGCAGGTCGCAGTCATGGCGAGCAGACTGCAAGGCGTGGGCTAATGCATTCTTAGCCTAGAGAAACAACAGGAGTAGCACAGTGATGTAGCTAAATATTCTGGGAATCCTCCTGACAGTGAACTCTAAAGGCTCTGGAAAGTTATCCCAGGGAAGTGGTGCTAGATTCAATGGATGGCAAATTTAAAGCTGGGACTGAATAAAACATTGTTAAATTTATTATAGGGAACAATCATGCTTTGGCAGCGCCTGGATTAGGTGACCTAACAAGACCTTTAGGCCTCTATCCTCTAGGGTGCTATGGTTTCATTTGAGGTTAAAGCATCTTGCTCACAACAAGAATCCAGCTTCACAGAAAAGGCTGTTGGAAAAATCCTCACCTTTATCTCCTCCTCTAAATACCTTTTCAATTCCTCAGTCTGTTGGGTAAATGCCTGTTTACCTCTTGAGAGCTGAGAAATCAAAGTATCTTTTTCCTCTACCTGGCGTGCAAATTCACCTAAAAAAGTGAAAATGAAATAGGAGGGATTTAATTTCACTGACTGGAAAATGATATAGTCATTTTTTAACTATAAATGGAAATGCTTTAAAGGAAAGCAAATAACTTGAGTTCTCAATTAATCCAAGTCATTGTTCGAGAACTTCTAATAGCAGGTGCCAAGCAGCATGATGGATATGCAGTTTTTCCACAGAATGGCAATTTCCTCCCTTTTGCGCCTCATATTTTCTCCATACGCTCACAATGTCTACATCAAAAAACATGCATGCATCTTACCTGATTCTGTTTGTAGACGAGCTCTTTGAGCATTGAGGTCATTGATTGTACGCTGATGCTCTTCTTCCTTTGTCTTAATCTCACTGAGCTGATCTTCCAGGGTGCGGCACATCTTCTCAAGATTTGACTTTGTGTAAAATGGACAAAAAGAAAGAGGATAAACACATGCGCTTGCCAGCATTCTGAGATAATTGAGAGCTTTGGCATGACAAACACACATGGGCTCAATTAGAGAGGAAACCTCACCCTTCATAAATCTGTGTGCAACAAAGTATGCAAAAGATAAAATGAGAAGGGGAAGGGAGCAAAGAGGGAGCCTGGGGAGAGAGGGACAGACTGAGACCTTAGTAGAATGGGGCAGAAAGTATGGTAATGGGAAGCAGACACAGGATGGTAGAGGCTGTGTCAGCCCTATCACCACCCCTGGCCTCTCACCTTTGCAGAATGCTCAAGAAGCCTCTCCAGCCATCCCCTCTGATGTAACAAGTAGGCTCCAGCCTCCCTCTACCCTGTTCACAGTGCTCTGGGGTGCCTCGGGGCAAAGTGATTAAATAAGTGACTATTTCCCACTGGCAGGAAACGTCACATGGAGCCACACAAAGCTTGATAATTGTGGTCAAGTCTATGGGGTGGGGTGCTGATCTGGGAGGCAGGAGCAGGCCATGACTCCAAGTTCCAGGTCTTTTACTGACTGACGTTAATGGTCTATGCACGCTATAGCCCTTGTTATTGAACAAGGATTCATGCCCTGTCTTTGGGAGTCAGGCAAATATAATTTCCCCCCATTTTATAGATGGGAAATATGAGGTTATACAAGTCACTTCCAGCACTCTGTGGCATGGAATCTAGTGTGCTAACATGGAAAATCCAAACTCCAGCCACTCTGCTTTGCAAAATGAATGTGGCAAACTTATATGGATGGCTGTGCTGTCTGTAACTGTTAGCCCACACTCCTTACGTCTAAGCTCTGAAGGATTCGATTTTTATCAGTACATGTCAATAATCATCGATGTCACCATGCACACAAACCAACAAAAACATTTCCATGATAATAAACGAAATTTACAGATAGGAAAGTCAGAAAAATGTTTCTGAAAACTTCTTAGAGTTTGATTTAAGGCTTTTTACTTTGCATATTTTGACATGTGATGCTGTCAGTTTGTGTTTTAACATTGAAAAAGCTTTAACTTTTTGACTCTCAAACTCTACTGTCATTAAATAATTGTCTGAACCCCTACATTGTCTGATCCCTCATAATTTTGTGCAAACGTGAAAATTTAAATACATAAAAATGCTTAAAACCCATAATTTTGTACAACTGTGAAAAATGCAATAGATAAAAAAGTTAAAAATACTTCAAAATAAACATCAATATTATCAATCAAAATTATAAAAAAATAAATATCAAATTCTGCCAACCCTACTTACACCTAACATTCCTCAGTTATATCACAAAGTTGTATGACCCACTGATAAAAACTGTGTGTCAGCCCTCTCTAGATGCTGGTCCACATAGAGGATAAGAGCTTACTACTGCTATCAGTTATTCATTTAACTCAGGTTGCTGTGGAGCTAAAAGTTTCAATCCTGCTGATGACCATTTTAGGGGGATCAACATGATTACGCTTTATGAAATTTCTGGTTTTTCAGTCTGCTTTATTAAAAAAAAATCCTAAAATTTTGCATAACACCATCTCCCTACTTTAAAAGAGCTTTACAATTGCAAACTGAAGCACTCAGAAGCTAAGTGATACCAGAATTAAGTTTGCCTCTCCATGGGCAGCAATAATTCTGGCATAGTCATTGCTGTTAGAACATACTGAATCAGACCAAAGATCCATCTAGCCTAGTATCCTGTTTTCTGACAGTGACCAATGCCAGGTGCTTCAGCGGCAATGAACAAAACAGGTGATCCATCCCCTATTGCTCATTCCCAGTCCCTAACAAACAGAGGCTAGGGTAACCATTGCTGCCCATCCTGGCAAATAGCCATTGATGGACATATCCTCCATGATTTTATGTAGTTATTTTTCAAAGCCTGGTATAATCTTGGCCTTCATAACATCCTCTAGCAAAGAGTTCCACAGGTTGACTGTGATTTGTGTGAAGAAATACTTCCTTTTGTTTGTTTTAAACCTCCTGCCTATTAGCTTCATTTGGGGACCCCTAGTCCTTGTGTTAACCTCCGCCCATCCAACCCCCACTCCCTGTCCCTTGACTGCCCCGCTGGAACCCCCTACCCTTCTCCAACCCCCCAGTCCTTTATGGTGCCACTCAGACCACTGCTGCATACATGCTGCCGTGCTCCCATGGAGCCACAGCTGCCCCACTCCCCCGCCAGCCCTGCCTTCCAGATTTGAACACCTCAAAATTCAGGAGTGCTCAAGCTCAGTTTGGGCAGTTTTTACATCATTTCTCCCAATCAAATATACTGATCCACTGTAACTTGCTGTAGAAAAAGTAGGATAAAATTGAGCAAGAAATGTTTCCCAGTGGTTATTAGGACCAGAATTGCTATTTCAACAGCCATTGCCTTTTTGTTTGTTTGTTTTAAAGGAAGACAGTGATACTGCATTGGCAAATTCCCATAGAAGAAAGAGTGGAACAAAGAATAATAAAGGCACCTCAACTTTTCCTCATTTATGTAGGACAGTCTTATAATATGCATCCAGATATCCTCCAATCACACAAGCTGAAAATTGTTCCACTTTACTGCAGCTCTGTAACCATATGGGAACCAATCCTGTCTGTGCACATCCAAAATTCCTGCTGAATGACCCGCCATGGGAGCGAGTTACCAGTGACCCAGGGCTGCGGTGGAAGGAGGGTGCAGGTGGGCAGGGGGAGAACCCAGAGCTGGGGCAGCAGGAGGTATGTGGGGGGGGCACTGGTTGGGGGGAAGGTGGGAGCCCAGCGCTGGGGTGGCAGGGGGTGTGGGTGTGGGGGGAGAGCCCAGGGCTGCGGCAGCAGGGGGGTTCAGCGAGAAGCCCAGGGCTGGGACAGGGGGCAGCCAAATTTTTTTTTGCTTGGGATGGCAAAAACCTAGAGCCAGCCCTGCTTCCTAATTATATTTTTACCCTTAATTTGCTGGAGTTTGTGTTCCTTTCTATTTTCCTCACTAGGATTTAACTTCCCCTTTTTTAAAGGATGCCTTTTTGCCTTTCACTTTTCTTTTATTTTGTTGTTTAGCCACAGTGACTCTTTTTTGGATCTCTCACTATGTTTTTTAATTTGGGGTATATGTTTAAGTTGAGCCTCTATTATGGTGTCTTTAAAAAGTTTCCATGCAGCTTGCAGGGATTTTATTTTTGGAACTGTACCTTTTAATTTCTATTTAACTAACCTCCTCATTTTTGTGTAGTTTCCCTTTCTAAATTAAATGCAACAGGGTTGGGCCGCTGTGGTGTTTTCCCCGCCACAGGGATACTAAAAACAATTATATTATGGTCACTATTACCAAGCGGTTCTATATTCATCTATACATCTATATGCACCTCTTGGACCAGATCCTGTGCTCCACATAGGATTAAATCAAGAATTCCTTCTCCTCTTGTGGGTTCCAGAACTAGCTGCTCCAAGAAGCCGTCATTTAAGGTGTCAAGAAACTTTGTCTCTGCATCCCATTCCGAGGTGACATGTACCCCAATCAATATGATGATAGTTGAAACCCCCCCATTATTATTGAGTTTTCTATTTTTATTACCTCTCTGATCTCCCTGAGCATTTTACAGTCACTATCCCATCCTGGTCAGGTGGTTGGTAATATATCCCTACTGCTATATTCTTATTATTCAAGCATGGAATTACTATCCTTAGAGATTCTATGGTACCATTTGGTTCATTTGACCTTTTTATATCATTTGATTTTATACTTTCTTTCACATATAGTGCCACTCCCCAGCACCACAACCTGTTCTGTACTTCTAATATATTTCATACCCTGGTATTATTGTGTCCCATTGATTATCCTCATTCCACCAAGCTTCTGTGATGCTTATTATATCAATATCCTCATTCAATATGAGGCACTCTAGCTCACTCGTCTTATTATTTAGACTTCTAGCATTTGTATATAAGCACTTAAAATAATTGTCACTTTTTAGCAGCTGTCTGCCATCACGTGATGTAATTGAATGGGACTATTTTTCATTTTACTGTTTCTCATCACATCTTACCCATATTTTATCATCTTCCATCTTCTCTTCCTTACTAGGACATAGAGACTCTCCATTAATAGATCCTCCCCTAAGGGCCATCTCTGTCCGAAAAACATACTCCTCTGCACCTGTCAGCTTCCCCCAACCCTTAGTTTAAAAATTGCTCTATGACCATTTTAATTTTGTGTGCTTGTGCTTGACTCTGCAACTTTAAAATTATTTTAAGGTAGTTTATAAAGGTAATTCTGTGTAGACTTGCATATTCAGTACTCTATGGTAGAGTAATATTTCATACAAATTTTAATAATTCACTTTAAAAAACAATATAATGCTAATTATTGTCATACTCTAACTGCGATGGCTATTAATTTAGTAATAACCGTATTTGGAGTTTATAAACTTCCTGGTCCTGTTTGAGATTTTATGTATGTTTTATACAAATTAAACTGTAAATAATTCTGTTAGAATCCAACTTACAGTCAGCTCATATCCTACTCTTACAATCTTTTGTACAATTAAACATGATAAAAATTCTTTCATTCTTTTATGCTGCAAGAACACTTAGGCTGAAGATAGCATTTTCAATACATAGCTCTGTACCTTGGCTTTGGAGACAGTCTCCATGTTACTAGCCAGGTCATCAATCTCCATCTTCAGTTCACTCTTCTCCTTCTCCAGCTTCTGTTTCACTCGTTGCAGGTTGTCAATTTGCTCCCCAAGCTCTGCTGTGCTGTCCACGTGCTTCTTCCGGAGGGCGGCAGCTGTGGCTTCATGTTGCAGAGTGGCCTCTTCAAGGTCTCGGCGCATTTTCTGGAATTCTGCCTCACGCTTCTTGTTCATCTCAATCTGAACCGCTGTGGCACCACCAGCTTCTTCCAGACGCTCACTAATCTCCTCTAGTTCCCTGGAGAGATCACCCCGCTGCTTCTCTGCTTTTGCCCGAGAGGCACGTTCAGCCTCTATCTCCTCCTCCAGTTCCTCAATATGAGCCTAGAGAACAACAGGAAACACTAAGACTGTGACTTCATTCTGGAGTCAACACCAGTATGGCTGATGGCAGAGTTCTGCTGGCATAACACCATAGAATAGATGCAGCCTACACTGACAACAGGGGTGCCGATGGCAAAGGAACATCACTTCCCTGAACTGGGGTAGCTACATCCAAAGACCCATTGAGAGATATTTGGGTTCTTGATACATCATGTTCATTGAGTCCACCTCTTTCCATTTCACTTTATTTATACAGATATTAAAGATATTTTGGGGGCCCCCGACCTCAGGGCCCTGATACAACTGTCCCTCCTTTCTCCCTCCTCTCATCAGCACTGCCTATATCGACGAAAGCTTTCTTCCATCAACACAGCTGCATCTACACTGGGGGGTAAGTCAGCAAACCTATGCAAGTCAGGGATGTGGTTTTATCAACCCCCTGGCCAACATGACTATGTCAACCTAACTTAGACCAAGCCTAAGAAAGATGGCGTCCCTTTAACTGAACTTGTTCTGAAGGCCAGAAGAGAGAGAATGTATGACTAGCCTGTAATTCTTTGATCTTCTTCTGCAGCTGGATGGCCAAGACTTGTTCATCCTCAATTTTGCTTTGGAACTGACTGATTTCAAAGTCTTTCCTTTTCACACGCAAAAAAAAAAAAAAATAGTTAGTGCTGGAACAAAATGTATCTGCAGGATACCCCCTGCAAACCATACCTACTTCTTCAGTTTTTCCTCCAGCTGCTGCTTATCATTTTCTAAATCCATTGTGGATTCCTGGGCCAGCTTCAGATCTCCTTCAAGTTTCCTCTTAGCTCTTTCAAGGTCCATGCGAATCTTCTTCTCTTGCTCCAACGACCCTTCAAGCTAAACAGAAAAAGCCATAAATTCTCTGCTGACAAGAGCCTAATTTCATGCTGATTTTATTCTCTCCATATGTTATTGTGCCTACATCGTCCACTTGCTGCTCCAGCTTGGTTTTAGCTTTGCTCAGTGTGTTCACTTTGTCCTCTTCTGCCTGCAGGTCATCCAGGGTCTGCTGATGGGCCTCCTGGAGGGCTTTCTTTTCCTTTGTCAGTTTAGCAATGGTCTCATCCAGGACTGCCATCTCCTCCGTGAGGTTTTTCACCTGCAGAGTTGAACAGAGGTAGTTAAAGAAAATGGATACAAAACATTATTGTTTGTGAACCAGCAATGTCATATTTTAAAATGTTCATTAGAGATTCTGCCTTATACCTTGTTTTCTGTGGCATGTTTTTCCTTTTCAGCCTTGGCTAGTGTTAACTCAAGGTCATCAATATCTTTCTTCAGCTCTGAACACTCGTCCTCCAGTTTCCTCTTTTTGGCTGTCAGTTCAGCATTCATCTCCTCCTCATCCTCTGCTCTTTCAGTCAGCTCCTTAATTTTAGCTTCAAGTTGGATTTTGGTTTTGATCAGCTGGTCACATCTTTCCTCAGCATCAGCCAAACCATCAGATTCCTACAGTGAATCCATTATTAGGATCTTTTCTAAAAAAATTTTTAACTGGTGTTTGTATCATAATGATTTTTACCGCATCTGTTGGGATGACACTTCTATTTTTAACTCATATTATCAGTGACTCATAATTGTCTTTAAGAAAACAACCATTTGGCTTAAAAGTTCTGTGTCTTCCACACAATTTAAATATGAAAATGTATATTTTTCAAATATCTCACCATAAATGAAGCATCCCTTACCATTTGACATATTTGGCAAATATTTTTAGTGCCTCAAGTATGTCTTTACTTTGAAGATCAAATTTGAGGCTAGATCCTGCAAATGGATCTACTCTCATTAAACCCATGACTTTATAGAAATCCACATGGGTGGACTCTGCACCCACACAGAGTTCCTCTGAAGTCAGTGAAGCTCCCGGGGGGCAGATCCATTTGGAGGGTCTAGTTTTTGCATTTACATAGTGTTAAAACTAAGGCCTAATCCTTCAAAGAAATTTGTAGCCCTCATGGTTATGAAGAACAGGTTAAAAATGTGACCCAGGTTTATCTGATGCAGTGTCAACTGAAGGAGTTTGCAGACAGCCTAAAACAAAAGTCTGAGAGGGCAGAATTGCCCCATTCCTCTCTATGAGGTATGAGCTCGAAGACCTGTTGCTCTGATGGGCAACAGAGACCCTGCCCCCAGGGAGTAGCCTCTCTGCCTCTGCCACTCTAAGTGTTTTTGTGTGTGGAGAACACATTATGGGGTGGGGATGTCAGGGTAGAGCCACAGAAGGCCCTGTGTCGTGGTCTGTGTAGAGCCCTGAACTGCCTTAATCCAGCCCTGAATGGTTACATCAGTGGCACAATAAATATAAATAGTACAGCAGATATGTGAATTCATCATGGCATGTGAATACATTGGGATTATCACAGTAAGGGTATGTCTCTACTGCACGCTTCTTTTGGCTCTGTGGAGTGCACACATCCAGGTAGCCACTAGCATGGGTAACAAATAGCAATGTAGACGGTGAGGCCAGATTTAGACAAGTAGAGTACAGACATGCCTGAAGGGTGTGGGTATGTACTCACATACATACGTGGCTCTCTACTTGCCCAAGCTGGGCCCCTCTGTCTACACTGCTATTCTCTGCTTTCCCCACATGGATAGACTCCACCAGCGGGGAAAGGCTCTGGCAGGAGAGAGGCAGCTGAAACCTTTTCCTGCTGTCTACTCTCTGCCAGAGCCTTAAACAACACACGTAGCTGCACACTGCAATGTAGCCGTAGCCTGCTTTTCACTGCTGTGGGTAGCCACATGTACCCTCCAGGCCACCACCCATAGTTTGTACTGTAGATGTTGCCTAAGTTGCCATGGATGAGGCAGGAGTATTTACAGAGCATAACTTTGTTTCTCCGAGTTTGCTTGCTCTCATCTGGTTTTAGGACATGACCTGTCATCCATGGCTGGGAGTATTGTTATTTATTTATTTATACACCGATACTTTATATTTTAAACACAGAGAATATTTTATTTTGGCCAAACACTGAACCCAGTGCTATTAATGGGATGCTTCATGGGAAAGTTGCATTTGGAGCTTTCAGCTTGGACCTTTCTACTGTGTGATTACGGTCGAATGCACTGGTGATACTCACAGACTGCACTTGGAGCTGCAGGTCGTTTTTCTCTTGTATCAGGGTCACCATTTTTTCTTCCAGTTCTTTCCTTTTTGCCTCAGACTTAGCAAGCTCTTCCTTCGTTTTCTCAAACTCTTCCTTCATGGTGGCCATCTCCTTTTCAGCTTCAGAACTCCTCAGCAAGGGCTTGATCTTGAAGTACAGCTTCATCCAGGGCCAGTGCTTGACATTCATGAATGAGCGAACGTTATATTGGATACAGAAGACAGACTCTCTATAATGTAATCAGAATATATGGTCAATGTACGAGCCAAATTCAGAGTTGAAATTCCAATGTTATGGGCCAAATTCCAAAGGCCAGATACTGCAGTGCTACTAATTGTGAGTAGCACTTATTCAGCCAAGTAGCCTCATTTGAGTTCAAATGGGGCCACTCACATGAAAAAGTACTATTCTGAGGGTTACAGACTCTGGACCTGCTTGAGCCTTAGAACGTCTAGGGAGAGTAAAACTCCACTGTCGGGCTCCTCAATGTGCATGTTGAACTAATGTCTGTTCTCTGTAGATTCATGCTCACAAACTGGGATGAACTTTCGCTCCCTCTTTACACATCATATCTGTAACTGACCCACTCCCTCTGATGAGTGTTTTGGAGTCTAAGGGACTCTGAACTGGTGTAACTCACATGCTGAGGAGCCAAAGAGAGTTTAGCATAAAAGTACCCAACTGGAAGGGGTAAGTTAAAGCTGGCCACCTCTAGTCTAACACACACTTTATTACACCTTCTTCTTGCTCCTTGGTATACCAGTTCTATCCGTCTACACTTCCAGATAGAGTTATGCAAATAACTGATTTTTTCGTTCACTGGCAGTTCCAAAAAATAAAATAAAAAAAAAAAATCAGTTTGGGTTGAATCAAAATTAAAGGTTTTCTGAATTTTCAGTGGAAAATTTCAATCAGATTGAATAAAATATTTTGTTTTGAGTTCAGGCTTTTTAAACTTTCATTTAATAAAAGCAAAGGAAAAGAAAGGCTAGATTCCTCAGACTAGAGGGGAAGGTGGGGGTGGTGCTGTGTTTCTGCCTTCTCCTCTGGTTGTCTATATAGCATTTAAGTTTTCTTGTGATCTAACCTCAGTTTTTGGGACTAAACTATCAGCAATTTTGTGACTAGCTTTGGTCAACCTGAAACCGCATTTTTCAGCAAATGAACTATTTGTCTGAAAATTTTCACCCAGCTCTATTCCCAAGCTCTCAAACCTTAACGCAGTGGAGTAATGAGATCTAAGTTAGACTGAGTCCACCCCTCCAATTCTGTTCATCTCACCTCTGTGGGGTGACACAGACCTAGAGACATACAGTATGTTGCTACCTTCTTTCCATCATTTTCTTGAACTCCACTCTCATCAGGAAGCCACGACACCTGGCTTGTGTGCGGGTCATAATCTCTGCCAGTTTATCATCTCTCATCTCCTCTAGAAGACCCAGAAGTCCTGCTTTGAAGAACACCTTGAGGAAGAGAATATTACAGACAATCACTTTCATTCTGTACAGAATACAAATAGACAGTGCTTGAATCAAAGAGTGTTTGTACCTTGGTGTGACCAAATTTATACTGGGTCTGATCAATATCAATGGACCCAAGTAGTTTCTCAGAAGCCTTCTTGCTGTCCATGAACTGTCCTTCTGGAACAGCACTTGCATTTAAAATCCTGTATCTGTTGGAGAAAATAGACTATGAAGATACTTACGCTGCTGAAACCATAATTGCATGTGGCACTAACGGGCCCCATTGTTAGGATTTTCCACAGTAGAATCAAGGAGTGAATGGAGCTGTGAAGAATGAATTTCCTTCTCATGCTTTGAGATGACATTCCAGGTCAGAAGGAAGCACAATTTAAGGGCAAAGTGAAAAAGCTTGCACTATGACTGCTTGCAATGTATTTATATTAACTATTCTCAATACATAGATGAGATTGGTCTCCAGGGATATCAGGCTGATATGGTTCTCCATCTCCAAGGGTAAAAGTCACATCCCCAAATAAAGAACCTTGTGTGTGGGGAACTATGCAAGCATGTACGTGGAGAGAAACAAACCCGAGACAGGAAACAGTGCATCAGTGCAATCAAACTAATACAGCCCATGAGAATTAGTAGTAGCCATGTCCCACTGCACCTACACTATCCACAGCTGTGGCTCAGTGGGCCATAGAATTCTTGGCCACACTGGCCATGTCTCTGTCACTGCCTTTGTCCTCCCATGAAGCCCATGATTCTGAGGTCTCACAAACAGATCCGTCATGAAACTCAGCTTTATGATATTTAAAGGGCTACATAGTCATCTGGCATGGCCACTCCACTGCTAACCCAGACCCTTCCCCTCCCCCAACACAGGAAAAGTGTGGCATTTTTGCTGCTTTTTGGACTACAACCGTTTGGTCCTAAATTTCTTCTATACACACAGCATGTGCTGGGCGCTGAAGTGACTACAATAGTTAACGCAGTTAGAAAATACAAGTTACTCAACAGACAGCAAATGGAAGAGGGATTGGAGGAGTCTGACCTCTGTTTAAAGTCTGCATAAATGACTCTGCTGGGGAATCCTTTCCTGCAAATTCTGATCCCTTCCAGCACGCCGTTACACCTTAACTGGTGTAGTACAAGTTCATGTTCCATGGCACCTTAACAAATCACAGCATGAATTAGTACCTTATTGTGCAGCCCAGAAGGAATGGCTGCATCTCACTGAGATTTCTGCACACTGACACTTCTTACCGGGTGTCTTGGTTTCATTGGGAATGATGCATCGCACAAAGTGAGGATGAGTGCTTCTCAGATTGGTCATCAGCTTATTTAAATTCTCCTGTGAGACCATAAGCAAACGTTTAGGTTAACCAGTGTTACATCTGTATCCTCATCGATAGACGCAGTAAACCCATTACCAATGTAGACAGACTAGCTTGCAAAACTTCCCAGCAGGGGTCATTCTAACCTAAGATGCCCTCTCTCTTTGGATCTTGAACATGGTCATTAAAGTGAGATATAAAACTCTGAAGGTGGCACTACTTGAGCAAGCTGGAAAAGGCTACCAAGACAGGACCAGAAACTAATGGGAAACAGCCAAAAGGGCTGTTAAGGAAACCAAAAGAGGAAATTTTCAAAGATGATTATCTGCAAACGTCAGGCCATCATTCTGAACAAGGTGTTTCTTTCTGTTGATTACATTGGAAAATGCAGAGGGGATGAGAGAGGACGGGGGCAGATGCAGTGGCAGAAGAGGCTAACAAATGACACAATTCTGTGTTTTCAGGTGTTTGAAATGTAGGCAGTATGGGCCATTAGCATCCCTGAAATCCAGAGCTGAGTGGAAGGCTGCACGACACTGTAACAATTTCCGAAGAATGCAGGAAGGGAAATATTAAATCCTATAACAGCATCTCAGCGGCTGGGGGTGTCTCAAGACTAGTTTGGTTTGACATAGTTGTTTCTGACATCTTCATCGTGGGAGAGGAGACAAAAGGACAGACTCTGCTTTCTGTTACACCTAGGTATATTCAGAGTAACTCTGCCATGGAATAGAAATGGAGTTACTATGAGCCACCTCCTCAGATCTGACGCTGCTGCACTAGGCACAAATCAGGAGGGAGGCTGCATTGTTAGCTGTAAAGGCTGCCCCGAGACACAGTTCTAAGCAATCCCTGGGCAGTTCTAAGATGTGCCTACTGCCCATAACACCAAGAGCCTGTTCTGGCTTCCAGACCTTAGCTGGACCATGCCACTTTCCCTCTGTCATATCCCCTGTGCCAGTTGCTAGCAAGTAGGTGGTCTTGGACCCAGTGTGCTGGGCCTACTCCTTCTGCACATCCTCCCGGGCTCAGCAGGCAGCCAGCCTAAGGTGGGCAGCCAGACTTGCTAATGCTAGTACATAGTGACCACAGTAGGGGGCAAATTTAGCCCTCTTGGTTTAATCCTGAGTAAAGGGCCAGGTAACTTTAGACATCATCCAAAGATGGGTGTCTTTCCACTGATTTCGATGGGCTTTGGACTAGGCCCTTTAAGAGCAACTGAAAGAGGCTTTTTGACTTAAAAAGTTCACAACTGACACCACTGGGAAAATCGACTTTTTAGCTGTAAAGGGAATTTTCAACCCCCATCACAGAGAACACAATAATGAACAATGTACTGCACCCTGAAAAGAGCAGAGACGGTCTGGAAAGAAGAACCCTTCTTCTTGCCTCCCTTCTTCCCACCGCCACCAGCCTCTGAATCACACACAAAAAGGACAAAATTAAAAGGACACACTTTGAGGTTTGAACAGTTACTCTCATAGGCTGGTTCTGTTTGCCTGTAATAGCCGACCCTTTTCATAAACATTGATTATGCTGAGAAAGAACTGATGGTTTCTGCTACAGCAGACAGCTCATTATTAGGGCTGTCAATTAATCCCAGTTAACTCACGCAATTTACAAAAAAATTAATCGCAATTAAAAAAATTAAATCACAGCTTTAATCGCAGTGTTAAACAATAGAATCCCAGTTGAAAGTTATTAAATATTTTGGATGTTTTTCTACATTTTCACATAAACTGTATTCTGTGTTGTAATTGAAATCAGTGTATATTATTTTGATTACAAACACTTGCACTGTAAAAATGAAAAACAAAAGAAATTGTGTTTTTCAATTCACTTCATATAAGAACAGTAGTGCAATCTCCTTGTCATGAAAGTGCAACTTACAAATGTAGATTTTTTTGTTAGATAACTGCAGTCAGAAACAAAACAATGTAAAACTTCAGTGCCTACAAGTCCAATCAATCCTACTTCTTGTTCAGCCAATCGCTAAGACAAACAAGTTGGTTTACATTTACAGAAGATAATGCTGCCCTCTTCTTATTTACAATGACACCAGAAAGTGAGAACAGGCATTTGCATGGCACTTTTGTAGCCGGAATTGCATTTACATGTCAGATATGCTAAAAGATTATGCGCCTTCATGCCCCTTCATGCTTGGGCCACCATTCCAGAGGACATGTTTCCATGCTGATGATGCTCATTAAAAAAATAATGCACCAATTAAATTTGTGACTGAACTCCTTGGGGGAGAACTGTATGTCCTCTGCTTTATTTTACCCACATTCTGCCATATATTTCATGTTATAGCAGTCTCGGATGATGAGCCAGCACATGTTGTTCATTTTAAGAACACTTTCACTGCAAATTTGACAAAACGCAAAGCAGGTTCTAATGTGTGATTTCTAAAGATAGCTACAGCACTCAAAAATAAATATAAAGTGAGCACGGTACACTTTGTATTCTGTGTTATAATCGAAACCAATGTATTTGAAAATGTAGAAAACATCAAAAAATATTTAAATAAATGGTATCCCATTATTGTTTAGCAGTGTGATTAATCGTGCTATTAATTACGATTAATTTTTTAATCGTGCAATTAATCACTTTTAATTTTTTTAATCGCTTGACAGCCCTATTATCACACCCATTTGTAAGGGAGGTAGGAGTGGCTATCTAGGGTGTGCAATGCACAGTCTTGACAATACTAAGGAGGAGGCTTGAGCTACACTTGATCTGATTTTTTATTTCCTTGTTAATAAGACCAAGCCACAGGCAGAAGGTGACTTTTCACTCTTCACAGTGTCTGCTAGCTTAGAACTGGTAGGGATTCTAGAGGAATCAGTTTATTGTGACTCAATTAAAATACTGATTTTACAGAAATTACCTGCATCTCCACCATATGTGGCAAAGAGCAAAGCCAGTGTTTTCATTGATGATTTCTGGTACAGCCCAATGACAGTTTCATTCAGGGGATCTTTGTTCTTTTCGAGCCAGCCAGTGATGTTGTAGTCCACAATGCCAGCATAATGCACCAGGGCAAAGTGGGCCTCAGCCTTTCCTTTGGCAGGCTTGGGCTTCTGGAAGTTGCTGGACTTGCCAAGATGCTGGTCATAGAGTTTGTTCTTGAAAGACATATCAGTTGCCTTGGGGAACATGCACTCCTCTTCCAGGATGGAGAAAATACCCATTGGCTGAAAGAAACATCAATAGATAAGAAAGGGGATAGGAGAAGAGAGAGAGAGATTACATGAGGATTTTCTGGATGCAACAAAGTGACCATCTCTTGGTCTAGTTAAAAAGAGGATATTACTAGTGCTGTAGAGGACAGGTAATAGTGTTGATGTAATATACTTATATTTCCGTAAGGCATTTGGTTTCATACTCATCACATTCTGATTACAAAACTAGAAAGATATAAAATTAACATGGCACATGTTAAGTGGATTAAAAGCTGGCTAAGCCGATAAGTCTCAAAATCTAAATGTACATGGAGAATCATCATTGAATGGGTGTGTTTCTAATGGGAACACACAGGGATTAGTTCTTGGCCCAACACTATTTAACGTTTTTATCAATGACCTGAAAGAAACCATAAAATCATTACTGATAATGTTAGCAGATGACACAAAAATTGAGGAAATGGTATATAATGAAGATGACAGGTCACTGACACCGAGTGAGCTTGATCACTCGGTAAGCTGGGCTCAAGCAAACACTATGCATTTTAATATGGCTAAATGTAAATGTATCCATCTGGGAACAAAGAATGTGGGCCACACTTACAGGATGGAGGACTCTATCCTACGAAGCAGCAACTTGGAAAAAGATTTGGGAACCATGGTGGATAATCAGTTGAACATGAGCTTCCAGTTCAGTGCTGTGGCCAAAAGAGCTAATGCAATCCTGGGCTGCATAAACAGGGGAATCTTGAGCAGTAGTAGAGAGGTTATCTTACTTCTGTATTTGGCAGAACTGCCCAGAGATTACTTAGAATTGCTGCTGGAATACTGCACCTAGTTCTGGAGCCCACAATTCAAAAAGGATGTTGATAAACTGGAGAATGTTCAGAGAAGAGCCATGAGAATGATTAAAGGATTAGAAAACCTGCCTTACAGTGATAGACTCAAGGAGGTCAATCTTCTTAACTTAACAATGAGAAGGTGAGGAGTGATGTGATTACAGTCTGTAAGTATCCACATGGGAAACAAATATTTAATAATGGGCTCTTCAGTATAGCATAGAAAGGTATAACACTATCGAGTGGCTGGAATTGGAAGTTAGACAAATTCAAAGTGGAAATAAAGTGTAATTTTTTTAAGAGTGAGGGTAATTAACCATTAGAATAATTTTTACCATGAGTCGTGGTGAATTCTCCATCATAGTTAATTTTTTAATCAAGATTGGATATTTCTCTAAACAAAATGCTCTAGCACAGAGGCTCTCAAACTGTGGTCCGTGGATCACCAGTGGTCTGCAAGCTCCATTCAAGTGGTCCGGGGATAGTTCCCCTAAAGGGCGTGCCTGGGAGGTCGCACACAAAAGAATGAAGGGCCACCCACCTGATTAGTGGAGCTGTGTGGGCATGGCTCCACTAATAAGGTGCCTCAACCCTAGAAAAGACACACATGGAAGGTGAGGTGGTGGCCCTGAGGGGAATAGGGGCTAAGTGGGAGGAGGGCAGTGGGGTTAGAAGAGGGGGTTGGGGAATTTGGGATGTGCAGGGCTGCGGCAGCTGGCAAAAGAGGTCTTTCCCCAGCTCCGTGGCTCCAGCTGCCAGGGAGAGACAGCCCTCCTTCATTTGAGAAATGAACATTTGCTGAATAAATTATTCATCTGATTTTTTCAATCAACCCTAGATACATTAATGGCTCATGAAAATTAATGTTATTTATGCCAGAAGGGATGTGAAAAATAAAATAACTAAATTATGACGTAATTGGAATCACAGAGGCTTGGAGGGATAAATCTGACTGGAATATTGATACAGAAGGGTACAGCTTATTCAGGAAGGAGAGGCAGGGAGGAAAGGGAGAAGGCACTGACAAGAATATATCCATTTGTTCTGAGGTCCAGAAGTAGGTAGGAGGTAGACCAATTGAGAGTGTCTGGTAAAAAAAAAAAGGGGGTGGGTTAAAAATAGGGATAATGTCATGGTATGAGGTCAACTATAGATCCCTAAATCAGGAAGATGAGGTGAATGAGGCATTTCTAGAACAAAAAACAGAAATAACCAAAACACAAGTAAGTTCTAGGAATCAGGGCTGGCTCCAGGTACCAGTGAAGGAAGCAGGTGCCTGGGGCAGCCAGTAGAAAGGGGTAGCACTCCTTCCACTGTTGGGGCAGCACGTCCAGGTCTGCAGTGGTAATTCGGAGGTGGGTCCTTCAGTGCCTCGCTTCCTCTTAGGTGGCAGCCCAATTGCTCTGCTACAGTCTTCGGCGGCAATTCGGCAGCAAGTCCTTCCTCTTCGGTAGCAGGTCAATTGGTTTTTCTTTTTTTCTGAAAAAGCTGGAGCCGGCCCTGCTAGGAATGTGCTGCGTACAACTTTTGATTCTAGAAAGTGGAGGAAGTAACCACAGGGACAGCCATTTTAGACTTGGTTCTGGCCAACAGGGAAGAATTGGTAGCGAATCTGAAGGTGGAAGGCCATTTGGGTGACAGTGATCATGAGATGATGGATTTCATGATTCTAAGGAAAGGAATAAGTGAGAGCAGCAGAATAAGGGCAATGGACTTCAGCAAAGCAGACTTTAAGAGACTCAGAGAAGTGGCAGAAGAAGTCCCATGGGAAGAAAATCTAAGAGATAAAGGAGTTCAGGAGATCTGGCAGTTTCTCAAAGAGACAATGTAAAGGCACAAGTGTAAACTATCCCAATGCAAAGGAAAGACAGGAAGAATAGTAAGAGGTTAATATGGTTCTTTAACGACCTGAAAATCAAAAGGAATCTTCCAAAATGTGGAAACACGGACAAAATCCTCATCTTCACATCCAAAGAGGCTATAGAAATGAAAGATCATCTATATTGGACCAGGCTGATTTAACCTTATGTATATAAGGTATATGGTACCTAGCACAACAGGCTCCTAGTTAGTGACCTGGGAGCTCCTGCACTACAAATAATGATGATGATTAATAATGCGTGTGCATTACAAACATTCAGCTTGTCAAGAATGGTTACAGTATCTGTGAAGAAAGACATCAAAATAATCAGTACATATTTCAGCATGAAAATTGAGTTCCCAGCAGGTTAGCGGTCCTATTGACAACAACATGCAGAAGCAGACCTTTCAACACATAAAATTGGCATAAAGTTCCCACAATAATCACATCAAGACAGAAAAATTTACATCTTTTTCAGGAATTACTTCTGTTTTTCTTGAAAAGAATGATGTGTTCTATTGACAAAAAGTAGAGAAATTTAACTTCCAGGATACTATCTCTTTGAGTTGTGATAGTGGGGCTTTCCGGTTATGCTTTAAAATTAAATCTGTGTCCAGGACTCTGAAAAGAATCCTGCTAAAGATAAACGATGCCATCTTTCCACTCTTGGAAAGAGGGTGCAGGACTGTTGTCATAAAGCTCTGTGTGGTCTTCTTAATATTTCAGACTAAAAAATTAAAACATGATGGGTCAAGATATTTATGGCCCTGAGAATGGAAAACCCATCTAAAATTCAATGAAACCAACAGTAATTAAAGAATTCTTGAATATATAAGGCATTTGAATTGAAAAGATACCTTCTCAATGAGCTCAATGCAGGCAGCCAGGTCCATCCCAAAGTCAATGAATGTCCATTCGATTCCTTCCTTCTTGTACTCTTCCTGCTCCAACACGAACATGTGGTGGTTGAAAAACTGTTGCAGTTTCTCATTGGTGAAGTTGATGCACAGCTGCTCCAGGCTGTTGAACTACAAAAATGCAAAGAAATTGATTAATTTCATTGTATATGTGAAAAAGCTTAAGTATGAAGAGCAATGCTACTATTGCTTAGCAAATCCTGGGAGACTTTCTGAATTCTTCTCTCTAGAGCCAGCCAGATGTTTTGGGAATTCTATTCTCAATTCTGCAGTATCAGGCCCAGGCATGTCCAGGTATTTCTGTGCTCTGGGACCCAAGCCTACTCAGGCATTTCTCAACTCTTGGCCCTGATCTTTGATCAGGCATTTGGATCTGAGCCTGGCCAACTCCTTCTGAGCTCTCAGCTCTCTGGCCTACTCAGACATTTCCCAACCCTCAGCCCCAAGCCTGCCTGGGAGTTAGCAAGCTGCCCTCCAGGTGCCATAAAGACGTAAAAAATTGAGTTATGTACACAATCATTTAGTTTCTTTTAGGCACCACCTGTTAACAATTTGAAGGCACTTTCAATGCAGTTGTCATTTCTACATGTACCACACAAGTCTATAAAATATGAAGCCATTAGAGGGTCATGCTGCCTTAGTGGAAGATCAAGAGACACCTGATTCTGCAGAAAAGTCAGGCTTTTCCAGGAAATTATTTAAATAAAAAATACATAATGTTAAAAAAAACCCTCAAAGCTCTCATAACCCCTGAGTGTCCCTTCCAGGAACCTGCTGTCAAATCCCCGCTTCTTACATCAAAGATCTCAAAACCAGCAATGTCCAGGACACCAATGAAGTACTGTCTGGGCTGCTTGGTGTCCAGCTGCTGGTTGATACGAACAACCATCCACAAGAACATCTTCTCATAGACCGCCTTTGCCAGAGCACCCACCGCATTGTGCACCTAAACCAGTGGGAGAGGGACTGGAGTTATCATACAAAGCAGAGGAAGAAACCTAGGTGTGTTAATTCAAACCAGGAGTTCTAGGTCACCAATTGTTACCTGCTGCACGGTTTGACCTTTGGTCACGTATTCATTCCCAACCTTGACTCGGGGATAGCACAGGGCTTTGAGCAGGTCAGCTGAGTTCAGATTCATCAGGTAGGCTGCTTTGTCAGCCACTAAACAGGGAGAGGAATGAATTAGAAGCTCAAAGATAGGCTTTGATGTCCTTTATAATGACTAGAAAAAAACAATGAGATCTGTTTGTGTTTTACCTATTACCACAATTATTAATAACTCCAGTAATTATGGAGTTTAGAGCTTCCTTGATTTCTTGATTTCTTGATGAATTGTTTTGCATTTGACTGAGAGGGTCTGTACATCAAGTGATTGTAAGAATTTGTTCACAAATACCTCATAAGGGCCAAATAAAAACAATTTTTAAGGAGAAAGAAGCAGATGAACAGACAGAATGGAAAGATGGCTTTGAAGTTCTTTCTTTGCCACTTTACTGTGCAGCTTGTCTAGGGATTCTGATTTCTGAATGATCAGAAGGAAACGGGCTAATAACCAAACATTGGCTTGACCTAAACCTGTGCAGTCCCATTGACTTCAGCTCCTACGGCTTCCAGTGTTGGCTGAAATTACTTAAATGATTTTATTATTAATAACAGCAAGTAATGCCTTTATTGAATATATCATGACCAGGTCTATATTGTTCATGTTTTCTTATAACTGTTTTCTTTAGTTCTGTTTGCATTTGCCCTTAGATCCTAATACTCTCAAGAAAGTGAAGTGTTTTCACTCTGTAAAGAGCAGTTAGCTTTTGACAGGGTGAACAACTGATTTTGAAATAATATCTATTTATAGAACCACTCCTACATTCCCTTCCATAGACATACATCCTAGAGCAGTGGTTCCCAAAGTGGGGTTTGTGAACCCAGGGGGTTCGCACAGTGTTACAGGGGGTTCACCTGAAAAATTTCCTTAATGGCGGCCAGAGGACCCCGGGCATGGGAGGCAGCAGGTGGGACCCAGTTCCAGAGCAGACAGCCCAAACCCGGTGGAGTGCTGAGTGAGCAACTGAGCCCTGGTCAACGGAGGCACTGGCAGCCTGAGCCCAGTGCAGCACAGGGCCAGGCAGATGAGGCTGGCAGCGTGAGCCGTGCAGATTGCAGAGCCGGCAGCCCAGATCCCAGCACAGGGCCCGCAACCTGAGCCCTGTGGCAGGCAGGGAGGCAGCTGGGACCCCAGGTGCACAGGTGGCAGGAAGTTAGGTGGCATGAGGGGCAGAGTGAGCCGGAGGCCACGCTGTACATGAGCGGTGGTCCAGGCTAATTTGTCCCTCATGGGGCACCACCTAGGGATGGCCCTGGTGGTGGAAGAAAAGGTGTTTGCACGCCAAAAAAGCCAGAACCACGTTGTAGTCAATGTAATGTATCAGCTTTAAGGCACCTCAGTAATTCGATATTAAGTCATTTTCTCTGGAGTGCTGTTTTGATTCAGTGAGAGGTGAGTTAATCTTCTCATTTTCTAGTTTGTGGGTTGTTAGCATCACACTTAGGAGATTTAAACTTAAATCCCTGGAAATATTCATTTTTAGGAGGGGGTTCACAAGATTTCACATTTTAGTGAAAGGAGCTTACACGTTTTTAAAGTTTGGGAACCACTGTCCTAGAGAGAGGGATATCAGAATCCTGGGCAGAGCACAGAGCTCTCACTCTTAAGAGACAACAAGTGGCTTCTATGTTTTGTATCTAACGCAAGGGTCTCAAACACTAGGGTCTCAATTCTGGTCTCAGCTGCTGTGCCTTTACACCATCCCTACTGGAATAAAATGCCATAACCCAGACAGTTTCAGGCACTGGGAAACATCCTCAGCATAAAGGACTTCCTTGGAAGGTGTAAAGCAGCTGGAATAGCTCTTCAGTGCTCCCCTTGCAGCCCATAAGCTATAGGGCGTCCCAGCAGTGCTCCTGACAAAGGGATTATGGCATGACTGCTGCAGGATTGTAGATCTCCTCGGCTGAAGAAACAGCCCTTGGGGCTGGTATAGTTGAGCATACATCACAGCAGCTCTCTAGCCACAATAGCTTATGTTAGTCAGCAGGGTTGGCCCCAGCAAGCTGCAGAATCCAGGGACTGCAGAGATGGTGCACTGCCACTCTTGCCCTTCCTGAGATCAGCGAGGCTCAGCCCAAATGAAGCTCAGAGTCAGTGCCTGTTACAGAGTCTCGGGGTTCCAGCCCTGCACCCCTCTTCCTGGGACCCACAGTGACTTTTATCCAGCCAGTAAAACAGAAGGTTTATTGGACAACAGGAACACAGGTTACAGCAGAGCTTGCAAGCACAGTCAGGACCCCTCCACTGAGTCCTTCTGGGGGTTCAGGAGGGTGCTTGGATCCAGTTAGGATCCCTGAATTCCCCCACAGCCCCAAACCCAACCTGCCCTGCCTTCCTCCTCCGGCGACCCTTTTTCTCTCCCCTCCGCCAGGTGCCCCCCCTCCCCCTGCCGGTCGGGTTACACCTGAGCACCTGTCCATCACCTAAAGTCCTCCCCTGCTCCCCGTTCCCCACACAGACAGTCTGTACTCCATCACACTGCTCCCCCCTTCGGAACTGAACTGAGCGGGGTCACTCTGCCCAGTGCCTGGGGAAGTTCAGGGCCCCTCTCCGGGACACACGCGTCCGCTATCAGGTTGGCACTTCCCTTCACATGGACCACGTCCATGTCATAGTCCTGCAGGAGCAGCTCACTTAGAGCTTGGCGTTGGCTCCTTTCATCTGGTGCAGCCAGGTCAGGGAGAGTGTCGGTACACGGTGAAGTGTCGCCCAAAGAGATATGCTCTAACTTCTTAAGGGCCCACAATGGCCAGGCATTCCTCTCGATGGCCGATAGTTTGTCCTGGGTAGCAGCTTCTTGCTCAGGACCGATGGGGTGCTCTCCCCTTTTCATCCTCTGCATTAACCGCCCAGTCCGTGTCTGAGGCGTCGGTGAACCATAGGGTTCAAAATCTGGGTTCGCCAGAACTGGGCCACTGACCAGAGCCTCCTTCAGCGCCCGGAGACCCTCCTGGCACGCTCGGTCCAGATCACTTGTCTGCTTCCCTTTTGCACAGTTCAGTGATGGGCTGCTATGGCGCTAAAGTGGGGCACGAACCTTCGATAGTACCCCGCCATCTCAATAAAGGCCTGGACCTGCTTCTTGGTTTGGGGAGCAGGCCAGTCTCTGATCACTCCACCTTGGCGGTTCCGGCTTAGGCAGCCGCTCCCACCCGATGGCCCAGTAGATACTTCAGCCATCCCCACCTTGCACTTCTCAGCCTTCACGGTTAACCCAGCCTCCCGGATTCGTCCAGGACTGTGTAACCTGGACACATGGTCCTCCAGGCCTGGCTGAAGACGCAGATGTCGTCAATATAGGCCACGGCAAACTCTCCATCCCCCGCAGTAGCGATCCAGCAGCGCTGGAAGGTGCCGGCGTCCCTGAGGCCAAGGGCAGGTCAGAAACTCGTAGAGCCCCAGAGGTGATAAAGGCCGATTTCAGCCTGGCATCTGCGTCCAGCGGCACTTGCCAGTAGCCCTTGGTAAGATCCATGGTGGGAGTACCGAGCACCTCCCAGCTTGTCTAGGAGCTCGTCAGGCCTGGGCATGGGGTAGGCATCAGATACGTGATGCATTGAGCTTTCGTATAGTCCACACAGAACCGGATTGACCATCCTTCTTGGGACCACCACTGGCGAGGCCCAAGGGCTGGAAGACTGCTGGATACAAACCAAGCCAGCATGTCCCGACTCTCTTTCCAGATTCTGGGCAGTTTTACCAGTGAACCCGAAAAGGGGAGCATGACATACTCAGGCGTCACCCAAACTCGACGGAGCATGGGCCTGTTTGAACAGTTCATAGTCCCCGCCTCCGTCCCTTTCAGTCGGCTGTACACCTCCACGGCCGTGGAGTCCAGTAGGGGTGAGAAATATGATCCTTTCTGCAGGCCAACCCCGTGCAGCTCGCAGGCATCTCATAAGCGTCAGGAAGGTATCTATGTCCCCCCTCCTACGCCGGGGCAGCAAGCGCTTATTCAAAGTTCGTTGTAGGTTTGGGTCCCCCTCATTCACCGCAGCCGGGCCTCACGGCTCTCAACCGGGCCAGCTCCAGCTCATGTTCTGCTGTTTCCTTCTCTCCAGCTCATGTTTACGCTGTTTCTCCTTCTCCTCCAGCTCATGTTTACGCTGGTTTCCTCCATGTTTACGCTGTTCTCCTTCTCCTCCAGCTCACGCTGGCGCTGGCTCTCCTCATGTTACGCTGGCTCTCCTCATGTTACGCTGGATCACCTTCTCCTCCAGCTCTTGCCTCTTTACTCGAGCTCCTCCTGTCTCAACTTCCTTTCTCTTCCAGCACAGCTGCTCCACAGTGTCGAGCGTCGCCGGAGGATCCCTGCTGGGGGGTGAGCTTCGCGCCCGGATCCTTGCTGGCGGGGGGGTCACGTGCCCTTGCATGCTGGGCTCCTCCCGCCCTTCCCCTAGGCTAGGAAGGGGGGGTCTCGGAAGCCCTCATCGCCGTCTGACCACTCGGGGGGACAGACACTGTGACTGCGCTGAATCTGCCAGGCTGCTTCCCTCAGAGACAGGTTCCGGTCTCCCTCCTCCAGCTGGGCAATCAGCTGGTCCTTGGTCAGCCTCCTGTGCGCAGCCCCCTCTGCTTGCACAGCTCAGCAGGTCACACTTGCGACGCTTGGCGTACATCTTCCTGCTGGCCACTCACAGGCCGGGTGCTCGCGCTCCGAGTTCCGGGGACCCCTAGTGCACCAGCCTTCTTGAGGTACCACCTCTCTGCAGGGCGAGCTGCAGACCCTCCGCCCCTGGGACGCTCGCTGCAGTCCCGGGGACCCTTTACGCAAAGTCCTTCTCACTGGGCACACACTCCCAGGGGTTAATCACCCCTTCGTTTTACTGCGCCCCAGTCACTTACTGCAGAAGCGCCGTCCACGGGGTGCAGAATCTCCCGCCACTCCACAGTGTTACGGAGTCTCGGGTTCCAGCCTGCACCCCTCTTCCTGGGACCCACAGTGACTTTATCCAGCCAGTAAAACAGAAGGTTATTGGACAACAGGAACACAGTTACAGCAGAGCTTGCAGCACAGTGGACCTCCACTGAGTCCTTTGTGGGGTTCAGGTGCTGGATCCCACTAGGATCCCTGAATTCCCCCACAGCCCCAAACCCAACCTGTCCGCCTTTTCCTCCTCGCCAACCCCTTTTTTCTCCCCCCTGCCCAGTGCCCCCCCCCCCCGGTCCCTGGCTTCCGCAAGGAGGGATCTTTCTGCAACTTCCGCCCGGAACTCAGCAGCTGGGACAGGGATGGGACACTTAAGCTCTCTCTTGCTGGCTGGGTCTGAGGTCGCAGCCTCTCTGAGCATGCCCCTGGGCACTCCCCCCCCCCCAGGTTAGGGTCCTGCACCTCGGGCCGAGTACCTTCCCGTTGTCGGGGTGCAGTGCCCTTTGCCGACTCTGACTACGAGTCACGACCAGGGCACTCTGAGTGCTACTAGCCAGTCCTCAAGGTCCCCTCCCATTAACACTCCGTGGGCAAATATGGGTGTACCCCACGTCGGAGCTGCTTATGGGAGGTGTGACCCAGCCTCCACCTGTGGACAGTCAAATTAGTGCGTCAGGCTGTTGGAAACAGCTGTCGGTACCAGATGCAGACCCTCTGATCTCAGCGTACTGGCCAGGTCGCTGATCAGAGAGGAATCGCCTCCAGGGGGGAACCGCTTTGTCCCGGGAATAGATCCACTAAAGGGTCATCTCCCTGCCCCTCCCAGTGTCCACACACGGCAACCCACTTCTCCTGTCATGTATGGTTTCATCATTTCACATGTACACCCGCTGGTGAGTGCCCGGTTTGACAGCTCCCCACATAGTTCCTCATTCAGTTGCTTGATAACCTGAGGGTCCTCCAGGCGGCTGGAGTTTATTTTTCCTCACGGGGTGAGAACCACACCTGATCCCCGTGGCAAAGGCACGGCCCGTACGTGCGGTCGTACCAGACCTTCTGCTTCCTCTGCTGCGGCCAGATTATCCTGGCAGGCCCAGAGCTCGCCAGTCTTTCCGAAGGTCGGACGATACTCCACCACGACTCTCACCTCGGGAGTGCCTTCCCTCCCCATTCGATCTTCATTCCAGTCCGGGCCCCCTTACTCGCTTCCATACAACAGTTCGAAAGGCAAAACCGCGTAGCTCCTGGGTACCTCCTGTACGCGAACAGCAGGTGAGGAAGTATTGTCCAATCCTGCGGGTGCTGGTTCAAATGTTTTTAGCATCATCTTCAGCGTCCCGTTGAACCTTTTCACAGCCCGTTGGACTGGGGGTGATACGCTGAGGCCAGTTGTGCTGCACCCACATTTCTGCATAGGACGGAGCAGGCCGGCATGAAGTTGGATGCTGACCGTTAAGACTCCTGGGAACCCCCCGGCTGCAAATTGTCATCAGCGCTTGGCCAGGTGTCCGCTTCATGAGGACAAGGCCACCGCCTCGGGTAGCGAGTGGCAAATCCACCACCACCAGGATGTATTTTTTCCCTGACCGGGTCATCTTGCTGAGAGTCCACTATGTCATGGCACCTTCTGGAAAGGTCTTCTATGATGGTAAAGGCCTCAGGCTGCTTTCCCTTGTCCGGGCCTTCCACCTCTGCAGGGGTACGGATTGGCGCGTACTGTGCGAATGGGTAAAGACCCCAGGCCAGTAAAAGTTCTGTAGCAGCCTCTACCTGGTGCGCCGGATTCCCTGGTGTCCTGCGAGGGATGTCATGGGCCAGGTACAGCAGCTTGTGGCGAAACTTCTGGGAACCACGAGCTGCCTCCTGATCCCCATGTCTACCTCCCTGGGGGAGCCCATTCTCGATACAGGAACCCTTCTCCACGGAACCTCTCCTTGCAACCTCTCCTCAGTCTGTTCCGCACTAGGTCAGCCCGGTCCCTGGGCTTCCGCAGAGGGATTTTCTGCAACTCCGCCGGAACTCAGCAGCTGGGACAGGATGGGGACAGCTCTCTCTTGCTGGCTGGGTCTGAGGTCGCAGCCTCTCTGAGCATGCCCCTGGGCACTCCCCACCCCAGTTAGGGTCCTGCACTCGGGCCGAGTACTTCCCCGTTGTCGGGGTGCGTGCCCTTTACGCTCTGACTACTGATTGATCACTACCCCCCCTGCGCATCCTGAGTGCTACAGGCCAGTCTCAAGTCTCCCATTAACCCTCCTCGTGGCAAATTAGTGGTGTACACCATCTGGGCCTCTTGGCCCCACACTTCGATGTCTACTCGCGCACGGCACCTTGAATGGGTCCGGCCCAATGCCAAGGGTCAGGTTAGTGTCGGGCACCATCCAATTGAGCCTACACCTCTTTGACGCTCCGGGCACAGCGTCACCTCTGCACTGTGTCCCAGTACCCAGTGACCTCCCTCCCAATCTACCTCCAGGGAACTGCACTCCTTCCGGAGGGGCAGCCGCGGCCCCACCCGGTAACTAAGAACCCGGAGGCTGGCGCTTCCAGCCCCCGAGAGCTGGACTGGGACCTCCCCCCTCCTTCATAGGTGGTATGTTGCCAGCCCCCTTCCGGGAATGTAGCCTTTCCGATTGGGTTTTTACCAGTCACCCTCTGCGGGTTGGGTTGCTCGGTCTGTCCCTGAGGCTTGGGGCACTGGGCCGACTGTGGCCTCGTTGGCCACATGATAGAGCCCATGTCTCGTGGGGTCCCTGAGTGGGTCGGAGGGACCGAACGAAGGATGTTCCCTTTTGGGGGTTTCTCCATAGGCCCCGCTGGAGGTCCCATTGATGATCTCTCTCTGCGTTGAGGCCAGGCTGCCTCTTCGAGACTCCTCTGGCATCCCCTGCTGCCGACTGTCCACAAATTGGTCGGCAAGTTGGCCTGGTGCTGGGTTCTCCGGGTTTTGGTCCTCACACCACAGCCTCAGGTCAGACCCCCTCCCTGCCGGGTCGGGTTACAGCCTGAGCACCTGTCCATCACCTAAAGTCCTCCCCTGCTTTCCCGTTCCCCACACAGACAGACCCTACTCCATCACAGTGCCCAAGGGTCTCATTCTTCATTGCCTGCCACCTCACACAAAGTAAGTTCAAACTGGATGTAACACCCTATTAGTTCAGAATTCTCTGCTTATATATCCTGGAAGCAACATTTTATACACACTTTGCAAGGCATAATCACAGAATCATAGAATCATAGAAGATTAGGGTTGGAAGAGACCTCAGGAAGTCATCTAGTCCAACCCCCTGCTCAAAGCAGGACCAATCACCAACTAAATCATCCAAGCCAGGGCTTTGTCAAACCAGGCCTTAAAAACCTCTAAGGATGGAGATTTCACCACCTCCCTAGGTAACCCATTCCAGTGCTTCACCACCCTCTTAGTGAAATAGTCTTTCCTAATAGCCAACCTAAACCTCCCCCACTGCAACTTGAGCCCATTGCTCCTTGTCCTGTCATTGGCCACCACTGAGAACAGCCTAGTTCCATCCTCTTTGGAACCTTGCTTCAGGAAATTGAAGGCTGCTATCAAATCTCCCTTCACTAAGTGAGGGACTAGGTGCCAGGCCATGTAAAATGGGGCCCTTTGCTTCTCTGTTTCTTCATCACTGTTAGCAGAGATTTTGGATGGATTCTTCACAGCATTACTTTAGCTTTACACCAGGGCAACACCACTGACATTAGTGGACTTACATCAATGTAAAACTGATGACGGAGTGGCAAATCAGTGTCTAATATAGCAGGAGCCATAGGGACAGATTCACTAGCAAACTCTGGCTCTTATGTGTGTTCTAGTGATGCAAAGCAGGTTGGAACTCAACTGAATTATGTGCTTAAGCCAAATTAATGTTAATTATATGGAGATATAACTATCTCATAGAGCTAGAAGGGACCTTGAAAGGTCATCAAATCGAGCCCTTTGCCTTCATTAGCAGGGCCAAGTACTGATTTTTGACCCAGATCCCTAAGTACTGATTTTTGCCCCAATCCCTTAAGGATTGAACTCACAATCTTGGGTTTAGTAGGCCAATGCTCAAACCACTGAGCTATCCCCCATTTGCAATACTACAGTTGCATGAAACATCCAGAATGTATCTGTAAATCTGGCCCTGTGTTATTGCTTGAGAGTTTAGATCTAGATGTTGCCAATACCTTCTGTGCCATCTGGCTCTGCCTGCTCTTCACGCTGCTTCTGCTTGAATTTCAGGTTCCCATAATGCATGACTGCCCCTGTCAGCTTGTAAATGGCTGTTTTTTCCTCAGTACTGAAACCCAATATGTCAATGGCGCTCTGTCAAAAGAATCAGTAATGTAAATAACTTCTCTAGTAAAGTTAACACTCCACACAATAATTCTCATGTGTTACTTACATCTGTGGCAATCAGCTCTTCCTGGTCATCAATGCTGGCTACAGAGATCTCACCTTGACTCACAAAGGGGTAGTCATATGGGTTGGTGGTAATCAGGAGCATCTCTGAAAATAAGCATAGGATATACATGGGTATAATTTAATTGACCATATTCCTGAGTTCATCAGTGACCAGTTGCACCAAAAGAGTTAAAACATTTCTTACCAATTAGTTCTGGCTTCTTGTTGGACGTGATCTGATAAAATATGTGGTAGCTTCTTTCCGCCTTGAGCTGGAAAGTGACTCTAGATTTCTCCAACAGATCTGGCAAGGCAGGTAAAGTACAATTAGCCACAAGAAAACACAACAGGAAAGAAAGAGAGACAGAGAATTGTGACCCATAAACAGAGGTCCCTTACATGTTTCAATGTCAGCAGAAGCCAGTTTCCCTGTGGTACCAAAGTGGATTCTGATGAATTTACCCTTTAAAGGAAAAAAGTCATTTCATTTAAAACCCTCAGCGGCAGATTCCAAAAGTAGGATTTGCAAAGCAGCCAAGATTTATATTATTACAGTCTAATGATGGGAACATATGTGGCCCATCATTGCACTTGTGACTAGGAGCAATTTTGTCAAAAGAAAAACTTACAAAACGAGAGGAGTTGTCATTCCTCACGGTCTTGGCATTCCCAAAGGCCTCCAGCAGGGGGTTGGCACTGATGATTTGATCTTCAAGAGTCCCCTACAAAGTAATAACGATTGTCAAATTGAGGTTGTTTTAAACCACGTGGCAATTTCAGAATGGAACATTAATCCCATCTCTAGTGACCAACTCACTTGCATTTTGCCTGGCTCTTCCTTCTTCTTCTCCCCAGAAACTGCAATTGTTGCAAAGTACTGGATGACACGCTTGGTGTTCACAGTCTTTCCAGCACCGGATTCTCCGCTGAAAATCAAACAGAGAAGCAGAGAACACATAACCAAAGAGTTTCTTCCTGCAGCGCACAGCAAAGCCAACAAAAACTGGAGCAGGCAAATATACATACGTGATGAGGATGGACTGATTCTCCCGATCTGTGAAAGAGACAGAACGAAAGAGACTTTAAAAAGAGTTAAGTAACATTGAACTCACTGAAAACAGAGTGAAACAAATAAGTGCTGGGATTTGCAAAGGGGCCTCAGGACATCAGGCAACTAACTAAAAATCCATAGGAATTGGGCATCTAACTCCTTTAGGCCTCTTTGAAAATCCTAACCATAGTAAATAATAAATATAAGTTCATGCAGCTCAATAGAGCCATCACAGGATACTTATACCCACTTCCCTTTCACAAAATTCCCTCTTACAGAAATCTGATAAAGCTGCTTATCTCTCTGGACAGGAAAGGGTTATACAGAATAATGACTTGATCCTCAATTTATAACCATCTGCAGAGCATCAGTGCAAGAAGAGTGCAAAGTGTGTGTGAATTACCGTGCAAGATGTAGGGGAATGGAGAATTCTGATGCACCACTTTGCACAAGTATAAATGACACATAAGATGCAAAGTCAGGAAGAATCAGGCTTCCTGAGAGTAAGAGTGTCATGATTTTTAACATCTGACGAAGTGGGTATTCACCCACGAAAGCTCATGCTCCAAAATGTCTGTTAGTCTATAAGGTGCCACAGGATTCTCTGCTGCTTTTACATGATTTTTGACAGTTCTTCTTTGGGCCCAGCTAGAGCCAGAATGTGCAGAAGCAGATATGGACGTTCTGTATTTTTTCCATTAACAACATGCTTGTGAACTTCCAAAAAGGTTTGCTTTGGGTTCTCTGAGAGCTGGGCTAATGTTTGGGTCAGGTTCAGTTTGTTTTTGGATGAATTTGTGCTTTTACATTGCTAGTTCTGAATGTGTTTTGGTGTCATCAGGTGCAAGTCATTTTTTTTCCTGGAAAGAAGATTGTGATTCCTCATAAGAAATTTTCATTCTGTAATCGCTGTTCAGGAGTTCAGCGACTCACCAGTTAACATGAACTGATAGGCGTTGTCAGAGATGGAGAAGATGTGAGGAGGGGCCTCTTGACGCTTTTTGCCCCTGTAGGCAGCCACAACTTCTGGGTTGTACACAGGCAGCCACTTGTAGGGGTTGACAGTGACACAGAAGAGACCCGAGTAGGTCTGAAAGAAAGGGAGATAACGTGATTGGCTTCCACATGATTTAGTGTAGCTGTTGGTTTGGAAGTCCAGGAAAGACTTCAGCCTGTACTTACATAGATCATCCAGGCTGCGTAACGCTCTTTGAGGTTATACAGGACGCCAGGTTCATGGAGGTGGGTCATCATTGCCATGTCCTCGATTTTATCATATTTGGGAGGATTCATGGAGAAGACCTGATCTTCCTTAACAGTCAACGTCTGGAAGGAGAGAAGAGACCTGTTTCTATCAGCTAAGAACAGAGGAGGAACAGAATGCTGTTCCTAACTCCTTGTTTTTACTCACTTCTCCTTTTTCAGTCTTGACCGTGACCTTCCCTCCTTCCCTGCTCTGAATTACGCTTTTCACAAAGGATTCCTTGGGATGCACCACAAAGACTGATGTCTTAGCATCAAAAGGCTTGTTCTGGTCCTCAATTCTCTCCTTTTCCGATTTTCGGAGGAAAGGAGCTGCCACCCCAAAAACGGCCATCTCAGCATCCGACGACATGGCTGTGGGTTATCTAGGGCAGCTCAGCAGTGAGCTCTGATGGGGAGAAAATATGTTACATTTTTGATTCAGGACCTGGAATGAAAGAAACCCCAGAGCTGGGTGAGAGGCTCTCTGACTCACTTTAGACCCAGAAACTTATATGGGGCTTCATTTTACCAAACTTTTCATTCCCACCCCTTTTTCATCTTGCCTGTTTAGATCTCTATAATTAGGGGCCATGCAGTTACATGGGGATGAACTCCACTGTCCACTGCATTTGTTGATAGGAATAGCATAAACAGATCCCTACATGAGGGACCAGGAAGAGCCAAAAACATATTAGGAATTATGAAAGCCCTCTTACATCCTCTCTTCTGGCTACATTTTAGACTGTGTCGTGTGCTTACAATGTAAGGGCATTGGGGGAAAGGGAGCAGGAGTGTGGATAATGGAAAAGGTGCAAAAGGGAGGCTACTACTGTCAGTGCTTTTGATAAAGAATTTTCCGGCATTAGAGAATAAAGCACTGGGTTCTCATGTAATTTAAGCTCTGTCTGTCTGTCTGTCTCTCCCACTCCAGTTAACCAAATATTATCAATATGCCTTTATTTGCTATTACTTCTTTAACAGTTTCCTTAATTATATAAGAACTATCTGGTTCATTAGTGGCACTGTCAGACCAGTGGTATAGCCAGGTGGAGTGAACTTGGGGAGAGGGGGAGGGTGGACATAAAAAAGGCAGCACCCACTGTGGCACTTGTATTCACCAGGTGGCGCTCCGGGTCTTCAGCGGGCATTTTGGTGGCAGGTCCCTCACTCGCTCTAGGTCTTCAGCAGCACTGAAGGACCCACCGCTGAAGTGCCACCAAAGACCTAGAGCGCCTCCCGGTGAGTACAAGCCCCACAGTGGTATGTTTGCCCCCTCCCCACCCCCACATCCAGATTAAAAGTTAAAAAGGTGCCAAAAAATTATAAAGGCACCACTTGGGCTCAGTGGGGGAGCAGCCACTCCCCCTGCTCCCCCCCAGCTATGCTACTGGGTCAGACTGGTCAAGGAATCAGTGTGAAAGGGCCACCAGCTGCCTTAAACCCTCTTCTGAGGGCATTTTCACACATGGCATCTCAGGGCTTGGCTACACTTGCAAGTTAGTGTGCAATAAAGCACACTAGCTCACTACCTGTCCACACTGGGAAAGCATGTAGAGCGCTCTGATTCCGCACCTACAGCGCTGCTGGTACTCCACCTTGGCGAGTGAAATAACGCTTGCTGCACCTCTGCTGGAGCGCCGTGGCGCCTGTGTGAATGGGGTGTTGTATTACTGCACGCTGATTGGCTCTGGAAACATCCCATAATCCCCTTAAGTCAAGTGGCCACTCTTGTCATTGTTTTTGAATTGCTGTAGGAATGCGGATATGCCCTTTCAAAGCTCCATTTCTGACAGTCTGCATGCTTGTCTGCTCAGAGACAAAGCAACCATTAGTGTGTAATGCTGTGTGTGAGAGAAAGAGGCCGGGGGGGAAGGGGATCTTCTGCTGTCTGAACTTACAAGACAGCATGCTGACATACTCTCAGCCCCCCAAAAACCCACTCTCTCTCCCCCAACATACACACAACACGCTCCCTGTCACACCCCACCCCATTTGAAAAGCACATTGCTGTCACTTGCATGCTGGCATAGGTGCCCATAATACACAGCTCCCAATGCCACTGCAAGAGCTGCAAATGTGGCCATGCCAGTGTGCTTGAAGCTGTCAGTGTGGACAGACTGCAGCGCTTTCCCTACTGTACTCTCCAAAGGCTGGTTTAACTCAAACCGCTCTACATCTGCAAGTGTAGCCATGCCCTAAGTGCCACTCACTAAGCTACTCTGCACAGTAAGAGATGAAAACTTGATTAGCATTTACCAGAGAAATGTGTGTTTCTTTCAGATGGGGCACAATTATTGTCAGTTATGATTGGGGTGTGGGGGAAAAGGAAATTCTGGATACATGCTCATTAAAAGAATAGATTTATTCTATGGACAAGTAATTAGATTCTGTCCCCTAGTGGGTCTCCTCTTTTGGGCCACTCTGTCCTGCTTTATTAGGAACCTATGACCTGGGGTTTTGGAGCTCTCTGTGTACAATTACGTTGTGATGTGTGTATTCAGGAGAGGTATTTCAGAGAGGGCACTTGCTGACTCAGCATTAGTGGTGAGTAGCTTCAAGTCCAGCCACTTTGGAGATCTGCCTGTCATGGGCAACAGAGCCCAGGAACAATATACAGTGCATTTACACAATGGGCATGGATATTAGGGGATACAGTGATTGCCTTCTGAGCTATATAGAAATCCCACCCTAGAGGGTACTCACCATCCCCTGGGAATTAGTAAATCAGGATCTTACCTCTTTCGTGATACCAGTTGGATAGTATGCAGGCTGGAAACTGGTCAATATTCTAAAATAGAAATAGAAATTCCTTTCTCATTGCTGCATGAAACTGCAGTGATAAACTGGAGATTGAAAATGTATAGATGACTCAAAAAATGGATTTAAAAGCCTTGATGAAAGAGACGATCCCTCCTGGAAATGAATGCTAGCAGCAGCAGGAATGCAGTGGGATGTGTGGCATGCAGGGGTACTTTCTCCTCTCTGCAAGCTCAGATCCCCCCCCATACACTTACCTTGAAGCTTTCTGTGCAAGGACAAGGCAGATTCATCCTAGGGGCACTTATATAGGGTCTTATCTGCACATGTAGCAGCCTCCTCCTCTTTCTTAGGTCAAGACATTTTTGGCAAAGTATTGTTTGGCAAACTTGACTCAGAGCATGATTGTCATTCATATAAGACATGGGTATATATAGAAATATTTGTTGTCTTACTAGCTATGTGAATAAATCTCCTATAAATATTATGACTGGGAATTTGAAGAGGAAGTGCTCTGTAGTAGTTAGAGCAGGACATTGTTGGGACTGCTGGCTTCTAGTTCTGGCTGGGCCACTGACTTCTATG
This sequence comes from Chelonoidis abingdonii, assembly GCF_003597395.2. NCBI lineage: Eukaryota > Metazoa > Chordata > Testudines > Testudinidae > Chelonoidis > Chelonoidis abingdonii. The sequence continues at coordinate 6,668,888 of NC_133781.1, forward strand.
TGACACTTTAGATTTCTGTGTCATAGAGCTCAGTGGAGATTAAATGGTTTATTATTAATTATTATAACAATAATAAAGACTTTTGGCAACTGTGATCTGGAAAATCCTGCAATAAAGCAAAGAGAGAGAGATTTAGAACAGTCCTGATCCCGAAAATGAAAACAGTATATCTACACTTTGAGCTGGAGCTACAAATTCCATTCCAGCTTGAGGCAATATACCCGCACTAGCTCGGCTAGTGCCCTAATCAGAGCAGTGGTTAGCTGTAGCTGGGCGGCCAAGCAGCAGAGCTAGTCACCCGAGCACATGCCTGGTGTCTCAAACAAGATATTTAAATAAGAAGAAGAATCTTTTGTGTAGATTTTGAGCTTTATAAACATTTTTTAATTTTTCAAAATACAATTTAAGAAAAATATGAAACAACAAATTTAAACCTTTTGTTTAGAAAACATCAAATCGAAGCATTTCTGATTTTTAAGGGTTTCTTTTGACCAAATCAATTCAGCAAAATCTGCATGAATTCACAAAACGTTTGGTATCAAAGAAGCTGCATTTTTTGTTCCAAAAAACACCCATTTGGGTAGAAACATTTTGCCCAGCTGTATTTGGGAGCCACTTGCAAACACATTGAAGGGTGACAGTAACTTTATTTTTAATTCCACATATTGTTCCTCACTTTTTAGGTGTCAGTCTGAGGCTACGTCTTCACTACCAGCCGTATCGGCAGGTAGCAATCGATTTCTCAGGGATCGATATATCGCATCTAGATGATATATCAATCCCCGAACGAGCTCCTGTCGACTCCGGAACTCCACCAACGCAAACGGCGGTAGCGGAGTCAACAGGGGGAGCCGTGGACGTTGATCCCGCGCCGTGAGGACGGCAGGTAACTCGATCTAAGATACTTCGACTTCAGCTTTGCTATTCACGTAGCTGAAGTTGCGTATCTAAGATCGATTTCCCCCCCTAGTGTAGACCAGCCCTGAGTAGTGAGTTGCATTGCAGAGACCAGCCATGGAACAGTATCACATCCTAGGTGCTCATATTACCCAATAAAGGGGGTGACATATAATCAACTCATCAGTCATGGCTAATCTCTTCTCCTCTCTTCATTCTGTCTTTCTGAAACTAAACTCAGAATGAAAGCAGTGCTCTTGTTCTCCCAAGACTTTCACCTCACTGCACATGGTGTGTCTCCATTGTATCCAACTATGCCATCGTGGCATCTCATGTGTTCTTGTCAGTTGTGACAAAGTTCCTCCTCCACCTTGGTGGGTCCTGCGCTTATTGGCGGATTTGTTCACCTCAGTGATCTTCCCTTCTTGTGGAACCCACAGTCTGAGTCAGCTCCTCCTGTGTCTGTTAGGAGATCCTGGATGAGGATAAGGTGTGTGTGTGGGTGTGTAACTCCAGGTTTCCTCTGCATCCAGGTTCCAGACCCAGGGTCCTGTGGATCGCAGACCATGTACTGTATGCCTCCTGTAACAGCTCCATTGACACTACAAAGCTGCCCTGGCGCTACTTTCCCTACGTAAGCCTCACTCCAGCACACTTCTTTATCCTCCCACAGGACCTTCCTTCCTAGGTCCGGTGAATAATGCTTTGTCGCTCCTCAATCCTCCTAGCAGTACAGCTCTCTCAATCTCAGCACCTTGCCTCTTGTCCCCAGCTGCCTCAACACAGTGGTGCTCCTTATCTCTCTGCAGGCAGCTTCTCTGCCTGACTGGAAGTGAGCTACATTGATTATCAACCCAGGTGCTGCGTGATCTACGATATGGCGTGCTTTGATTGGCTGCAGCAGTAGTTGATCGATAATAGTAAAGTCGCTATCTCATTAGCGGTGACCTTCTTCAGACAATGGTCTACTTAAATGTTGGCTCCAATGGTGCCTTATTAACCTGAGACAACTGCCACATTAAAGCACTGATCTGCAGAGCCTGCATCCCAAGAAGTGGGTACTAGGGATTTGTTTAGCCTGGGGCTAACATACCTGTTTCTCAGTACTTTACTGTAGCCATCTGGCCTTGCCCCATCACATAGTGTATAGTCTGATCTGTAGGGAGCAAGGTCACAAACAGATGTCACATATGAATGTGAAGGCTCCCACTGAAGACATGGCATGATGCTTAGCCCTTTTTTCAATCCGTTTTTCATGTCTGTCTTTCTTAAACTGTTTACAACCTTTATTGATGGTTGTTTTCCATTCAGGCCTATGTGCACAACCCTCACATCATTCCATACCCTCACTCCCAGGTCTATTAGTATAGGCAGGGCTTTGGATGCACCATCTTTCCTGTCAGCCGCTGTTGAGGAGGCAGTGCTGTGAGCCACCCTATTGCACTGGCCTGAGAGCTCAGCTCAGCCATTTGGGGAGCCTACAACCTGTACCACCTGTGCCCTCTTCCATCAACACACATAGCTGTTAATGCTGAAGGTCCAGAAATCTAGAGGCTTCATGCAAATAACTAGTATATTAATTCACACATTTTGAGAATATGCTTGTGCTCTTTTACATAAACAGCAGAAAGAATGCCAGTTATAACCCACCAGAGTTCAGAATACACTACTTTCTATCTATCCTCAGATGTTTCTACCTCTTCATCTCATTCATAAGCTTTTTCCTTACAATGGAAGTCATTCAAAAGTGCTGAGGAGGAAGCTCAGCATCATATTCACTCCTGAACCTGGCCAGCTTTAGAGTGGGAGTTGTGGCTTGCTCAAAACACAACAAAACTGGATCGCAATTATACACCTCAAAAATATGTCTGTGTTGGCAGGTGAGACATAAAACCAAGATGCTATGCAGCTATGTGGGATATTCAAAGATCTCGTGTGGCTTTTAACTTCTTCCATGCAAAAATCAGGGCATGAACAAAAGTGTCCCAGACAAATTTCAGTCTCAACAAGTCTGCTGCATTCCCACATTTCCTTCACATTTCCTCTGTGGTTAGAATAGTAGTTAGCTTCCCCTTGCCCTCCTGCTGTGCCATCTCTGCTCTGAGTGACCACCATTTCCCCTCAAGCCACCCCTGTTGCACCCCAGCTGATCTGCTTGGAATTGCTGATTTGCAGAAACCCACTCCCACCAGTAGGGATGGCTCTCCCTGTTTCCTCCCCCAGCAGTTTTTCCTGTTGCAGGGACTTTGCTGGGGTTGCTGTCTCCAAAATCAGTCACTCTGTGGTTCCCTAAAGTCGCTCCCCTTCATGTGAGTGAGAGAGAGTCACTGAATGGTGTCCTGCGAGAGGTGCAATTACCTGTTACACTAATGGACAAGGAAGGGCAGCCTGATATGGAACCTAGTGAGCCTCGGCCTGGTAAGATCCTGGAGGGGCAGCCGTCACTCAGTCCATCCCATTGGCAGCCACCCAGTGGAGGCAGATGGGGGCATCACCCTTTAGTGCTGCTTTTCAAGTTGCCATGTGACAGAAGAAGTCACTGCCTGCCAATAGCAATGAGAGAGGCAGGAGTCTGATTGAGAGGCCTAGAGAGGAAACCCAACTTCAGGAGTCTCCCAGGAAACCCAGAGTCTTAGAATATCTAATGTCTTCAACTTCTCCCCTCCCCACATGTCCTAGCCCACGTCCCACTTTGCTTTCACAAACGGAACTCAAATGAGTTGATCTGAGTACAGCCCCTGCCAGGCCACACTGCCTCATGGCCAGACCCAGCATCACCACCCGCCCGAGCCCTTGCCCCGTGGCTAGAGCCACCGTCACCACCCACCTGAGCCCCAGGCCCGTGGCAAGACCCAGCATCACCACCCACTTGAGCCCCTGCCCCGTGGCCATAGCCACCATCACCACCTGCCTGAGCCCCTGCCCCATGGCCATAGCCACTGTCACCACCCACCTGAGCCCAAGGCCCGTGGCCAGACCCAGCATCACCACCCGCCCAAGCCCAGCCCTGTGGCCAGAGCCATCATCACCACCCGCCTGAGCCCCTGCCCTGTGGTCAGAACCAGCATCATCACCCGCCCGAGCCCCTGCCCCATGGCCAGAGCCAGCATCACCACCCACCTGAGCCCCTGTCCTGTGGTCAGACCCAGCGTCATCACCCACCCGAGCCCCTGCCCCATGGCCAGAGCCAGCATCACCACCTGCCTGAGCCCCTGCCCTGTGGTCAGAACCAGAGTCATCACTCGCCCAAGCCCCTGCCCCGTGGCCAGAGCCAGCATCACCACCCGCCTGAGCCCCTGCTCTGTGGTCAGAACCAGCGTCACCTGGTGCTGGTCACCTGGTGCAGGTGTCTCTATCTTGTTCTTGACTGCTAAATTGCATTAAAAGAAGCTGAAAATACATGACATTTTTTCTACTATTTCTCTTCTCTGTCAGCTATTGCTGTAGTTGCCACAAGACTGTTACACAATTGCAAAGGGGAGATAGTACTTGTGGTTGTGAATTTAAAGGGAATATTCACTATAAAATCCTATTATATGGCTATGAAAAATTTTATCAACTCTTAGTCTAGGAATAAGCTTTGTAGTGAATCAGAGAGATAGGAAGGATCTCCGGGTTTTTTTTTCTTATTGTAATAAAAATGTCTTGTTCGGTGTTAAAAGAACATGACTCTGTGATTCTTTGCCATTGTCACATGATGTGGGCTTTGTAATTTCTTGTATAAACCCACATCTAGACTTTTGATCTAATTCCTGTTCAGGTCACATTAGAATTGAAATTCTCCAGTGCTGCATGAAAACTGTAATGAATAATTTCCACTCTAATTTTAATTTTGGTGAGGCGCACTGCAGTGCTGGTCTCTCCCCAAAAGCATCAGTATGGTTTTGTTACAACGAGAGCACTAGTCTCCTTTTGCACTCCTTCTTGGGTGAAACAGTTGTTAATCTGTGGAGCTCCAAAACGACACACTTTGGACTGCTAATCTGTACTCTACCTTTAGGTTTAGTTTTAACTAGAAACTCTCTCTTAATTTTAAGCTTCACTTCTGGACTCCTTATGATAGACATAGTGTGTGTTAACTGAGGAGGATTATTCAGATTCCACTACACTGATTCAGAGGTCCCACTTACATATCTTCTGTGTCAATTTTAAATCTGATATCTAGCTTTACCTCCCAGGGCTAACTAAAATCATCTGGGACAGCAACAGATCCAAGAAGGAATGATGGATGCTTGTCATTTTCTTGTGCTCCTACTCTTCTTCTGTGACATGATAATAAATCAGCATATTCTTGCTTCAAAGCCAGCACCTTCTGCACGTTCCTTGTACACTGAGTGCATTAAAGAATTTGCTGTTGATTGTAGCTGGCTTACTACGCTGTGATCTGTAGGATGGATGTTTCCATGGTACCATATCTAGTCCTTTCCTGGCTCTGTGGTTAGGCAACAGGGCGGAATTGTAGTGAATCTGAAGATGGAAGGCAATTTGGGTGAAAGTGACCGTGAAATGATGGATTTCATGATTCTAAGTAAAGGAAGGAGTGAGAGCAGCAGAAAAAGAACAATGGACTTTAGAAAAATAGACTTTAACAAACTCAGAGAATTGGTAGGTAAGGTGCCATAGGAAGAAAGTGTTAGAGATAAAAGAATTCAGGAAAGGTGTCAATTTTTCAAAGGGGCAATATTCAAGGCACATCTGCAGAAAAAGACTCTGGGTGGCTCCAAAGCTTGTTTCTCTCACCAACAGCAGTTGGTGCAATAAAATATATTACCTCATCCACCTTGTCTCTCTAATATCCTGGGACCAACACGGCTACAACTACACTGCATACAACTATTTCAATGTTAGGGAAAGTTAGCAAGAATAGCAAGAGGCCAATCTGACTCCATCAGGAGCTATTTAGTTACTTGAAAATAAAAATAAAAAAATTCTACAAAATGTGAAAACCTGTACAAATTGCAAAGGAAAAGTACCAAAGAAGAGCACAAGCTTGCAGGAACAAAATCGAAAGGCTACACTACAAAATAATTTATACTTAGCAAGTGACATAAAAGGCAGTAAGATGTTTGTTAAATATATTAGGAGCAAGAGAAATGTAGGTTCTCTACTTAGCAGGTAGCAACGCTAACAACAGATGGCATCAAGAAGGCTGATGTGTTTAATGCCTGTTTTGCTTTAGTCTTCACTAAAAATGTTAATGGTGACCAGATACTCAGCACAGTTTAATGTTAACAAGGGGGAAGGAACGCAAGACAAAATAGGCAAAAATAACAGATTAAAGTTGCTGAATCAACTTTGGAACCATTACTAATTATCTTTGTGAACTCCTGGAGGCCGGGTGAAGTCGCAGAGGACGGGAGAAGAACAAATATAGGCCTATCTTTAAAAAAGATGACAAAGACGACCTGGGAAATTATAGATCAGTCAGCCTAACTTCAAATCTGGAAGGATACTGGAACAAATTATTAAACAATCAATTTGTAAGCACCTAGAGGATAAACTGGGTTATAAGGAGTAGCCAGCATGGATTTGTCAAGAACAAATCATGGCAAACCAACCTGGTTTCCATTTTTGACAGGGTCACTGGCCTAGTGGATAGGGGAGAAGCAGTAAGCATGATGTATCTTGATTTTAGTTAGGCTTCTGTCACAGTCCCCTATGACATTCTCATAAGCAGACTAAGAAAGTGTGGTCTAGATGAAATTACTATAAGGTAGGTGCACAGACGGATGAAAGACTGCACTCAGAGGGTACTTATCAATGGTTAAGTGTTAAACTGAGATAGTGTATCTATTCGAGTCAGTCTTGGGTCCAGTGCTAGTCAATATTTTCATTAATGACTTGGATAATAGAGTGGAAAGCATACTTATTGAATTTGCAGATGACACCAAACTGGGAGGGGCTGCAAGATCTTTGTAAGATAGGATTAGAATTCAGCACTATCTTAACAAAGTATATAATTGATCTGGATTCAACTAGATGAAATTCAAAAAAGGCAAGTGCAAAGTACTTCACTTGGAGAGGAAAAATGAAACGCACAGCTACAAAATGGGGACTAATTGGCTAGGTGGTAGTACTTCTGAAAAGGATCTGGGGGGTCTTGTGGATCACAAATTGAGTAGGAGTCAACAATGTGATGCAGTTGAGAAAAAGGCTAATATTCTGGGATGTATTAACAGGCGTGTCATACGTGTCATACATAAGGGAGGTAATTGTCCCACTCTTCTTGGCACAGGTGAGTCCTCAGCTGGAGTATTGTGTCCAATTCTGGGTGCCACACTTTAGAAAAGATGTGGACAAATTGGAAAGAGTGCAGAAGAGAGCAACAAAAAATATAAAAGATTTAGAAAATCTGATTTATGACAAAAGGTTAAAAAAAACTGGGCACGTTTGGTCTTGAGAACTCCTGGAGGAATGCTGGTTCCAGACTGTGGAACAAACTCCCCAATGAACTAAGCACCCTCACACACATCGCTTCAAACCACATGTGAGAATTGTTAATCACATTGCTTAATACACTCCTGGAAGGTGCTCAGATACCACGATGATGAGGATGGTATAAGAACCTGAATAGAATAGAATAGAATAGAATAGGGTTTAGGCTGAACTTTCAACATTAACATTTGGCATTTCTTACTCTTGAGCACTCACTTTCTCAATCTTTCTGTCACGTTTAACACTATTTTTCCTCTCAGCGAATAATTTTATAATGTATAATGAAGAAATACTATGTGATCAGGTAATTAAAGACTGTGTTGTAATGGATGCGTGCAAAGGACAAGAGTTAAAATTAAACATTCAATAGTGCACAAACCTTAATAAGACCCCAAAGCTAATCTGTAAAAAACAAAAGCCCCTACTAGTTCTTTGTATGCAAAGTTCTCTACAATCTTTATTTCCTAAACAGTGAGGACAGAATAACCAATAAATACAACAAACTGACAGAGAGATTCACATTTTGTGCATTTCTTCAGTCACTTTGTAGCATGGTGACATCCTCACTCTTCTCCTTCAATCTTCCTGTGAATCTCACGGCTCTTCACCCGCAGTTTGTTAACCTGGGACTCCGCAATGTCAGCTCGCTCCTCAGCCTCTTCCAGCTCGTGCTGGATCTTGCGGAACTTGGTGAGGTTGACATTGGATAGTTCCTCCTGAGGATGGAGAGAGAGTTGTGAAAACCAAAGTGCTGACAGTTGCCATTTGTCAGGAATCAGGGCCTGCAACAGATCCACTCTGGAAGCAGTGTTTGCAGTACAACCAGTCTTCGGGCAACCTTAATGAATGCAGCTGGCCTAACGTAGGCTGCCTGTTTGGCTACGCACCCTAACTGGTTGGATGGATCAGCAGACCTGCTCTTAAGCCCAGCTTCAGCAGCAGCAGTTCAGCAGTTGCTCACAGCAGTCATCTATATCTATGATACCTCCTGTTCATTCCCAGCCCTGCTCCTGCCTTGCCTCGCTCCAGGTAACCTGGACCCTTGACTCAGATTTCTGACCTCTGACTCTGACTCTGACCCTGGGCTCCAATTCCTTGCTAGCAAACGCTCTTCTAACCACTAGAAGTAGCCTAACTGACTTTTGCTCTGACCACTAGGCAGCAACTGCTCATATTCCAGTCACTGACAGTTTGAGCAGCCCAGCACAAAACAATACAAGAACTAGAGCTAATACAGGAAGCATGAATTCCACAAAGGCCAATATCTCTCTGAGTGAGATAATGGGAGCCCTATACCTTGCAGGACCAACTTGCCACCCTGTAGGTTTAGCATGCAGTCCTGCAAGCTCAATCTGTGCTGCCTTCAACTCCAACTCCAACTCTCCATGAGAGCAACTTCCCCCTGTATGACAAGTTAAATGCCAATTGCAACAAATTTTGTGGATTTCTAAATCAGTGTTGGCTCCTATTTCTACTATGCACACAGTTGTACCCCACTGACAAAGCCTCTCACCTACACCCGGTGCACCAGGAGCTCAAGGAACATTTCCAGTCTGCCAATAAATATCATGCTGACTGAAGCTGTCAGGACCACCCCAAATCTAGTCATAGGGCACAACGTGTGGCTCTCGGCCCAGAACTTTAAATGTAGCTGCCCATCTGCCAGACTACCAATACCTGAGCCTTTCAGTGTTATACAATGTGTGAATCCAATGCCTTTTAGGTTACAGCTGCCCAAGTCCTTGAAGATACACACTGTCTTTCACATCACACTTTTAAAGCCCTACATTGAGAACCCATACGCAAACCGCTCTGACCTTTCACTGCCCACTGCCATCCATAACAGTCCACAGACAGGAAAAGTACTTGGTTCACTGAACCCTCCACTCTTGGCAAGTTAGGGGAAGGCTCCAGTAAGGGGTGGACTGGGAAGGCTACAGAATAAACTAGCGGTCATGGGCATGAACATCCACAGCCTGGCCCTATTGCAAGAGTTTTTCAGTAGTACCCTGAGAAAGCAGGCCCAGGGTCCATAGGCAGTGCACTCGAAAGGAATCAGGGCTTGTAGCAGAGCCAGTCTGGAAGCAGGGCCCAAAGCAGAGCCAGTCTCTGGGCAATCTTAATGAGCACAGGTGGCCTATAGTAGGCTGCCTGATTGGTTGGAAGGTTCTGCAGATTGGCTCTTAAACCCAGCAGCAGTGGTTCAACAACTGCTCAAAGCATGTACCCAGAGCTGCAGTAGGGCCTGCTCCTGCTTTGTTCCTGCCCTGCTCCTGCCTTGGCTCCAACATTGTCCCTACTTTGCCTCACTCCAAGTAAAGCCAGTTCTGCCCCTGGACTCTGACTCCTGAGTGATGACTTTGTCCTTGACTCTGGCGTCTGGACTCTGGCTGCAGCTCTGACCCTGGGCTCCAATTTCTGGCTACCAACTAGGCTTTCTAACCACTAGGTCTAACACCTGCTCTGACCACCAGATGTGACAGTGCTTGTCCCAGTCGCTGATGCCCTTTTCTTGCATTTGGAACTTTATGGGATACAATTGCTTAATCTGTCACTCACTTGCCATCTCTTATCTGAAAACCAAGTACAGACCTTCTCACACACCATTTTCTAAGTTAGAAAATTCATTAAAAGCAAGGTGAAATCCTTTTTAAATGTAGAATGATGCTGCACATGTAATTGCTACTAGAAGTCTATTCACTTAGGGACAAGAAAATGACAAAAATCCAGAAGAGAAGTGCCATCCATTCTCGCTTGTGAGTCTTTCAGGAGACAGTTTTAGGTCTGCAGTTTCTATGCTCCGAGTTCAGGATTGGACAATGAACAAACCACCTTTCATTACATTGTAGTGCCAACAAGAGTGAATCCACCCTGCAGCTGAGTTCCAGGAGACACAGCCTTGATAACACAGTGAGCAGCATGGAGCAGCATGGAGAGTTATTGTTGCATCCGCACCATTAATCTACCATTTGAATACTGAGCCCCACCGAGACATATATGCCATGTATTGCGTGCACACAACTGCGATGTATGAAGGTGATCTTTTGATTGGCAGTCTGAGTACTTTGAACCATTATGGGATATTCAAAGAGTCAGATTGCCCTGAACAGAATGAGAAAATGAGGAGCAGTTTCAAGAGAAAAGTAGGAATTTCTCATTCTGTCGCAATCCTATTCCTCCCTAAGAGCCTGATCCAAAGTCCATTGAAGTTAACTGGAGCCTTTTCAGTAATTCCAGTGAGGTTTGGATCAAATCCTCACAGAGCAGGCACTTGCCTCCCACTCATTTTCCCTCTTCTGTCTCCCAGTCAGGCAGCATAGACTCAGATCAGGCAGATCTCTACTTCCTTCCTTCTCTTCCAGCCAGGCAGCTCCTCTCTCAGTCTCTAACTATCCTCAGGCAGCTGTCTGAGTTACCAAGGAAGTGGCATAATGCTCTTTCTTAGGAAGGATGGATCTTTGCAGAGGAAAATGAAATTTGATTCTTGGTTTGGAATGAAAGCTGAGAATTTGCATAAAATTGTGGAATGATGAAAAAATTCACAGAAAGCTTAAATCATGGGATCCTCCATTCTGCTTAACGTTATTATCCTGCTGCCCCTGAGGTGAAGGCAGGGATTTGGAGGAGTTAGTGAGTAATGAGACACTCACAATCTCCCTTTTGCAAATTGTCCCATCCGCAAGACCAGACGTCTTTATCTGTCCTGGGTCTGGGGCAGGCAACGCAAGGAGCATGTTCACAGAGGCAAGGCCACATCAGGCCATGCTAACAACCTTGGCAGTTGAGATTCCAGCTGACTCAGGTGTGCACTTCCAATCATTTAGCACTTTTTGTTATTTTTAAACTATCCTCCACAAACCCAGCAAGAAGAATCTGCCTCATGGTGGCCTAGGCACATGCTAACTCTGGAAGATTTTTTGTGCAACTGCGATTGAGTTATTAGCAGAGCTAAGCAAAGTCTTCAGTAGAGTTGCTAGAATTTTTTTCATTTTAATGAAAAATAGTCTTTTTTCTAAACAAGTTATTTCACAGATACCTTTCAAAACAGCTTTTCATTGAAACTGAAAATTTCAAAATTTTGAATTTCAAACTGTTTCATCCCATCCTATCCATTTTCTTCCCTTTTTCCCTTTTCCAAAATGAATGTGATCGAATGAATGATGTTTCATTTGTCCTTTGTTTTCTTTTTCCTTTTCCCACTAGGTAACCTTTCAAAATGTTCTCAACTTTGGAAAAGTTGCACAATAGCAAAAGGGTAAAGGAACTCTGTAACTTTGCATTCTAGAACTTTTCCAAGGTTGAGAAGATTTTGAAAAGTTACGGAGTAGCTGAAGAAATTTGCACTGAGGTGAGAGCTCTTTTGGGGAGAGATGAAAAAAATGCATGTACCTAGCAAATATGGTTTTCATTTGCACAAGTCAGTGATTGCTGATTTAGGCACTGGTCCCTAACTGGCATATACATAAAACAGCAACATTTCTCCACTTCCAGCAAAAATTTAATTGCAAAATGCTGTAGAATTCTTATATTGCTCAGTTTTCTTATTTATTAAATCCTCTATATAATGTACTATGAAATATGAACCTAAACATTGACAAATAAACTATGCTTATCAAATGTACTTATATATATTATTCTTTTATGATTTTTTATTGTTTCTTTGCTTACTCTTTCAGTAATTAGTTCCTCAGATATAAGCATGAATTATCAAGCTTCTGTTGATCCTTAAACCTTGTCCTCCTGTACAACTTCATAATTTCTTATATCCACTAGTTAGCATGGGCGGCACATGAGCCTCCCATTTGAGGATGCTAGCCCCTGGCCCTGTCCCAGGCACCCTGAGTCCCGCCACATCACCTGGCCCAGGCCACCGGTCACTCCATCTTGGCCAGCCCGCCCTGAGTCCCAGGCCGCTTCAGGGAAGAGGAGCACCCTGGGCTGGGGCCAGGGGAGAAGAGTGGGACGCAGAAAGGGGCCTTGGGGTGGAGCATGGGCAGGGTCATGCCTGGCTGTTTGGGGAGGCTTCCCTGAACCTATGATACCTGCCACACATCCTATGCTAGTTAGTACAATTCCCACCTTGTTAGCAGGTAACTGTCTTCCCTCCTCCGACTGATACTTACAGACTCCTCGGCTTGTCTCTTGTAAGATTTCACTTTCAGTTGTAGTTTATCAACCAGATCCTGAAGCCTGAGAATATTCTTCCGGTCTTCCTCAGACTGAAAGCAGTTAATAAAGCAGGAAAGAGGTGAGTTCATTTGCCCATATGATAAAATAAAATTATTCCCTGCAGGTTTATATGAAAAAAGGATGAGACAGCACAAAGGGCCTCCCTCCTTACCTGATAGGTCAGTTCCTTTACTCTTCTCTCATACTTGCGAACACCCTTGATAGCATCTGCACTGCGTTTCTGCTCATTGTCAACCTCCCCTTCCAACTCACGCACCTGAAATGAGAAATGGATCGTTGAGTTTCACTGTGACTGGACATAGGAAATGCCCCTAAATGCACAAATATGGGGAATACACACTCTGGCCTCCAGTTTCTGGATTTGCTTCTTGCCACCCTTCAGTGCCAGCTGCTCTGCCTCATCCAGACGGAGCTGCAGGTCCTTCACCGTCTGGTCCAGGTTCTTCTTCATCCGCTCCAGGTGGGCGCTGGTGTCCTGCTCCTTCTTCAGCTCCTCCGCCATCATGGCAGCCTAGTGAGTAAAGAAAGGAAACCGATCCAGAAAACCAGCCAATTCAGGTGCAAACCCGACCAAGTTCTCCAAAGAAAGGTGCCTTCAACTCACATCAGTGATTGCATTCTTGGCCTTCTCTTCTGCATTACGTGCTTCCTGAATTGTCTCCTCCATTTCACTCTGGATTTGGGAAATGTCTGTTTCCAGCTTCTTCTTCGTGTTGATCAGGCTGGTGTTCTGTTTAACAATAGACAAGAGATTTTTACAGTTAGTCCCAAAATATTGACTCTGGAAAATGAACTGAATATTTGTATTTAATGTACAGGTTGCTCTTAACATTGTTCTGCAGCAGAACTCTCCTTTAAATGTATCATTGCTGCAGAACATTGACAGCTAGTCAGTGATGTGCTGTGAATATTTTAAGGGCTCTCACTAATATTACCCCCATAGTCTGTGACAAACTGTGTGCCAATTGTTGTAAATCTGGTCCATTCCAAAACAAAATAATCACTGTGTAGAAATACTTCCAGAATCCCAGGGGATGGCAGAGATTACTTAAAAGTATCCAATGACTGAAACTGTATAGGATGCAGGAAAGCCACTTCCAGAGCCTTTGAGACACTTGCCCTGCCCCACCACATCATTGCAATTATAACCTTCATCATCCCTGTGTCATCTTCAACACAGCAACATGAAGAAAACCAAGGATGGCCTTGCAGCTTCTTGCTTTCTGTTTAACAAAAGTCCATCCTATTGACATTATCATAAAGGCTATTTCATCTTCTAAACATTCCCTGGCACTGCCCTTTGGAGCAGGGTACGTACATAGTAATCTCCTGCTTAGGGGTTTGTGGATAGTATCATCTATAAGGTGGATAAAAAGCTGGCTAAAGCGTTGGGTTCAAAGGGTAGTGATCAATGGCTCCATGTCTAGTTGGCAGCCGGTATCAAACAGAGTGCCCCAAGGGTTGGTCCTGGGGCCAGTTTTGTTCAATAGCTTCATTAATGATCTGAAGGATGGTGTGGTCTGCATCCTGAGCAAGTTTGCAGATGACACTAACCTGGGAGGAGTGGTCGATAGGCTGGAGGGTAGGGACAGGATACACAGGGACCTACACAAATTAGAGGATTGGGCCAAAAGAAATCTGATGCGGTTCAAGGAGAAAAAGTGCAGAGTCCTGCACGTATGATGGAAGAATCCCATGCACTGCTACAGACTAGGGACCGAGTGGCTAGGCAGCAGTTCTTCAGAAAAGGACCTAGGGGTTATGGTGGATGAGAAGCTGGATATTAGTCAACAGTGTGCCCTTGTTGTCAAGAAGCCTAACAACATTTTGGGCTGTATAAGTAGGAGCATTGCCAGCAGACTGAGGGACATGATCATTCCCCTTTATTAGGCATTGGTGAGGCCACATCTGGAGTACTGTGTCCAGTTTTGGGCCCCATACTACACGAAGGATGTGGAAAAATTGGAAAAAGTCCAGCAGAAGGCAAGAAAAATTATTAGGGCACTGGAGCACATGATTTATGAGGAGAGGCTGAGGGAACTGGAATTGTTTAATCTGCATAAGATAAGAAGGGGTGGGGGGATTTGATAGCTGCTTTCCACTACCTGAAAGGGGGTTCCAAAGACGATGGATCTAGACTGTTCTCAGTGGTAGCAGATGACAGAACAAGGAGTAATGGTCTCAAGTTGCAATGGGAGAGGTCTAGATTGGATATTAGGAAACACAATTTCACTGGGAGGGTAGTGAAGCACTGGAATGGGTTACCTAGGGAGGTGGTAGAATCTCCATCCTTAAAGATTTTTAAAGTCAGGCTTGACAAAGCCCTGGCTGGGATGATTTAGTTGGGGTTGGTCCAGCTTTGAGCAGGGGATTGGATTAGATGCCCTCCTGAGGAACCTTCCAACCCGGATAATCTATGATTCTATGATTTCTTTTCACACTAGACCCTGACCTGGGTGTGCAGGAGCTGCACTCGTTCACTTGCATCCAGAAGCTCCTGTTCAGCCACTTTCCTCGCCCTCTCTGTCTGTTCCAGAGCTGACCTCAGCTCCTCAATTTCAGCCAGCATCAGGTTAGCTCTGCGCTCAACCATGGCCACCTGCTCCTTCAGGTCTTCCTGGCTTCGGAGAGCATCATCCAAGTGTATCTGGGTGTCCTGTAAAACAAGTGAGAGAAATTACCTGGAGGCGCAGACTCCTTGGCATGCTGAAAAGACCA
Organism: Chelonoidis abingdonii; assembly: GCF_003597395.2. NCBI lineage: Eukaryota > Metazoa > Chordata > Testudines > Testudinidae > Chelonoidis > Chelonoidis abingdonii. Next base: position 6,684,128 of record NC_133781.1, read on the forward strand.
GCTGAGCTATAGTGCTAGGTATGTGTGGCTTTCTGTACCTTGAGTACTCCTTGTGTGTTTCTCAGGTTCTTCTGTGCCTCTGCAGCCAGACGGTTGGCATGGCTCAGCTGGATCTCCATTTCATTCAGATCTCCTTCCATCTTCTTCTTTAGCCTAATGGCTTCGTTTCTGCTCCTGATCTCAGCATCCAGGGTGCTCTGCATGGACTCCACAACTCTGATATGGTTTCTCTTCAGCTGATCAATTTCTTCATCTTTCTCAGCAATTTTTCTGTCAATTTCAGACTTTACCTGGTTCAGCTCAAGTTGGATGCGGAGGATTTTGCCCTCTTCATGTTCCAGTGAAGCCTGAACAAGAGCAAGTAAAGGGTCAATAAAGGGACATAAATAGTTTTTTACTTCCAAATAAAGTATTAAATGCTCCCACAGAGTGGAATGTAGTGCTATGGGTAGTATGGACATTGAGTACATAGCTTCCAGCACAACATGAGCTGTCCTCCTGTCCCTGTGAATTATCCCACCATGTTTACAATAGAATACAGCTCCAAGGTTTTCTGACTTTCTCTTTGTAAAACAGTGACAAATGGTGTGTGTACCTCAGCTTCCTCCAGAGCAGACTGGATTTCTGATTTCTCTTGCTCAATCTGCTTCTTCACTTTCTCCAGCTCATGGATGGTCTTTCCCCCCTCTGCAATCTGCTCCGTGAGGTCAGAAATCTCCTCTGTTGGATTACAGACAAATAACATAGTCAGATAACGGGCCCAAAGAGAGAGAGGCTTCTTAGAAATGCCACCAGCACAGACAGATTCACTTTAGAGTGTTGACAAGCTCTCCACAAGGCCTATATTAGGAGAAGAAATCCTGGGACCTACGCTGCAAGTTTTTGTTCTCGCGCTTCAGAGTTTCAAGCTGATCCAAGGTTTCCTCATAAGAATTCTTCATCTTAAACAGCTCTGTGCTGAGAGAGCGAGACTCTTTCTGGGAAGCTTCCAGTTCAGCCTGCGTTTCCTCGTATTTCTGCTTCCATTCTGCCAGAACCTGAAGAACAACAAGATCTTAGTCTTAGCAACAGAGACGACTAGAGGATATTCCATCCAACACCCACAAGGCTGAAATACCTTATCGAAATTCTTCTGCTTCTTATCCAGAGCTGCACAGGCAGCATTAGATCTTTCCACATCAATCATCAGATCCTCCACTTCATTCTGCAGCCTCTGCTTCGTCTTTTCAAGAGAAGCACATTTGGAATTCACAGCTTCGACATGTTCTTCAGCATCCTGCAGACGCTGGGCAAGCTTCTTTCTGGAAGATTGTAAATTCAGCTCCCATTTAGTAAGTAAAATTCAGCTCCCATTTAGTGAGCAGTATGGGAAGAAAACTGTGTTACCTCTTCTGGGCAGTGACCCCTTTCTCAATCACTCTAATCCAATTCATATAAAGTACAATGTCTCTGATAATCCCTCTGCCATCAGCTCACACACATTATCGACAGAGTATAGGGCCTCTCTTAGTCTTTCTAAACATAATGTATATATTTGCTATTTTCCAGCTCATACCACTAAATGGATATACTGCATCTCCTCTAATCACCCTCCCCAAGCACATCCTTGGCCTCTTCCAGTCCCATCCTGAGCATATCACTGGCCTCTTCCCATTTCCCCATTTAGTTCTTGGCCTCTTCCAGTCCTTCACCCCAGCACATACTTGGCATCTTCTAGTTCCTCTGTGCGCTGAATGGCGTCTGTCTCATATTTGGTTCTCCACTGGGCTACTTCACTGTTGGCCTTGGACAGGGCACGTTGCAGCTCACCCTTGGCTTCCTGCTCCTCCTCATATTGCTCCCGGAGCAAGTCGCAGTCATGGCGAGCAGACTGCAAGGCGTGGGCCAGTGCATTCTTAGCCTGGAGATACAACAGGAATAGCACAGTAATGTAACTATATATCCTGGGAATCTTCCTGACAGTGAACTCTGACGGCTGTGGAAAGCTGTCCCAGGGAAGTGGTGCTAGATTCGATGGATGACAAACTTTATGCTGGGATTTAACTGCAGGTGCCTCTGGCATTAGCGCACCTTGATCTCTCCTATTCTCTGCCTGTGGCACAAAATAGTTTAGTTTTCAGAGGGTTGTAACACTTCAGTATAATTTTGGATGATGGGCTTAGTATGTGGTTGCTGATTTGTGTTGGGGTCCTCTGATATACAGGACAGATTAAATGATCCAGTGGTCCTTTCAGGCCTGAAACTCTGTGACTCTATGAAAGCATTCATAAATATAATGTAGGGAACAATCCTGCATTTGCAGGGGCTGGGTTAGGTGACCTACAGGACCTTTCCCCCTCTATTCTCTAGGGTACTATGGTTTCATTTGAGGTTAAAGCATCTTGCTCACAGCAAGAATCCAGCTTCACAGAAAAGGCTATTGGAAAAATCCTTACCTTTATCTCCTCCTCTAGATGCCTCTTCAGTTCCTCAATCTGTTGGGTAAATGCCTGTTTACCTCTTGAGAGCTGAGAAATCAAAGCATCTTTTTCCTCTATCTGGCGTGCAAATTCACCTGAGAAAGATTCCAGATAGATTATATTAAATGGCAATTAAGTGAACATAATAAAGTAATTTATTTTGAAACAGATTAATTTAGGAGGGTCTTCTAGAGCCTTGTCAAAGGCTTACAAAAGGGTACTGGAACTGCAAGGGGCCAAAACATCTGTTAATCTATAAGGTACCACAGGATATTTTGTTGCTTTTTACAGATCCACACTAACATGGCTACCCCTCTGATAGATTAACATGATTTGTTGTGCAAGAGTCAACATGTTTTTTGTAAAGGGAAATCATGCCTCACCAATCTAGTAGAATTCTTTGAGCGCATCAACAAGCATGTGGACAAGGGGGAGCCAGTGGATATAGTGTATTTAGATTTTCAGAAAGCCTTTGACAAGGTCCCTCACCAAAGGCACTTAAACATAGTAAACAGTAGTGATAAGAGGGAAGGTCCTCTCATGGGTTTGTTTCTTGTTAAAAGATAGGGGAAAAGGGAAGGAATAAATGGTCAGTTCTCAAGATGGAGAGAGGTAAATAGTGGTGTCCCCTAGGGGTCTGTACTGAACTCAGTCCTATTCAATATATTTTAAATGATCTGGAAAAAAGGGTAAACAGTGAGGTGGCAAAATTTGCAGATGATACAAAACAGGCAGACTGCAAAGAACTACAAAGGGATCTCTCAAAACTGCATGACTGGGTAACAAAATGGCAGATGAAATTCAAAGTTAATAAATGGAAAGTAATGCACATTAGAAAACATAATCCCAACTATACATATAAAATGATGGGGTCTAAATTAGCTGTTACCACTCAAGAAAGAGCTCTTGGAGTCACTGTAGATAGTTCTCAGAAAACACCTGCTCAATGTGAACCGGCAGTCAAAAAGCAAACAGAATGTTGGGAACCATATCTCAAAAAAGATATATTGGAAATGGAAAAGGTTCAGAAAAGGGCAACAAAAATGATTAAGGGCATGGAACAGCTGCCATATGAGGAAAGACTAATAAGACTGGGACATTTCAGCTTGGAAAAAAAGACGACTAAGGGCAGATATGATTGAAGTCTATAAAATCATGACTGGTGTGAAGAAAGTAAATAAGAAGTTGTTGTTTACTCCTCATAACACAAAAACTAGGGGTCACCAAATTAATAGGCAGCAGGTTTAAAACAAACAAAAGGAAGTATTTTTTCACACAAAACGCACAGTCAACCTGTGGAACTCCTTGCCAGGGGATGTTGAGAAGACCAAGACTATAACAGTGTTCAAACAATAACTAGATAAATTCATGGAGGATAGGTCCATCAGTGGCTATTAGTCAAGATTGGCAGGCAGGATAGGCTGTTTTCCAGAAGCTGGGAATGGGTGATGGGATGGATCACTTGATGATTACCTGTTCTGTTCTTTCCCTCTGGGACACCTGGGCATTGGCCACTGTCAGAATAGAGGATACTGGCCTCCATAGACCTTTGGTCTGATCCAGTATAGCTATTCTTATGGTGGATCAGATGTTGTGCATACGATAGAAATTTCCTCCTATCCCAGCACCTCCTGTGTGTGCTCACAGTTGTACAACATGTATGTTTTACCTGATTCTGTCTGTAGACGAGCTCTTTGAGCATTGAGGTCATTGATTGTACGCTGATGCTCTTCTTCCTTTGTCTTAATCTCGCTAAGCTGATCTTCCAGAGTGCGGCACATTTTCTCAAGGTTTGCCTTTGTGTGAAATGGAGAGAAAGACAGAGGATTAAACACATGGGCTCTCCAGCATTCTGATATCATTGGGATCTTTGTCATGACAAACTACATGTGGGCTCAATTAGTAAGGAAACTTCACCTTTCATAAAACTGAATATTATGCAAATAGTAAAATAAAAATGGTATTATGTATGTGACATAGCAATAACATCAGTGAATTTTTCATCTTTATAATTAAGACTACTACTACAAAGTGGAAATCTGAAGGTGCAGTCTGTTTTCTGCACTAAACATATATATATTGTTTCTGTACCTTGGCTTTGGAGACAGTCTCCAGATTACTAGCCAGGTCATCAATCTCCATCTTCAGTTCACTCTTCTCCTTCTCCAGCTTCTGCTTGACTCGCTGCAGGTTGTCAATTTGCTCCCCAAGCTCTGCTGTACTGTCCGCATGCTTCTTCCGGAGGGCGGCGGCTGTGGCTTCATGCTGCAGAGTGGCCTCTTCAAGGTCTCGGCGCATTTTCTGGAATTCTGCCTCACGCTTCTTGTTCATCTCAATCTGAACTGCTGTGGCTCCACCAGCTTCTTCCAGACGCTCACTGATCTCCTCGAGTTCCCTGGAGAGATCACCCCGCTGCTTCTCTGCTTTTGCCCGAGAGGCACGTTCAGCCTCTATCTCCTCCTCCAGTTCCTCAATACGAGCCTAGAGAACAACAGGAAACACTAAAACTGTGTCTTCATTCTGGGGACACCACCAGTATGGCTGTTGGCAGAGTTCTGCTGGCATAACACTGTAGAATAGATGCAGCCTACACTGACAACAGGGGTTCCAGTGGCAAAGGAACAACATTTCCCTGAACTGAGGTAGCTACATCCAAAGACTCATTGAGAGAAATTTGGGTCTCTGATACATCACGTTCACTAAGACCAATCCTTTCCTTTAAACTGAACTTCCTCTTGGGCTGAAGCAGATAAATTATGACTTGCCTGTAACTCTTTGATCTTCTTCTGCAGCTGGATGGCCAGGACTTGCTCATCCTCTATTCTGCTTAGGAGCTGACTGATTTCAAAGTCTTTCCTTTTCACATACACAAAGAAAAAAATAGTTAGTGCTGGAACAAAATGTATCTGCAGGATACCCCCTGAAAACCATACCTACTTCTTCAGTTTTTCCTCCAGCTGCTGTTTATCATTTTCTAAATCCATTGTGGATTCCTGGGCCAGTTTCAAATCTCCTTCAAGTTTCCTCTTAGCTCTTTCAAGATCCATGCGAATCTTCTTCTCTTGCTCCAGCGACCCTTCAAGCTAAACAGAAAAAGGCCATAAATTCTCTGCTAACAAGAGCCTAATTTCACACTGGTTTTGTTCTCTCCATATGTTATTGTGCCTACATCATCCACTTGCTGCTCCAGCTTGGTTTTAGCTTTGGTCAGTGTGTTCACTTTGTCCTCTTCCGCCTGCAGGTCATCCAAGGTCTGCTGATGGGCCTCTTGGAGGGCTTTCTTTTCCTTTGTCAGTTTAGCAATGGTCTCATCCAGGACTGCCATCTCCTCCGTGAGGTTTTTCACCTTCAGAGTTGAATAAAGATAGTTAAAGAAAATGGATACAAAACATTATTTGTGAAATGACAATGTCATTTAAAATTTAGATTTATTAAATTTGATGTTTTTTATCCAAGATTTTGTAAGATTCAAGCAATAAATACTGGCTGCATGGAAATGTAATATAATAAGCAGAAAGAACTGTCATGTCTAAAGTCATAGCTACTTTATCATCTTTTCTCTGAGTGAACTCAGAAAAAACTAGGAAGAGATTTTCATGAAACTATAGTAATTTACAGCTGAAAACTCCCACATCTGCCCTACTAAGGTCTGGATTTGTCCCATTTCAGTCAGTTTGTTCCCTCAACAATAAGAGACCAAATAACAACTTTAATGGCTGCGTTTCAAAAGAGGTCACTTCTCAATTTTTAGGCACTGAAATATATGTTCAGATTTTTAAAAATATTGAGTACTCAGCAACGACCTTTGTCTCAGTTGACAGTTTAGAGTTATGAGGGCTTTAGAAATTTCTATTCCGATTGGGTGATCTAAGCAGTTTTGAAAATCTGTCTGTTTACCACTGAAATATAGATTAGAATAGAGCCTACTCAATTGGTGGCATATCATACGTCATAAGTGTATTAATGTATTTATTATTCCTTACATGGAGAGTAAATAATAAATTATTATGTATTGATCTTTTTATTAAATGAATGCAAAGTACAAACTAAATATGTAAATTAAGAAAGTGTGTGTGTGTGTGTGTGCGCGCGTGTATATAATATAAATCTCTCACACAAAAACAATGTTCAAAGAAAAGTAAGGTTTCAAAGTCAAGCACTCCAAGGTTAGAAAATTCCTGAATTAAGGTTGCCTGTGCAACACATCCATTATAATAGAGTTTTTAATTACGTGATTACATATAATTGTTTAACATAGGACCCCCTAGGACTCCTGCTTCATTCAGTATGCAGAATAGATGGTGCACTGTCTCCTTGGCCAGCCAGTCCCAGTTCTTCCCTTCCAAGCTCTTTGTCTGATCTGTCTTTCCTTCACCCCCTTGTTCCTCCTGCCCACATTCCTCATCCTACAGGCTGCCAGTCCCAGTCTCCCTCCAGGCACACATGCACAGATCTCTCTCTCTCATTCATATATATATGGCCTTTACCTTGTTTTCCGTGGCATGTTTTTCCTTTTCAACCTTGGCCAACGTTAACTCAAGGTCATCGATATCTTTCTTCAGCTCAGAACATTCATCCTCCAGTTTCCTCTTTTTGGCTGTCAGCTCAGCGTTCATCTCCTCCTCATCCTCTGCCCTTTCAGTCACCTCCTTAATTTTAGCTTCAAGTTGGATTTTGGTTTTGATCAGTTGATCACATCTTTCCTCAGCATCAGCCAAGCCTTCAGCTTCCTGTTGGGGAAATGTAGTTTCTCCATTTATTTGTGTTTTGGTGACTTTTAGCTCTATCTTATATCACACTAAATAGTGGCATTGTAATAAAGGCTGAAAATAATTATATTTCATCTCAGCACAAAATATGATCGATTTTAATTGTTTACTTGTTGTTTAGAGGATAAGTCCATCAATGGCTATTAGCAAAGATGGTCAGGATTGCTACCCCATGCTCTAGGTGTCCCTAGACCCTGATTGCTAGCTGCTGGGACTGGATGACAGGGCTGGATCACTTGGTGATGCCCTGTTCTGTTCATTCCCTTTGAAGTACCTAGCATTGGCCACTGTTAGAAGACAGGATTGTGGGCTAGATGGACCATTGGTCTGAATCAGTTTGACCATGCTTATGTTCTTATGAGATATCTGATCATGAAAAATAGCAACCAGATTATTTTTTAGTCTATTCATAGACAAAAATTAATGTAATAACTAAATATGAATGTATATAATCTGCCCCTAAACCATTAAGACCCAGATCCTACAAACAATTTTGCATATGTTCAACCTGAAGTATATGAGTATTCCTCCCGACTTTCCTTTGCTTGTATGCAGAGGTGAAAGTAAGCCAGTACACACTGGTATGGCATACTGGCAAGAGCCGGTGGGCCGTACCAGGGCGGATCGGCTTCCTCTAGTGGCAATTTAAAGGGTCTGGGGCGGTGATTTAAAGGGGCCAGGGCTTGGCTGCCGCTACTGCCCCTGGCCCTTTAACTTGCCGCCAGAGCACCGCCGCTGCTACCCAGGGCTCTGGAAGCAGAGAGTAACGGTGGCAGCCAGGAGCCCCCTCCGATGGTGATTTAAAGTGCCCAGGGCTCTGCTGCGGTAGCAGCAGCTGAAGCCCCGGGACCTTTAAATCACCCCTGGGGCTCCCAGCCACCTCTGCAGCTGGTAGCTCTGGGGATGATTTAAAGGACCCAGGGCTCCCAGCTGCTGCTACCACAGCCCCAGCCCCAGGCCCTTTAAATCCTGATTTAAAGAGCCTGGGGAGTTAAAGGCCACACCTCTTCCAGTTGAGGTCCCACCCCCTCCTAAGGACTCCAGCATACCGGTAAATCCTTTGTTACTTTCACCCCTGCTTGTATGGTGGTTTGTTAAGCATGTGAGCAGGGTCAGAGCCTAGACATGCACATAAACATCCTATATAATTACATATGCTGTTTTTAATTTTATCTTCTCATCATTGGTTTCTTACCCCACTGTTGGTTGGTGTCACTTGTTGCATTTGCATATGATTTGGATTTTAATAGCCTAATTTTCTAAAATGCTGAGCACCCAGGGACATTGATTATTCTCAGTAAGGTCAGCTGGGAATGAGAGCTGTTTTGAATACTGAGCATTTTTGAAAATCTGGCTCTTTATGTCAGGAGTCTTGCATTTTTTTAACTGTCTGAGCATTGTATAAATAAAAATTACAATTTTACCAATTAAAAAGAATGTAGAACTTTTTTGTGCCAGACACCTCAAAACCGGGTATGCTTTAAAATATCATACTTGACATTTACAGTACATAGTATTTGAAGATGAAAGCCTTTGTTATTGTTAAGATAATTTAATTTAGAAATAACTAAATTATAGCTACATAAAATTACTATACTTGATATATGCAGTGTTGTGGTGGCCGTGTAGGTCCTGGGATATTAGAGAGACAAGGTTAGTGAGGCAGTAGCTTTTATTGGACCAAATTCTTTTGAGATAGACAAGCTTTTGAGCTTGCACAGATCTCTTTAGGGCCTGAAGAAAAGCTCTGTAACCAGAAGTTGGTCCTATAAAAGATATTACTTACCTCACCTGGTTTCTCTAACACACTTGAAATAGGGGACTTTTTTTTTTAGCCACTTACTTATGTTTGATGCTCCCAATATGTAGTTCTTATGGGATAGAGGGTGGGTTTGAACTATTTTCTTAATGCTGGGCATTTTGTTTAGTATTGTGCTGATGCACCTCTTAAAGACCTTGGCCTTCTCACTCATTGTGAACAAAGCAAATCATCATTTCTTGTTAAAAAAAAAACAAAAAATATCCTTAGGTTTCAAAATGCTACCTGTCTCATGGTCTATAGGCTAGTATAACAAATAGAACTAATGGTACAGCAGAAGTATAAAAATCTAGGATAGAGTCCCAAAAGTGACACCATCCAAAACAAAAATAGTTTAATTGGTCTGCATCAAGAAAATACAAAGGATTTGGCGGTCTCAAGTTCCATCCCCACAGATGACCCACTAAGTGGCATCATTATATATGCTTACATGTGTGTATGTGTATACACCAGATAATTGGACCCGTACATTTTGGATAGTCTCCAAATGTACATGCTTAAATTTGAAAATGTAACATTTAATCCTTGTATTTTAATTTGACTTGCAACATTTTTCTAGTGGAAGATAACCATCTGTTTGTGCTTCTCTTGCTGGGAAAGTTGCATTTAGAAATTTCAGGCTTCATTTCCCCTGTGCAATAAGGTTCAAATGCACTGGTGATACTCACAGACTGCACTTGGAGCTGCAGGTCATTTTTCTCTTGCATCAGGGTCACCATTTTTTCCTCCAGTTCTTTCCTTTTTGCCTCAGACTTAGCAAGCTCTTCCTTCATTTTCTCAAATTCTTCCTTCATGGTGGCCATCTCCTTCTCAGCTTCAGCACTCCTCAGCAAGGGCTTGATCTTGAAGTACAGCTTCATCCAGGGCCAGTGCTTGACATTCATGAATGAGCGAACATTGTATTGGATACAGAAGATGGACTCTCTATAATGTAATTAAAATATATGTTAAGTGTGGTATGTGATGAATATAGATGCAATAGCACAAACACAATGAATCCCATGCAAGATGACATATTGCTACCTCCTTTCCACCATTCTTTGATACTCCATTCTCATCAGGAAGCCACGACACCTGGCTTGTGTGCGGGTCATAATCTCTGCCAGTTTATCATCTCTCATCTCCTCTAGAAGACCTAGAAGTCCCGCTTTGAAGAACACCTTGAAAAAGGGAATATTACAAAACATCACTTTTATTCTGGACAAAATACAAATAGACGGAGTTTGAATCAAAGAGTATCTGTACCTTGGTGTGACCAAATTTATACTGAGTCTGATCAATATCAATGGACCCAAGTAGTTTCTCAGAAGCCTTCTTGCTGTCCATGAAATGTCCCTCTGGAATAGCACTTGCATTTAAAATCCTGTATCTGTAGGAGAAAACCGAATATAAGGATGTTACTGTCACCAAAACCACAATCACCATTGACACTAATTGGTTCCTATGTTGTAACTGGAAGACACAAAAAGAGATGACTGGACCAGTTCTCATGTCTAGAGGCTGTCCATCTGTTTGGCTGAGGAACAACTGTAGGATAGTCTGTGAAAGCTTGTACTGCAATTATATCCTACCACATATGTTCTCTGGAGAGAGGACCTTAGACTCCAAAGATATCAATCTCAGTGTTAACCCACAGTACAACAGAGTAAAGAAAATATATGCTAAATACTTCAGTGAATATAATATTTGAAATAATTAGGAAATATAAGCTACTCAGCACAAACATAATGGAGTAGTATAGTGGAGCTCTCTGACCTCTGCTTAAAGTCTGCATAAATGATTCTGCTGGGGAATCCTTTCCTGCAAATTCTGATCCCTTCTAGCACACCGTTACACCTTAGCTGGTGTAGTACGAGTTCATGTTCCATGGCACCTTAACAAATCACAGCATGAATTAGTACCTTATTGGGCAACCCAGACAGAATGGCAGAAATCTCACTAAGATTTCTGTACACTGGCACTTCTTACCGGGTGTCTTGGTTTCGTTGGGAATGATGCATCGCACAAAGTGAGGATGAGTACTTCTCAGATTGGTCATCAGCTTGTTTAAATTCTCCTGTGAAACCATAAACAAAGGTTTAGGTTAACTGATGTTACACTCCATATGCATCGATAGATGCAGTAAACTCATTATAATGGGATCATCCACATTACTCCTGGGGAGAGGGGGATTCTGCGCCCAAAAACAAAAATTCTGCAAAATTCTGCAAAATTCTGCGAATTTTATTTGTCAAAATAATGTAATATAATCAGACCAGTTTTAATTATTTTAGTAAGTTATTTAAACTACAATGCAGAAAAAAGTCACAATAACTATTCAGCATTTCCTAAACACATGAAAGTTAAGTTACAAACACTTGTTAACTAATACCCTGCAGTCCAGTAAATGTTCATTTAAATTACATTACAGAACACCAAACAGCCAAAAAAAAAGGTAGAATATCATTTTTAATTGCTCAGACTTTCACACATGAAAGTCGTATAGTTTTGATAATCATTGTCCTGGATCTTTGGGAAGTGCTTGCTTCTAATTGTCCTGACATTTTATTGACTGCTTGGTAAATATTTTATTTGCCCTCAAAGTCTTTTTTTTTTTTTAAAATGGGTAAGTAAAATAAATCCTGAGCTGTAATCTAACCCATTGTGCCACTTTGGCACAGGAAAAAAGTGAGAAAGCACATAGATCTTCCTACCTGATTCCCTTACTATCATGTATGAGCCTTTACATCATTCTGGTAATTTAGGGGCCTTAAAACTTTTACAGGTTTTATGCTAGTGGGGGAATTGACTAAGAATGAGACCAGTTAACTTACAATAGGAACAGTAACAATGTTACTATGTAGGCAAGCTGCTACATTTCTGCTTCAGAGAATGAGATCAATTAACCATCAATAGCAACATTAACAAAATATGTTTTTAATTACAAAATCGATTTTCTCTAATTTAAAAACAAACAATTTTTTGGGCAAAGAGAGGGATAGCTCAGTGGTTTGAGCATTGGCCTACTAAACCCAGGGTTGTGACTTCAATCCTTGAGGGGGCCATTTAGGGATTGGTCTTGCTTTGAGCAGGGGGTTGGACTAGATGACCTCTTTTGGTCCCTTCCAACCCTTATAATCTATGATTAATGTTCAGTAACATGATATTAATATTTAATTAAATGTTTTTTTCAATTCTTAAGAAGTTACAGACATGTTACTAGGCCCGCAGGTCTGCTACATTTCTGCCTCAGGGACAGAGCCTTCCTCGTGCATAATAAAAAGACCTACCCCCCTCCACGTCCAATGAGCCACAGTAGCAAGTGAGAGGGACAGAGTCCCACCCCCTGCTGGTTATCAATGTCTCTCCCAGAGACATGCATGCCCATCCCACCTTCCCCTGCAGAGATTTGCGTCTCTGGAGCTGCTCCAGACATGCTGGAACAGATGTGCTGGTGGGGAAGAGGCGCATGTCCCCCTGCATAGTTCTTTTGCATTTTTCTGCACAGGGGGGGCACAAAAATATGCAGACCATATGAATTCTGTGCTCCCATAGTGGTTCAGAATTCTGTTGGGGTAGCACATGACCAATGTAGGTAGACTAGCTTGCAAAACATCCCAGCTGAAATCATTCTAATCTAAGTTGTCTTCTTCCTTTGGATCCTGATTATGGTCATTTAAAGTGAGGTCTAAAACTGTAAAAATAGTGCTACCTAGAAGTGTGAAATGTAATGTTCCTGTCTCACAATTTTATCATGAGTCTCACTATATTTGGTGCTTTTCTTATGCCCCAGTTCCTGAATCAGTTGATTTGGGGGTAATGTCAATTTTTAACTGAAAAACAAGGGGTTGAGGAGAAAAGCTGGAAAATGTGACCTAAGTGTGCACTAAAGGCTCAGAGAGCAGAGGGCAAGGAAAAAAGCCAACACTGATTATTTCTTGAAATCATATTTCACTCTCGTGAGTTTTGGTGGCCCAGCTCATGGCTTTTGAATGCCACAAGTTGGCAATACTGAAAATGTTCACCAAAACAGGACAGGAAACCAGTGTCAGAAAGGGCATCATAGCCTGGGAGCCATGGAGGTCCTCTGTTTTTTATGGGACATATGTGAAGGAGAACACAAAGAGCATGAGAATGGAACGGGGTAGAGCAGTGGGGGAAGTGAGACATTTCTAAGTTTTCAGGTGGTTTAAATGTAAGCAGTCTGGACCTGGGGCACATGCATGTATCCAAGTTTCCTGGTTCAAGACTTTGGCCAGCAGATGGGCCAATGTCACATGATGGTGGCCTGTGAGTGGTAATTAAGAGGGAGCCAGTTCATAAGGAGGAGTGTGACCCAGAGTCAAGAGAAGAACCTGGCAGGAGATATCTGCAGGAAGAAGGAATAGAAGCCTTGGCTGGTGAAAGCTTTAGGAAAGGCCAGACAGCTGAGGCTGGCATTGGGAAGGAATTGTAAAGTCTGTGGGGAAGATTTGTGGTGAGTTGAGTTGAAATGATTTGTTATAAACCATACCTCAAAAAGGAGATGAATTTGAATCACAAAAGTCTACATGCCTTCTTCAGGGAGTAGAATCAGGGAAACTGAGGCAGCAGGCACTTAACCAGATGAGAGAAGTGAACCCCATTACAAGGCCACATACAGCCCTGAATTCAGAACTGGTGCAAGGAGGACCTGTAACAATCTCATAGCAGCATTTCTTAGAAACTACTTTTGTTTAACATCATTGTTTATTATATCATCCAGGAGGGAGGTGGGGAGATAGACTCTGCACTCAGTGAAATGGAGATACAGCAGGTTAACTTCCCATAAGAATCAAGAGGCTTTTACCACAACTGAGCCAGCTGGAAAATAACCTTTTCAGATTTAAAAGTGAGATTTTTCATTATCTTCACAGAGAAGGCAATAATGAACATTGTACTGTACCCTGAAAAGAGCAGAGACGGTCTGAAAAGAAGAACCCTTCTTCTTGCCTCCCTTCTTTGAGCCACCGCCTTCTGCACAATGAAAGAGACAGAAAACGTTTTCAATTTTTTATGTTCCCTTATGTGATTCTAGAAGAAGTATCCCTGTGTATATTGGATAGTGTGGATAAATACAAATACCTGCATCTCCACCATATGTGGCAAAGAGCAAAGCCAGTGTTTTCATTGATGATTTCTGGTACAGCCCAATGACAGTTTCATTCAGGGGATCTTTGTTCTTTTCGAGCCAGCCAGTGATGTTGTAGTCCACAATGCCAGCATAATGCACCAGGGCAAAGTGGGCCTCAGCCTTTCCTTTGGCAGGCTTGGGCTTCTGGAAGTTGCTGGACTTGCCAAGATGCTGGTCATAGAGTTTGTTCTTGAAAGACATATCAGTTGCCTTGGGGAACATGCACTCCTCTTCCAGGATGGAGAAAATACCCATTGGCTGAAAGAAACAGCAACAAATAAGTAGAAAGAAGGAGAGACTGATTACAAACTGCCATCCTGGACAATGTTGCCATCTCTTGGTCAGAAGACTGACAGTGTCCAGAGGTTGATAAACAGGTCAGAAAAGGATGTACTCCAAGTACATCTCTTGACAAAATGGGAGATTAAACAAGCTGAATTTCATCTATTTCAGCTTTGAATGTAACATAATGGCTCATGGAAATTTTATTTTTTTGTAACAAACATTTTGAGAGGTGCAACAATATTGTCATGTTTACATAAAAGTCTTTACCCAAATGAGCTCATTGAACATGGAGACATATTGCTAAAAGAACCTGTTGTTCTTCAGAACTGTATACTCAGGGCCGGCTCTGGGGTTTTTGCTGCCCCAAGCAGCAAAAAGAAGGAGGGTGGGGGAAGCTATGATCGCGATCGGCAGCTCAACCGCTGCTGCTTCAGTCTTTGGTGGCAATTTGGTGGCTAGTCCTTCACTCTGAGAGGGAGTGAGGGACCCGCTGCCAAATTGCCGCCGAAGACCCGGACGTGCCACCCCTCACCATTGGCTGCCCCAAGCAGCTGCTTGCTGGGCCGGTGCCTGGAGCCGGCCATGTGTATACTTTCAGCAAATGTTCTGAATTCTGTGTGCCCTACATTCAAAATCACCACCTCCTCATTGTTGCACTCAGAAGATGTATACATTAGAGAGATAGAACATATTTGCCCAGAATTATATTTTTCCATTATCTATATTCACCATGCACAAAATTTCTTAGCTACAACTGTTGAAGACGATGTCAAAGTGATCAGAATATTATATTTCTGCCTTCCTTACCAATCTATCCAGGAAATGATTAACTGGCTATGACATTGAGGGCCTGTAGAGCACAAATGTAGAACATTCTTTTAAAGAAGTTCTCATACTGATATAATCTTCATATTACTTGGCCAATAATATCAAGAAGCCAAAATATACTTCTTTTTCATTTTTCTCCATGGTTTGCTTTGAAAAATGATTTCTTTCAGAGCTAAGGAGTATAGAAGCATGCTTTAAATTGGAAACTGTGTCCAGATTTCTGAAAAGCGTCCTATTATAAGGTAATTTGGATCATCTTTCTGTTCTGGAGAAGAACAAACATATTACCTATCTTAAAAAGGGGACCAAAGAGGGCCTGGGGAATTGCTGAACTGTCCACCTAACTTCGATACCTGGAAAGATACTAGAACAAATTATTAAACAATCAATTTGTAAGCATCTAGAAGATAGAAGAGTAATAAATAATAGCCAATATGGATTTGTCAAAAAACATCATGCCAGATCAACCTCATTTCCCTCTTTGACAGGGTTACTGGCCTAGTGGATAGGAAGGAAGCTGTAGACATGATATATCTTGATTTTAGTAAGGTTTTGACATTATCCCACATGACATTCTGATAACCAAACTAAGGAACTATGGTCTAGATGAAATGCAAAACTGGTTGAACAGCCATTCTCAAAGAATAATTATCAATTGTTCCTTGTCAGACTGGGAGGATGTATCTAGTGGGCTCCCACAGGTGTCAGTTCTGGGTCTGGTACTACTCAATATTTGCATTAATAACTTGGATAATGGAGTGTATAGCATGCTTATAAAAATTGTGGATGACACTAAGCTGGGAGAGGTTGCTAGCACTTTGGAGGACAGGATTAGAACAAAAAATGACCTTGACAAATTGGAGAACTGCTCTGGAATCAACAAAATGAAATTCAATAAAGACAGGTGCAAAATACTATATTTATGAATTAAAAATCAAATGCACAATTAAAAAGTGTGGAATAACTGGTTAGGCAGCAGTACTGATGAAAAGAATCTGGAGGTTATAGTGGAACACAAATTGAATATAAGTCAACACTATAATGCAGTTGCAAAAAAGGCTAATATTCTGCAATGTCGTATGTAAGACACAGGAATATGGTAGGTAAAACACGGGAAGTAATTGTCTATTGTCTTTGCCAGTCTATTCAGCATAGTGAGGCGTTAGCTGGAAGCCCACTTCTGAGCACCACACTTTAAGAAAGATGTGGACAAATTGGAGAGAGTCCAGAGGAAAGCAACAATAATGACAAAAGGTTTAGAAAATCTCACAAGTTTAGCCTTGAGAAAAGAAGTTGAAGAGGAAACCTGAAAACAATCTTCAAATATGTTAAAGGCTGTTACAAGGAGGATGCTGATCAATACTTCTCCATGTCCACTGATGGTAGGACAAGAAGTAATGGGCTTAGTTTGCAGCAAGGGAGATTTAGGTTAGATATTAGGAAAAGCTTTCTAACTATAAAGGTAGTTAAGCTCTGGAATAGGGTTCCAGGGGAAGCTATGTAACTCCCATCATTGGTCCTGGCTTAGTGCAGGAAGCTGGACTAGATGACATCTCGAGGTCCCTTCTAGCCCTACATTTTTTTTTATTCTATGACTAATGTTTTTATCCCAAAATATATTCAATTGTGGGTCAAAGTATTTTTAATAACTAAGGCTGAATGTATGGACCTGAGCAGGGAAGAGTCCCTCTAAAATTAATACTACACCCAGCAAATAAAGAATTCTCAGATGAATCAGGCACTTGAATTGAAAAGATACCTTCTCAATGAGCTCAATGCAAGCAGCCAAGTCCATCCCAAAGTCAATGAATGTCCATTCAATTCCTTCCTTCTTGTACTCCTCCTGCTCCAGCACAAACATGTGGTGGTTGAAAAACTGTTGCAGTTTCTCATTGGTGAAGTTGATGCACAGCTGCTCCAGGCTGTTGAACTACACAAAGGGAAAGACAAATGTATGTGTATTAAAGATTTTAAAGATGTAACAGCAACTGTGAAGCTGTGGTGGCCCTTCTAATCCTAAAGTGGGCTTCCTAGTGTAAATGTAAAGGGTTGTATTGGCAGGGTGCCACCAGCTCAGGCTCTGTGTGCAATTCCCTCAATGGGATTTGTGCATGAATATGGGAGAGCAAAAATACCTTGAATTCATTGTTCCCAGGAGAGCTCTTATTATCCTTTGAAGTCAATAGTAAGGTAAATCTATTATTTATTATACTATCATATCTCCTGGGACATTTCAACATTTTCAGTGCCTGCCCGCACCAGGATTTCTTTGCTTTTAGATCAAGGCCATGCTTCTTTCCAGGCTCTGGCCCAGATAAGCTCCCTGCTGTGCCAGAATTTCCTCACTCTCGCTGCAGGCTTTTTATGGGTCAAGCCCCCAGTACTCACCCATCTGACCCGTCTGACCAGGCATTTATGGACTATTGACTTGGCCCACTCAGGAATTCCCATATCCTGGCTCAGGCCTGTATGTGCCTCAACCCTTGGGCTTGCCTTTGTGTTTGTTGCCCCATGCTTGCTCAGGCACTTCTGAGTATTCACCTCATTACACAATAGTTTTTTGATAATAAGCTCAACCTGTTGAAAAGTTGAAAGCACATAATGCTGCAGTTGCTATTTATTTCTACATACAAAACCTAATTCCGTCTTTTTAGAACTGAAGCCCTTCAAGTGTCATGCTCTTCAGAAGCTGAGACAGGGCACTTCTCCAGAAAAGGCAGGCTTTTCCAGAAAATTTTAAATGATCTTAAAAGTTCTAAGATCTTCAGGAAAAACATATTTCTCTGAATTTTCACAACCCTTCAGTGTCCCTTCCAGGAACCTGCTGTCAAATCCCTGCTCCTTACATCAAAGATCTCAAAGCCAGCAATGTCCAGGACACCAATGAAGTACTGTCTGGGCTGCTTGGTATCCAGTTGCTGGTTGATACGAACAACCATCCACAGGAACATCTTCTCATAGACCGCCTTTGCCAGAGCACCCACCGCATTGTGCACCTACACAGTGGGAGAAAGACTGGTGTTACCATACAAAGCAGAGGAAGAAACCCGGGTGTGTTAATTCAAACCAGGAATTCTAGATCAACAATTGTTACCTGTTGCACGGTTTGACCTTTGGTCACATATTCATTCCCAACCTTGACTCGGGGGCAACACATGGCTTTGAGCAGGTCAGCTGAGTTCAGATTCATCAGGTAGGCTGCTTTGTCAGCCACTAAAAGGACACAGTCGGAGGAATCAATTATTGGACAACATATAGAGTGTGGTGTATGTGAGAATCTCTCAAAAGCACATGTAATGTTAAATGTTCTATTCATGCAATTCTATTAATGTATTCTTACAGTAGAGATTTTGCAGGCATAAAAGACATGAAATTCAAAATTAGGGTATTTTGAAAGTCAGTGAGAGTTAAGCACCCAGTGCCTTTGAAAATGTATTCCTAAGCACCTAAAAATAAAGGATAGTTTTAAAAGAGACTCCTCAAACAGAACTGAAAGCTAAAGCTTGACATTTTGACATAATTCACCTTCTATGGATTGATTTATTGCTTGTATTGTTGAGAGTGTAATTTCTGCTAATACCTTCTGTGCCATCTGGCTCTGCCTGTTCCTCACGCTGCTTCTGCTTGAATTTCAGGTTCCCATAGTGCAGTACTGCCCCTGTCAGCTTGTAAATGGCTGTTTTTTCCTCAGAACTGAAGCCCAATATGTCAATGGCGCTCTGTCGACAGAATCAGTAAAGTAAAGATCTTATCTAGTAAAGTTAACACTTCACATAATAATTCTCATGTGTTACTCACATCTGTGGCCATGAGTTCTTCCTGGTCATCGATGCTGGCTACACTGATCTCACCTTGACTCACAAAGGGGTAGTCATATGGGTTGGTGGTAATCAGAAGCATCTCTGAAAACAAGAATAGATCCCAATTTTTACCTGCTGCAGTGTGGTCTTTGGTCACGTATTTATTTCAGACCTTGCCTCAGGGTAACACAGGGCTTTAACGGTATGTCTACACTTCATTGTAAACCCAGGTCTGTGGGCCCCACGCCTACAGACTCATTGTTTCCAAGCTTACACATGTGCATCATGCTACATTGTAAACCCAGATTTACATTTGATGGACCCAGTTCTCAGAACCATGCTGATGTGTCCATACGGCTCACAGACCCAAGTCAGACCTTCTGCTTCTGGGGACCCAGGATTGTGCTATGTTCACACTGTGAAATGACAGAGTTTGAACCCGTATCACAATAGGATTTGGGGTTGGACCTACCACCCCATGTGGGTCCCAGGACCGTGGCCTGAGGACTTACTGACCTGAGTCATATAGATTTTAGTGTGAACTGTAGAGGAGGGGTTGGTCTCAAATCTGAGTCTGAGCCTGGGTTTACAATGCAGTGCAGACATGCCCATAATTGCCCATGTAACAAAGCTCATCAGTTGGCGTTACTCAGTGACCAGTTCCACCAAAAGAGTTAAAATGTTTCTTACCAATTAGTTCTGGCTTCTTGTTGGACATGATCTGATAAAATATGTGGTAGCTTCTTTCCGCCTTGAGCTGGAAAGTGACTCTAGATTTCTCCAACAGATCTGGCAAGGCAGGTAAAGTACAATTAGCCACAAGAAAACACAACAGGAAAGAAAGAGAGACAGGAATTGTGATCCATAAAAGGAGGTTCCTTACATGTTTCAATGTCAGCAGAAGCCAGTTTCCCTGTGGTACCAAAGTGGATTCTGATGAATTTACCCTTTAAAGGAAAAAAAAAAGTCATTTCATTTAAAACCTTCAGAGGCAGACTAGAGATGAAATCCTGGCCCCATTGAAATCAATGGGAGTTTTGCTTTTTACTTCAGAGAGGCCAAGGCTTCCCCCTAGATGTATTTTATTAATATGTAGTGAAATTTTTACCCTATGTCACTACTAAATATTTAGGTAAAGACCTACGCTAAATTATTAACATCCATAGTGACCAATATAGCCACAAATGTACAGTTCATATAAGTTGAATGCATGAGAGGAAGGACGGCCTGAATGCACAAAAGTATCCAGGTGCCTACATCCTTGTTTTTAGGCATTTAAGTCTTGGTTTCATCAGTACTGTGACGCACAAAACTCCTGCTGAACCCTGTCAGTGCCTAAACTCTCTTGACACCTATGTTTTTGCAGTAAAAGTTCCCTACATCTGTGTTCTTGCCTCTGGGTGTGTGCACTTCTGCCTCCCTCTAGCCATAGGTGCCAATCTCCTGGCTAAGCCCCAGAACGATTGATGTACCAGCGAAAGACAGGCATTCAGCTGCCTAAATCGCATGCGGGGCCTGATCTGGCAGACATGCTCAGAGGATTCTTCCTGGATCAGGCCCCTCAGATGAGTTAATACAGAATAGCCAGGGATGAAGGACTTGCCTTCTAATCTTTAGTCCAATGGTTAGGGTGCTCACCTGGGATGTAGGAGACCCCCCTCTGCCTGAGGGGAGAAGAGTTTTGAACAAGTACCTCCATTCAGGTTAGTATATTAACCACTGGGCTGTGGACTCCTCTGATGTGGGACTCCATCAGTCTCTCCTGTTGTTGCTGTTGCACTCAGGATAAAATTAAAGCATCATTAGAAAAAGGGGATTAGATCTTGGGTCTCTCATGTAAGTGCATGAACCACCAGACTATAGAGTCATTCTCACTTATCCTTCTCACCCACACATAAAGCAGAAGCATGAGAATAACTTCATAGCTGGGTGATTACTGCACTCATGGGAAAGGAGGGGAGATCCAGGATCCCACTCCAATGACTCTTTAATTATTGATCCAGAATGAGACAGTTTCATCCACAGAGACTGAAGGAGCCCCACATCAGAATAGCCCCGAGCTAAATGGTTAGGACTCTCCCCTGAGAGGCGGTAGGTCCTGTTCAAATTCCTTCTCCTCATCCAATGATGGTGGAACTTGAACTGGGGGTTGTAGTAGAAAAAAAGCATGAGACATAAGCCCTTGTATCAGAGGCCTGGTATGAGACCTGAGGCCTGGGCTAAAGTAGCAGTCAAAGTTTTGCTGATATCAAGCAAAGTCAGGCTGTGAGCTAGAGGCAGGCCGTGCCCATAGAATCTGGCAAGAACAGAGCTGACATTTCAGAAACACACATTCCTAAGAAGTGCTGCACACAGGCCACTCACACAAATACATTCCATAAGGTGGTACCAAAACACCTCGATACCAGACACATTCACCAAGATAACAGGAACTTGCTGAGCCATCCTAAAGATAATGTCAGGATGACAGCATGATGGATAGAGATGTTTATATCAAACTAACAGGTACAAGGCAGTAGTTAGCTATGTCAGAGGGCAGTATCTAACCACATCAGAGGGGCAATATGTAACTTGTTTGTATTGGTATGTAAAGTGGAGTCTCAGACGGAATGTCTTTGGCCAGCATTGGGGGGAGTGGAAAGTCCTACCATTCACTGAGCTGCATCCATTGTCATGGGCATACATGCATTGAGTGTACTTGTAGCAAGTATAGGACACCAGTACTGTACTTTGTCAACAATAAATCTGGCTGGGTGCCTTCAGACCTTAACAGATCTTGTGGTCATTGGGCAGTTCGCTCAAGGTCTACTGCCCCAGCTCTGTGCACTTACTGCCCTAATAACAACTATGCGGATGAAACCAGGTAATCACTACCTCTCAAATGAACACTCACAGGAAAATGATAAAAGACAAAAACACTCTATCACCTGTGAGTGAACACTTTCCACAGAGTGATCACTCTATGTCTGACCTCAATGCTCATCTTCAAAGGAAACCTGCACAACACTTTCAAAAGATGAGCCTAGGAGCTTAAATTCATCATTCTGCTAGATACTAAAAACCATGGACTGAATAGATACTCTGGATTTATGGATTATTACAACAATCCTTAACCCACTAATCCCTATTTTTGTCCTATGACTGCAGAGGCGTTAATGGGCCACTCTACCTTGAATGGGCTTTACAATATGTGTTAACTACTTATACTAAACAATCTGTTCCACCTTACATTTAGCTGTGATGCTCAGAGTACCTTTCCCAGACCTGAAGAAGAGCTCTGTGTGGCTGGAAAGTTCCTCTCTCTCATCAACAGAAGTTGGTCCAATAAAAGATTTTACCTTATCCACCTTGTTTCTCTACTATAATTTCTGGTATTTATATGTATATCTGATCTGTTGTCATTTGAAGACCAGTAAGACATGATAAAAAATTCTAATTATATGAACATAAATTGTCCCATGCAGTTGAGTGAGTGGCAGACACCGTGCCCTCATGTTTGCCTAGAACTAAGAGCCTTTCTGACAAAAAGACTTACAAAACGAGAGGAGTTGTCATTCCTCACAGTCTTGGCATTACCAAAGGCCTCCAGCAGGGGGTTGGCGCTGATGATTTGATCTTCAAGGGTCCCCTAGAAAGTAATAATTATTGTCAAATTAAGGGTGTTTTAAATCAGTACATACATGGCAGTTTCATAAAAGAGCATTTAATCCCATCCCTAGTGACCAACTCACATGCATTTTGCCTGACTCTTCCTTCTTCTTCTCCCCACTAGCTGCAATTGTTGCAAAGTATTGGATGACACGCTTGGTGTTCACAGTCTTTCCAGCACCGGATTCTCCGCTGAAAATCAAACAGAGAAGCAGAGAACACATAACCAAAGAGTTTCTTCCTGCAGCGCACAGCAAAGCCAACAAAAACCGGAGCAGGGAAATATACATACGTGATGAGGATGGACTGATTCTCCCGATCTGTGAAAGAAACAGAACGAAAGAGACTTTTAAAAGAGTTACTGAGTAACATTGAACTGATTGAAATGTGTTTGTAGTAAATATGAGATTGTCAAAATTTTTATATGAAACTTTTTTCAACAAAATCTAGCTTTTTTTCAAAACTAGAAACTTTCTCCAGTAGTTTCCGATTTCTTGAGATTTTTTTTTTTAATCAGCATTGGAAATTTTTGAGTTTTTAGGAAATGTTTTTTTTCCCCTTTTGTTTTCTCTTTTTGGTCACTGAATGCCAATAGAATGAATTATGTCCAGAATAGGTTCAGGGGGTTTCTGGTCACTTTTTCTGTTTTCTTTTTCTCTTTTTTTTTATTTTAGCACTAATCTTACCCTTCCCTTCATTTTACCTGTTCTGGAAGTTTCTAAAAGTTACAAAGTGAGAAAAGGAAAAAACAAAATGAAAATGTGAACATAAAATAAAGCTTTGGGCATCATCCACTCTACTGCATTCCAATGGTGGGGGGGGGGAGAAAGGAAGAAAACAAAACCAATATTTTAAAAATCATTTCATTTTGTAATGAAATTACTTCAATTTTTTTATTTTTTCATGAACTATTTTATCTCTCTCTCTCTCTCTCCCCCTTGCTCTTAAACAATCAATGTCTCAATTCCATGATATTTAGGTTTTGAGTTAAATTCACATGGATTGACAGACTCATAGGATACAGGGGCTTCAGACCAACTTAAACACATTTTCCTTTCATCAAATTGTATTATTCAGGAATCTGAACAAGTGACAAATCTCTGTAGGGCAAATGATTATATAAACAATATTCTTAACTAAAAGACAACTAAAATTTTGCAAGTTCATCCAAAGCTCTTGGAGCTGAAAGTTCATGAGATCATAGTAGTTTCTTAACCCAGCTGTACTGGCAATACCATGAGATCAGCATTTTATCAAAGCATTTTGCACTTTTGTTCTAGGCCTGGTTGAAACCTGGGAACAAAGAACAGTTATTTTTTTTTAGAAAAATTAACCAAACTTTTCCAGAATACCAAAAAGGATTTGTGTGAAATTTTGGGTCAGGTTTAGATTCAAGTGCTGGACAAGGTTTTGGGTCAGTTTCAATGTACGTTTGGATGAATTCTTGTTTCGTCTGAACCACTTTACCTGTCACTATTCTTAGCATGTTCAGTGTCTTTGGCTATATGTTATGGGTTTGATTTTTAGAAAAACAAAGTGAAAAAATATGTGTAATTTGCACTGGTACTGATGATGGCTGTGAAGGAAATAAGGGTCACAGATATTTGCTCACTAGTGCATGCCCCTAATACTGCTAAAACTCAGCCACTGTGATTTCTCAGATGAAATTTTCACTCTATAATCACTTCTCAGGAGTTGAGCAACTCACCAGTTAACATGAACTGATAGGCGCTGTCAGAGATGGAGAAGATGTGGGGAGGGGCCTCTTGACGCTTTTTGCCCCTGTAGGCAGCCACAACTTCTGGGTTGTACACAGGAAGCCACTTGTAGGGGTTGACAGTGACACAGAAGAGACCCGAGTAGGTCTGAAAGAAAGGAAGATAATGTGATTGGCTTCCACATGATTTAGTGTAGCTGTTGGTTTGGAAGTCCAGGAAACACTTCAGCCTGTACTTACATAGATCATCCAGGCTGCATAACGCTCTTTGAGGTTATACAGGACACCAGGTTCATGGAGATGGGTCATCATCGCCATGTCCTCGATTTTATCATATTTGGGAGGGTTCATGGAGAAGATTTGATCTTCCTTAACAGTCAAAGTCTGGAAGGAAAGAAGAGACCTGTTTCTATCAGCTAAGAGCAGAGAAGGAACAAAATGTTGTTCCTTACTCCTTGTTTTTACTCACTTCTCCTTTTTCAGTCTTGACTGTGACCTTCCCTCCTTCTCTGCTCTGGATCGTGCTTTTCACAAAGGATTCCTTGGGATGTACCACAAAGACCGATGTCTTAGCATCAAAAGGCTTATTCTGGTCCTCAATTCTTTCCTTCTCTGACCTTCGGAGGAAAGGAGCTGCCACCCCAAAGACGGCCATGTCAGCATCCGACGACATGGCTGCAGTTTATTTAGGGCAACTCAGCAGTGAGCTCTGATGGGGAGAAAATGTTACACTGATGAATCAGTAATATTCTGCATCCATTGGGACACCTCTGACATTTTCTACCTTTGGGATGGTTTAGTGGGGGTAAATTGTAAGGCATCTGTTGAAAATCAGTGAGAATATGGCTCCTCATGGATATGAGGAATGTGAGGGTAAGGTTCTGAACTACAGACCTGAAGGTTTGAATCTTGCCTGCCTCACACTAAAAGGCAACCTTGAGTTCATTTAGCTGCAGACTGGTTCCCCATTCCATTGGGTTGGTGTACCCCAAGGTAATCAGACCTGATGTTGCCACGTTGCTCCCTTGTGTACTGTTAGCTGTGATGCTAACATGTCTTAACTACATCAGCCTGATGAGCCATTGACTTGCAGGAGTTTGGCTCCTAATTCAGTTAGGCATTGCAGAGCAGAACAATAGTTTAATGATCTGGGCCTAAATCTATGGAGAAGACCCTTGCTATTCTGTACTCAGTGATTTAAACAATAAAACAAAGTGAACAAACAATAAAAACCATGGATAACACAACTTTTTTAATGAATTGCCACTGTTCAATTTCAATTATTTATTATAACACTTAGTACAGTTGTAAATGTGCTGGAATATAATTTATAAACATAACTAAGGCCAAGATTTTCAAAAATAGGAGTTGGAATTCTAAACCCATTATTAGGCTCTTAAATAAACTATGGGTTTATAACAACAGGGAACTGCTGAGTTCTCAGCAGTATTGAAAAATGAGGCCTTTGTATTACATGTTACAAAATGACTTGTATGTTCTGATGACAAACTTCTTCAATAAAATTTGGTACAGAAAATTCCTGACAAAATGATCATTACAATAATACATATGTCTGAGGAAAAAGAGTAAGATTTTGCAATATTCCTTCAGCTGGTGGGCTATAGCCACCTTGGATATGATCATATCAAAACCTAACGTCTAGAACTGATCAAACTGATTGGTTAAAAGTGAGGATATAGGACAGGGCACTGGCCGGACTAGCATCAGCGGTCACTGGCTTCAAGTTCAGCCACTGTGGAGACCCTGACTGCCATAGGCAGCATAGCCCAAGCACAATATGTAATGCATTTGCACAATGGGTATAAATATTAGGGGCTACAGCAACTGTCCATTCAGGAATACAGAAATCCCACCCTAGATAGTCTCTTACTATCCCCTTGGAATCAGTAAACAGAATCTTACCTATTGTGATACCTGATGGATCGTATGCAGTCTGGAAGCTGATCGATACTGTAAAATAGAAATAGATTTTCTCTTCTTATTGCTGCACGAAATTCCAGTGATAAATTATAGACTGAAAATATATAGGCACCTTGAAAAGCAGATTTAAAATCACTGCTAACAGAGTCAATCCTTCATGGAAATTAGTGCTAGCGGCTTCAGGAATGTAGCTGGATGTGTGGAATGCAGGAGAAATGTCCCCTCTCCACAAACCCAGGTCCCTCCATATGCTTACCTTGAAGCTTTCTGTGCAAGGACAAGGCAATTTTTTTCCCAGGGGTCCTTTTATAGGGTCTGTTCTGCATTTGCAACAGATCTTCAGTCAAAGCATTTTTGGCTAACCTTTCTCTGGCAAAGTATTGTATGGCATACTTAACTAAAGGCATAATTGTCATTTGACATGACTAGATATAATTAGAAATTTTTGATGTCTTACTGGCTATATGAATTAATCTCCTATAAATAATTTGACAAGGGAATCTGGCCTAATGGGTCAGCTAGAGAACTGAATCCAAGACTCCGAAGTTCTATTGCTGGCTTCCCACTGACTCTTGGAATGCCCTAGGGCAGATTACTTAGTATTGCTTTGCCTCAATTCTTCTAGCTATAAAAGTGCCATAATAATATCTACCCACATCAAAGGCTGTTGTGAAGTTTATGAAAAAATGCTTTAAGACCATTCTGGCCTTAACCTTGAAACTCTATTAAAATTCAGGTGTTCCTCCCCCTGGCATTGTGATAGGGACCTCCTTTCTTTCCCTTGTCCTTTCCCCCAAAACATTCCCAGTGATCTCTCAAGTAAATAGAGCAAATACTTGAGCTATAGACCTCAGCCCATAGAAATGTATCACATTCTAAAAGCTTATGTTACTAATGGAGGATGTTACACAGGGACCACCATATCAGTCAAAATTCTTTCTGCTGCCTCTCCTCCTATCCTTGTATTGTCTCCAGAGGCAAATCGATTCAAGCCTAAACATGACTCATGCAATGGTACAGACGGTCCCCAAACACATGCTCAATCCACAAACACATAATAACATAATCTCCTTCTAACACATTCAAACACACCCACTCCCTAAGCCTCCGTCTCACATATCTACACTCCCACTGTTAACCCGCACAAACAACTCCCTCAGGCAAATCACCAAACACCAAAACCACATATACCCAGTCCTCATGCCCAACACTCATATACACCTCTTCTATCCCAACATGCACACACACAAACGTCACATGAGCATACAACTCCTAGTATTAATGCACCCTCAAGCCAACAATTCTGCCCCCCCACCACATATACCTTGCAGACTACTCACAACTTCACACAATCCCATACACACATAAGAAAGCTTGCCATATTGCAGGAGTATATTACCTAGAGAGCAGGATTAGCAAGTAGCCCTGGTCCTTCAGTATACTAATACTATAAGCAAGGGGAAATTTGAAGACAGAACATGAGAATACTGCTGTAGTTTTAAGAAAATGGCAGACTTACTCGAGCAGTTTTAATTCCTGTCAAGCTATAAACAAGTTGTTCTCCTGCTAATTAATTGTTAGGTTATTAAAATAGTTTCAAAACCAAAACACATACAAGATCAGAAAAATTATCTATCAAATCTAGTATCGTACTACAGTGCTTTGGCCCTACATTTCAGAAAAACCTCCCACGTTATTCACTTGGCCAATTGTAAAATGCTGCACATAGGAATGGGCTTGCGAGCTCATAAGACCATGCGCTGCTAGGTTTAAAACAAAATTGAATTAGCTATAACTACAAGCAGCGCAAAATTCAATTAATGTCAAGAGGCACACTTGAAGCTGAATGTGGCTTATATCTGTGTACCGTTAGTTATGTGTTTTGGGAAATGCCTATAAACTGAGCTCAGCTAAAACTATGAAGGCGTCTTGTAAAAGAACTTGCCCTGCTGCTTCCTCCAAAAGCCTCATAGCGTGTACAGGACTGCCCCACCACTGGAGTGTGACCTTGAAGTGAGTCACTTGCTGGGTTAGGCCATGGGGGGCTGAGTGAAATAAGCAGCAGGATCCACTGTTGCCAGGACCTAACAGAGGCCAGGCAGGGAAAGGAAAGAGCTACTCACTCTCTCTCCACTCCTCTCCCTGCTATTGCTGGATCTCTGTTCTATCCCCACGCGGTGTCATAGCAACTCTTCTCTGACCCTTCTCCCCATCCACACAGCACACAATAGGGGAAGCAACACTTCTGGGGAGATACGTGTGACTGCATAATCACAGCAAGTCTGTACAAAATTATTAGTGACTAGCTGAGGGTAAAATAAAATAGAAATGAAGCTTCTTCCATACAGCAGGCACAGAATGAGCCCATGTTGCAAAGCTACTGTGCGCTGGTGTCTTTCTTGAAGGACAGGTCCCACTTAATAAAATGTGGAAGAGTGGAACTGGGAGTTGCTTAGTTTGAAGAGCAGTCTGAAAATGGATGTAGAACTTGTCTACAGCACCGGACACAAAAGACGAGACTATGATGAGGTGTTTAATTGATGGGGTTGCACTAAGGATATGACACCTCATCTTGAGGCAATCCCCAAATATACATGTCACTTTAGTCAGGTTAGCACTGAAAGGGAAAATAAAAACTGAACCTGACCAGGTAAAATTAGATATTAGCGAATTAATTCAAACACTAGCTGAGTGGGGCTAACATTATTGTCATTGTAATAAAATCAGAAAAGTTAAATATTAGTATAGATCTAAAAATTGTGAATAAGGCTATTAAAGTGATTGCCTGTCCATGGGAATAGTTGAGGAGGTCATACCAAGGCTACAAAATGCAACAGTATTTTCAGTTTTAGATGTAAGGGTTTAGACATGTTTGACTTGACGAAGAAAGTCTAAACCTGTGAGCCTGGACTCCCCTTTGGATCTATGTTTGTGTAAGAAGCCCTTTGCTCCACATGTCAGCAGCAGTGCTGTGAAGACCTGAAACCCTGATTGGTCAGAGGATGGGCCTCTTCCCCCAATCCATCCCCTAAGCCCCCGGGTCGGGCATGGAGCTAGAAGGAAATTGCATTCCTAGCTCCTGCTGCCAGCTTTCCTCTCCCATCCCCTGCAGAATAGGAAAGCCAACTAGAAGAGAGGGCAGCCATGAAGGTCATCACCGCCAAGGCACAGAACAGATGGGCGCTGGCTGTACCTCACACATGTCCAGCCTGACCCTCCTCTCCCCACTCAGGTGTTCCCACCACCAGCCTGACCTTCCCCGCCCAGGAGCCCAACATCCACTCCTTCCCAGGAGCCCCAGCTCTTGAGGGAGCCCCCTACTGCTGGGAGGGCATGGAGGGGGGCTCCCTCGAAGGTTGCAGGAAGTGGGTTGACCTCAGGCATGCCAGCAAGGAGCAGTAAGGAGCTGGATGGGTGAGACTGGACTTCTGGAGGCTCCTTGCCCCTCCTTTGGTAAGCCTTGTCCCACTTCCCAGAGCCCTCAAGGGAGCCTTCCCTGCTGCCATCTCCCATGATCCCGCACCTCCTCCATCCTGCTCCTTACCTTATCCTGAACCTTGCCTAGGGTTTACAACTTTCTAGTTGAACAAAATCAAACACCCTAACCCCGCCCCTTCCCTGAGGTCCTGCCCCTTCCCTGAGGCCCCGCCCCCCACTCACTACATTCCCTCTCCCTCGGTGGCTCGCTCTCCCCCACCCTCACTAACTTTCACTGGGCTGAGGTAGGGGATGTTGGAGTGCGGGAGGGGATGAGGCTCTTACTGGAGGTGTGGATTCTGGAGTGGGGCTGGGGATGAGGTGTTTGGAGTGCAGGAGGGGGCTCCAGATTTGGGGAGGTTCAGGGCTGGGACAGGGAGTTGGGGCACAGGGTTGGGGCACGGACTTACTTCAGGCAGCTCCTGGTCAGCAGCGCAGCAGGGGTCTAAGGCAGGCTTCCTGCTGGTCCTGGCACCACACTGCATGTACCCCAGAAGCAGCCAACAGGTCTGCATTATAGAAGGGGGGCCAGGAGGTTCCATGCACTGCTCTCACCTGCAAGCACCGCCCCCCTCCAGTTCCCATTGGCTGGGAAAAGGCCAATGGGAGTTTGGAACCAGTGCCTGGGGCGGGGGCATTGAAGGTGATTAATCATTGGAACAAACAGCTAAGGGAAGTGGTTGATTTTCCATCTGTTGACCTCTTTAAATCCAGACTAAGTGTCTTCCTGGAAGATATACTTTAGCCAAACTCAAATTACTGGGCTCAATGGAAGTGTGTCTGGTTGAAATTCTATGGCCTGTGTTGGACAGAAGATCAGACTGGATGAAGATCTTAATGGTCCCCACTGGCCTTTAAGTCTATGAATTTATTAATCAAATATTTTGGCATATTCATATTTCTGTGCAAATTTGTAAAAAGTCGTCAGAAACATTGGCAATGTAGTACTGGGGAGTGTGGGACGGAGGAGGCTGCCATCTGCAAGATGTCTATTGGGGTTCTCACTGGAATATCTGACAACTCCCAAGGGAGAATCAACAAAATCATCAATGATTCACCAAAATCATCAAAATAACCCAGTGATCTAATTTTCAATGTATTGTTGCCTTCACACAGTAATTAACCCACTTGTTTGCTCATCAATAGGCTGCTGTAACCCTTCTGTTCACAGTTAATTAATATCTCTCCTTCATGGACTTAATTCTAGAAACATGCTTTTGGATGGAGATAGCATGCGCATTCAATAAAGTGGCAGGAAGGATCCCAGACTGTGCAACTCTTCTCTGCCTTTATCAGAGGGCCATGTCCTTTAAGGTCAGGTCAGAATTGAAAACCTGCTACTGCTATGACCATATGTGGTACAACCCGTACTCGACAACGCCGACTGCTAGGAGGTGGTTAATTAACCCAGAAACCTGAGGAAGCACCAATGGCTTCGGGCTGATGAGTGCCTAAGGAGGGTAGTGGAAACCTTGATGGAGAAAATGCCATCAAAAGGCGGATAAGTAAATTCACTCAGTGTTTTTGCCAACGACATCCACACAGGACAGATTGGGCACTTCACTTGTGGCTGATAGCTAATCTAGGAGTGGAGCTCTGGACGGCAGGTAGATGGAAGATCTCCTCTGCACTGGCAGCTCCTGCAGCGTAGCTAGTTCCAAATGTATAGACTCCAATCCTTCCTTTGGTCCAAACCAGTGAAGTCAAAAGGGAGACGCTGACACATGGGCAAAGCAGTGCCTCCATATCAACTGCCCAGATTCTTGCAGCCACATTACATGGAGAGGACACGCCATCCTTGCTGGCACCATGGACACAACATGGAAGGTGGAAGTTATGGGTTATAA
The DNA here is from genome assembly GCF_003597395.2 of Chelonoidis abingdonii. Classification (NCBI taxonomy): domain Eukaryota; kingdom Metazoa; phylum Chordata; order Testudines; family Testudinidae; genus Chelonoidis; species Chelonoidis abingdonii. The sequence continues at coordinate 6,715,849 of NC_133781.1, forward strand.
GTTCTTACCTGAATGGTGTAGAGAAAAGGGTGCCATAGGTCAACTTCAGTGGTGGGAGGAATCATTATGTTCCATTCGTAAGCCACCACCCCCCACAAAGCCAGGTAGCTCCTAGACAGTTAGGTGCTGACCTGCCACGATCTGTCCGCCTCATGGGGTGATTGGGGCTAAACCAATAGTTGAAAGGCAGACAGAAACCTTGCACCTGGCAAAAAATAAGAAACCAAGAACTTTCTGGTTTGGAAGCTGGAATGTCAGGACCATGTGTCCAGGACTGACAGGTGATGAGGACCTACAATACACAAACAGCATACGGAAGTGAGCTTTGATAGACTGTGAGCTGTATAAACTCAATGTTGACATTGCAGCACTTCAGGAAACAAGACTTGCAGATGCTGGTTCTGTCCAAGAGGCCAATCACACCTTCTTTTGGCAAGGTAGAAGCAGCAAAGAAAATCGTCTGCATGGTATTGGTTTCACTGTGAAAAACAAGTGGGTAAAGCTCCTAGAAACATCCATTTGGAACTCAGATCATATCATCTCACTTAAACTTCAGACGACCATCAGCTCTGTGAATGTCGTTATTGCCTCATTCCCATACGTTAGACTGAAATAGCCTGATTTAACCTGGAAACAGAGCATCCACACAGGGATAGATGTTAGTGTCAGAAACCGGGTTTAAAATCTGACCTTTCGTGAAACAAGTGCAACTTTTTCATGTAGCCCCAAAACTGAAGGACTCAGCGTGTCCAAGTGCCCTCTCACCTCTGGGGAGAGTTATGTTACCCTGAGTGGGGAAAGTTCAAAAATAACTGGAGTGGATGGAGCAGTGGGGTGAGACAGTGACATAGAGATGTCCCTAACCGGTGTGCCACCATGTTCATGAAGTGCAGAGCTGGTGAAAGCATAAAATCTTGGGTGGATGTAGCTTAACTGAATGAAAATGTTTGTAGCACAAGACACATTTACTTGGCTGTTGATGACATGTAGGCCCAGCTGGCAGGAGCAACCAACTTTACTAAAGGAATTGCAACAGCAGGGGCTTTTCAAATACCTCTGCACAAAAAGTCAGCACTGCTCATTACACCCCTCTGCCAATAGCATTTCCACTTGTGCCCTGACCCCACCTCCAACTCTCTTCTCTTCCCTGGCCCTGTCCTGTCAGCATTTCCCCAGGTGTTTTCCCACAGCAGCCCAACGGTAACACAGCTCATGGGAAGTGAACATCTTTGCCCAGACCTTCTAGGAGAGTGGGGATTCAGGTTCCAGAACTTCTTTTGCCTTCTGTTCTGCTCTTTTCAATGTTGCCAGTGGCTTCTCTTCTCAAGGATGGACTCGATGAAGCATCTACACACAAAACAAGAACAAGATTTAGTAAAAACGGAAGAAATTGAGTAAGAACAAAATAAACAATGTGCTTAACATACCCTAGTTTTACACTTCTTTTAAAGTAAACTAGGTGAAGGTCTCTTGGTTTTTAATTCCACAGTGAAGTGGAGAGTCTGACATGTCCAATGAGCCATTCCTGCATCTCACCTTCTCCTCAAGTATTCTACCCCACGCTGTCCCAAGAGCAAATGTCCCTTAGCTGTGTTCAGAGATCTCCCATCATCCCTCCAGCCCTCACTTTGTATCAGGACAGCCATCACAGGAGAACCAGGAAATGCAGAGTTAAGGAGACACTTTGCACACAACATGGCTTTAATAAACTTCTTGCTGAAACAACATGTGCATCCATATGCCCCTTTCTGCTGCCTGTGCAACAAGAGAGCAGCTGTTTTTTCCCTCTCCAGCATCTTCTGCTGTACCTCCTTTTTTTCTCCAGTGAAACCCACCACCAAGCACTTGCAGTGCTGCAGTTACACAGCATAGCTCTAGTTTAACTAACCTTCATAAACATGTAAGAAGAAAATACGGAATTAGCAAGCTATGTAAATACCAACACTAAGAAATCAAGTGATCTCTATTGTATCCTTTACTGTACCTGCTCTACTACTCCTTGCAAAAATCACCTGATTCTCAACCATATATGACCTGTAAAACAGTTAATTTGTTTGGTTAATTTATTTCTCATTAATTATTTGACCAATTGTCCTTATTATGAAAAATTAAAGTATTTAAAGATTAAAAAGAGCTTGTGGGAGAAAGGAGTCAAGGATGGGCAGGTCAGTCTGCAAGTACTGTATTAGAAAGGTGCAAATCCAAAGGAAGGAGAGGAAGTATGGAGTGTGATGTATGGGGTTTAATTGAGAGTAATGGGGTGAAACAAAGAAGGGGAAAAATTAGGCTGATGCAAAAGCATTAGGGTTAAAACAGTATAAAAATTAGTATAAGCAATTTTCATTAATATTTTAATGCCATATTCATTGTATTTCAGGTGATTTAGTGCAGGCTTGAGTACAGGCTCAAGAATTCTAATAAATCTATGTGTTATTACTCAAAATAGAATTTCAAATTAAATAAGAAATTACAGAAAATAAAATAAAAATGGTTATAGTACAGTGTTTAAAAGATGTAAATCTATTAATTTAACATTGACGGTTAAATTGCATCAAGCACTAACAGATCAAATCATAGTAACTCTAAGTCTTAGCACAGTGGTAAATTCACGCTAATTCTATACTGTTTGGTTCCAGAGAGGTCATTTTGATCCCAATATGGAGCTATGGTTCTTTAATACAGGCCTATATGGATTTGCCAGCCATACTTTATCATAATCAAAAGTAATGAGACTGTCAGGTACAGTCAAACCAAAGGCAATACTAAATTAGAATTTTTAGAAATTAAACTAATTACCTAATGACTGGAACGTCAGTCTAACCCAACATTGCGTCCCCAGATAATTACACAGAGCTCAGCCTTTCTCATTCCCCCATCTGCACAAACATCACACACAACCTCCAGCTGTACACTTACACCTGGAGTCTACAAAGACTTGTACACATGCTGAACTTTACGCACGAGTACAGTCGCTGAAGTCAATGCACAAAGGTAAGCATACACGTAAATCTTTGCAAGACTGGGTGATACAAATCCACCTCCATATTATCTTGAAATCCACCATTAGGTGTATCTGTAGATAATTTGTAACCCTACCCATAGTTTTCTATAAGATCTTCTGATTACTGTAACCAAATGTTAAAACAACAGGGAACTCTTTATCTTGTAGCTCTTACACCCTAATTCAAGAACTGGGGTTTTTTGCCTGAGAACCTTTCAATATTATGTGATACCACAAAGCATGTGTTAGCTGAAAATCCACAGGCTCCAGAGTATATAAACAGTTATGCTTTCTTCCAGATCGCTTTTTACTGCACGTGAACCTGTGGAAGTGATCCCATGCTGAACGAGTGAGATAAAGCTTCCCATATCAGCACTCTCAACCACTTATGTATTCAAAGTTATTTCTGGGCAGCTGGGGGAAATCTGTGAGTGAAACACACGTACCTACTGGGGGAGGTGGGGGATGGGGATTTACCAAAGGGTTCACCCTTAGCCTGTCTGCTCCCACTGAAGTCAATGGTAGATCTCCCATGGACTTGAAAGGTAGCAGTTAGGCCAATGCTGCACCCTTTGGAGAATCCCAGCCTGTACACAGAAGGCAGTTACAGGCTGATTGCAGCTTAGGAACACTCTTTGGTTCAGTTAAAGGTATTTGTTATTCATTCCGTTCCCATCAGCCACGAGAGAGGGGTGGCCTAGGGAAAATCACTACAAAGGCAGCAGAGAGGAGATAGAGTTATAGCATTCCCACCTCTCTACATCAGTTTGCAGAGCTGGATCGGCACTCAGAGCACAACGTGTGCCATTAGAAGGGCAGGAGCAGTGGGTGCATTCCTGCAGGGCACTTGGCCCCATCTTTCCCAACACTCACCCGATGGTGCAGCTCAATTCTGCACTAACCCTCACACAGGCACTGCGTAAAGTACACAGCCTGGCCCAATGCAAGGAGATTCTAGTGCCTGGTTCCACCTCATCCCCTTAGCCTTGCCACATTCTTACAGACCCACCTCAGTCACCTGGCCTCTACTGATGCTGGTTCATCTGTAGATACATCATTTATAATCTGCCTATTTTTATGCCTCTTCCCTGAGCTCTGTCTTCAGATTGTGACTCCTCAGAACAGGGGGCATCCTAAAGTGTTTGAAAATCCCCTGTATATGGTGGGCTCTACGCAAGCACATAGTAAATAATGTTCATTTTACATTCTATTTGACCTAGTGGTTTTCAGGGTAGCTGTTCTCTGCCCATTGCAAACAGTAGGTAACTCCAAACAGGAGAAACAGATGCATTAGTCGGTTGCACAGATCTTATCTTGGGTATAAGCTGTTGACCTTTTAATACTGAAAATTTATTTTAGCTCCTTGTCAGTGCCTATCACCAAAGAGCTATAAGTTACTGTGGATCTTATCAAGTGTCCATGGCTATGCTCAAGTTACCCAAAGCCAAGTTATACAGAGAACCTAGGAGATCTGAAGCACTTCTTTAATTAGGGACTTTGAATGTGTCCAACCAGTTTAAAAACCTAAGGCAAATTTTCTGATAGAATCTCTTCTCCCTTTGAGCGAAATACTCATGGCCACATTTGATGGAATAATTTTTAGTTGAAATGGAGGCATTTTTCCATTCTTTAAGAACAGCACCAGGCACACTGAGTGTGGAGTACAGTTCAGTATCGTCTCAGGATAGCATAATTATTTGTATTGGCACACACTGTGATAAAAGTAAGTGAGAAACAGCATTAGATCCTTTACTAACTTCCAAATACTACACCAGCTAATTAGAAGCTGATGTTTTAGCAGCTACACCATCAGTCCAATGCAAATGGAAATGTGTTTAGAAGGCACCATCTGTGTCTATCAGTTCACTGCACTTTGAAACAAGCTAGAACAGAAGTTAGCTATTATTCAAAATATTTTTGAAAGCCTAAGAAAACGAATTCCAAACCCATCAGAAAAATGAGTGTCAAGGTTACGGGACTTCCTTTAAGAACTGACCAGTTTGACCCTTGCTTCCCCACCACAGTGAGAAACTCATGACACAGCTCACTCACCCCATCGATAAACCTCCTCCAAAGTTATCCCCACCCACACAACAAGACTGCAGAACCCATCACGCTGCCACCCATCCCTGCAATACCACTTAATGCCTGGATGATGTCTCTTGCCTGTTTTAAAACTTATGGACTTCCTGTCAGACCACAAGCACCTTGCTGGAACAGCATATGCTCAGCTTACTAATGACAAAGTGCAGATTGTGCACTGTCGATGTCTGTAATTTTATTTCAAAGCTGATGCTTTTTAAGCCTAGCAAAGTCCACACTGCTCAATGAGGTTCCAAGGCAAAGCTGTTCTTGAGTCATCTGAGAGGAAAAATAATCTGAACAATTGGGTTCTAAGTAGGAAATGCTGTTGCACCCTTTCTTGAGTAATTCCATTTGGATTGAGACCAAATATCTCAACCTAAAAGAAACACCCAAAACAAATGCATAAGAAGCTGAAAATAGGTATTTAACATAGAAAGAATGGTCCCCACCTTAGCTATAATAACACAGTCCCCTGGGCTGCCTATAGGGCACCAGGGGAGAACAGGACTTTACCATTTTTCATGAGAGGAAGGCAGCTGGAGACTTTGGACTCTCTCGATACACAAGAGGGAATCTGGTGTATAATTACCCCTTTAGGTGCCTAAGTCCAACATCTAGGTGCCACTAATATTCACAAAACCTCCACTCAGCTACTGCCTAACCCTTTAGGTGCCTAAGTTTCTACCTATAAAGTCCCTCAAGTGCCTAAATTTCTGTTGGTGGGCATACGCAGATCTGCCTAAATCTTGACGGCACCAAGAACTTCACAAACTAGCCATTCCTTTGCCAATCTGGTAAGCATGCTGAGAGGTCACTTCAGAGCATGCCTAATAGATTGGGCCCCATATAAAACATAGTTATCATAGCAGTGCCCTCCCCTTCCCTCAGTAACCCAGTGGTTACTGCACTGAAACACGTACACCCAAATTCAATCCCTATTCTGGCTGATGTGGTACAGGGAGTTGAATAGATAAACTATTCTGGATGAGGTCTCTCTCAGCCTTTCATGCTTAAACTGTTCCAACTTGTATAAATAATTAACTATTAATTGAGCCAGAGAAAGATTGACTCTATCAATCCATGGTTCAGATGTTCACCTGAGCGGTCAAGTCCCTACACCAAATCAGGCAGAGTGGGGTTTGGAACCCAGGTCTCCCACATCCCCAGAGAGTGTGTTAATCAATGGGCTATTGGGTGTAAGGTGCACACAGTCACCAGGGCCTCAGTTTTGTGATAGCAAGAGAAAGGGCTGATCTGGCTTAGATGCCTAACTCCAGGAGAGAGCTCATGGCTGAGATTCCCACGTAAGTGGTGGACCTCCCTCTGGCCCAGACTTAGGCACCTAACTCCTTTAGTCCACACCCCTCTCCTCGGCATTTCCTACTCATTAGCTTAGGTGGCTCCCTGCTCAGCATGCTGGGTTCCGTGAATCCCTCCTTTAGGTACCTAACCCTCCCAATACATTGTATAGGGAGTCTGAATGCCTAATTTGGGACTGAGGAGAATGCTGAGTCTGAGTCTCCTTTGTGAATCTCTGCATGGGCAGATAGGTAGGAACAAGTTCTGTGGTCAGGTCAGTGATTATAAAGCTGCTTAGTACAAGTTCCTCTTGCACTTGCAAGAGATTTAGCTCAGCAACTTCTGGCCAATGGAATTGCAGATTCCCTTGGAGTGATGTTCAATGCAATGTTAGTGGGTAGTAAGACAGACTCCCTGATCTGGATCAGACCCCTTGATCAGCTTGGACATGCTTTGGGCCAGTAGTGGCATATCTTAATCTGGCTGAGTTAATTCTTCATGAGGCAAGAGGGAATTGTTGGGGCAATGGTACTGCTGTGGTTTTCTTCTGAATACAGTCTCATGAGACATGGGACTTAAAGAACATGATGGCCTCATAAAGCTCCTAAGATGGGTTTTGCTTTTACTGTATGAACCTGCTCAGTTCACCTCAAATTTCCTGAAGAAATCAAGGGGCTACTTTCTGTTTTGATGACGGAGCCTCCTGGGAGACTGTGACATGTGTGCAGATGACTGCTCATCTTCATTGGCCCATGTGTTTATGAATGTCATGCCACCATGCACCATGATTGGCCAGGATGTCCCTTTTTCATGGTCAGCTCATTGTCTGACATTGGCAAGAATCAGGACATCACACCCCTAAAATGCTAGCTTTTGAGCCCATTCTCAGGCCCCTATCTCTTGCTCCATAGGGAACCTGGGTACGCCTATCTCAGCCTTTATGGATCCCACTGATTTTCAAGGTGACTAAAAGTTAGGGGTGGCAACGCATAAATCCCTTTGTTGACCCAGAGCTCAGTGTTAGATTATGCTGGCCATGAATATATATATCTGAGCCTTTGGTCTTTCCTATGGAGGAGATGGTGTCTAGGAGCCGTAACCCTTCCTTTAGCCTCTGAGAAATCATTGGTTCAATGAACAGCAACAGGAGATGAATTTTGGGACAAGGTGCTCGAGAGAGTGCAATGTAACGACTCAGAATCTGGTCAATTACTCTGATTCAAGTCCATGCAGATGCATTTGTGTGTATGGTGTCTATATGCTTATGTGCCTGTCAAAGATTTTTCTGTATTGATGGTATAACTGTGCCATGTGAATGTCTGGCCTCTTCACAAAAAGGGCAGTCGTCATCCACCTGGCATGTCTGTTCTGAGCTCTGTGCACTCTGCTCAGTCCCAGCAGCTTGTGGTCTGGGCTCTTAGACTCGCTGCCATGGGTTGCCGCTCACTGTGTACTTTCTCACTCAGAGGAAGTAATAGCTGAGCAGCTCCAGGAACATCCAGCTTAGTGAGGATGGTTTTTCTTACATCTTTTGAAGAGTCTGAAGCCTGTGCCATGGCACTGAGAGCCCTGATTTGCGTGGCTATAAATCCCTGAAGGCAATGGCCAATAAAGAATCTGCTTCCATTGGCTGTTCCCATTAGCTATTTCTGCACTCTTCTGTGCCATTGACTATTGGGGGTTGATAATAAAACTGGAGTCCATGCCAGGTGATCATGGGGCTGTTCCCAAGTGGCTGTGCTCTTTCCTGGAGGTGGATATGGGTGCTTGATAGATTTCACCTTTGGAGTTTTTCCGGTGCAAAGTGATAGGATTAGAATAGTAGAAATCTGTTCCACAGAAAATTCCCACCAGTGCTAGCACAGGTACAGTTGTGCTGCTAGAATAGAGAAGGTGCCAGTAGTGGTTTTACCATTGTGTTGTCTAACACCAGCACTCTTACCAGGGCTGCACTGGGGAGAGCAATATCTGGAAACTTTTGGCAAAAGGGTCTAGTGTAGACAAGTCCCCACGGCGTGTTGTTAGGTCTCTTCTTATTTATCATCTTCATTAATGCTCTGACTATGGTAGTAAACAGCAGAGAGAGGCAGAAATAATACAAAGGGACCTAGAGAAATTAGAAACTTAGGCAGGGAAAACAAAATAAGATTCAGCTTGAAAATTCTCCTAATACTTCTGGCAAAGATCACCTAAACCTCTCATTGCTAGGGCTGATCAAAAATCAACATCAAAACATTTTTTATACAAAACTGGGTTATGAGTCTTTGACTAAATACATTTTTTCACAGAAAGACTCTGCTTTCCTTGAAACTGTTTTGAGTTTTTGAAAACTGAAAAACAAAAAATTTCTACCTGTTTTTATTGGAAACATTTTCGGCTGAGAATTTTGACAAAAACAAAAAAAAATTACATTAAAATTTTCCACGGAAAAGAAACATTTGCCAACCAGCCCTTCTCTTAGCCCATGGGAGAAGGACTCGAACAGGGAGCAAGGGACGTCAATAGAAAGTTAGACATGAGCTCACGATGTAGTCTGGCAGGGAAGAGACCCATGTCAGTTGGGGTACACCTGCAGATTTGGGAGAGTGAGAAGAGGCAGCAGGAGTAAAATATCAGGGACATAACACTGGAAGGAGATCTTTGTTCAGTGCCTCTGCATGGAGGAAGATAAAAAATACAGTTATCATCAATAATGAGAGTCAATGATATTCCTCTTTGGGAAGTAACAAAAATTGTCATGGCTGTTTGCAGGCAACATTTATGCTGAGTCCTTATTCCATAGAACAGAAACTTGGTGCCACAAAAAGCAGGATGTTCAGTGAAGTGGCTACTCTACTGAGGATTGCTCTGGGCTGCCGGGCTGCACAGTCCTGCTGTTTTCCAGGCCTGCTGATTCACAACAGGGAAGAATCTGGCCCAGTGTCTCCACATAATATAACCAGGTGAGGGATGGGACAGTCCCTGAAGGGCTCATCTCTTAGGTAGCAAACGGAATGCAAAAACAAAAGAGGCATGGTTCCTGACAGCCATTGTTTGTGTTTCAGTTCTTGTTCCCATATATTAAGGCCAGATATTGGTGCTCTGCTGATGCTGGCACTCAAAGCACAACAGATGTTAAAACAGAAGTGGCAGAAGAAAGGCTATGTCTAGCTACAGCACGTCCAGCAAAGCAATGCCATGTGGGCAAGTGGCTGGAATGCTGACATTCTCCACAGAGGAGAGGGGATTCAGATGTGCTGAAAATAGATCCTTCCTTGAGACGGAGATCAGCCAGCTGCTTTGCTTACTGCCTGCTGTAAGATGAGAATTCCCCCTCCCCAAAGCCCTGAGATTTCAAGGGAGGCTAGGAGAGAGTCACGCGTGCTAGCATGGAGGCAAAGCATAAGAGGGAAGGTAGATATATCTCCAGACTCCCTGTCTGTGGCCTTCTCCGCAGCCCTGGCCCACCCTGTGTGTTTGTTAGGTATCACTGCTATCATTGGAAGGAATGTCTCTGTTGGTAATACACCATTATGGAAGGAGCTTTCACAAACTTGACACTGAGGGGAGGGATTGGTGTGCATCAGCGCTAATGCAGTGGTTCTCCACATTTTCCACACCAGAACCACGCCGGTGCTTCCAACTCTTCTAATCAGGACTTCTGTCCCATTTAACACCATGGGAAGGGCAGAGTGGGCACAACTCTGTGACTCATGTTTGCAGCCCCATGGCATAGTCTTTTCCTGGAGAGAAGCATTTGGAATAAGCCAGCACTGGTCAGTGATGCATTCAGCAAGGGAAGAAACTCAATCAGCCAGGGAAATCCTTGCACCTTCTCTGAGCTCAAATATGTGGTTCAAGACTCTGCCCCATGAAAGAACTCCAGGGTGGAAGAGGAGCTGTCATTGAGCACCCATTTCTTCTCATCTAATAATGCAGCGGCGGCATGTCTCAGGCTCACCTATGATAAAGAGTACAACTTACACAGCTTCAAGTACCTTGTTCAGTCCTACAGGCATCCTCTTCCCATCAAAGCTTCCCAGGGAGTGGGTTGGAAAAAGGGACACATATTTCATAAAAATGTTTGTGAGGTTTTGTTTGTTTGTAGGGTTTCTTGCCCAGTGAACATCCTGTCAGTAATAGCAAAACAGGAACTCTTTGTGTATGGGTGCAGACGTTGAAAGTTAGGCAGAAGAAGACATCTGCAGTTTCACCCCATTGCCTCGAGAAGTACTGGCTGTACTGAACATCAGCACCTAGAGCATCAGCTTGTCACCTAACTGCATCTTCAAAGAGGAGAATTGATGTGTCTTGACTAGCAGCAGTAGACCCCAGCATAACACTGATTGTGCCCTGTGTCTCAAATGTCGTATCATCACTTTCCTAATTACAGTCACACCTGGTGGTTCTTGCCATCCATAATAACACCAAGTCTGAGATCAGAGGACCTTCCTCTTTGCATCATTGCTGCAATAAAACAGTCTCTGATTTTGAAAACCTTAAGATTTTGCTAGAGGAATTCCTTGGGGGTTTTGTGCAAAGATGCTTGAGCTCAAATGATGTAGTGTCCCTTCTTCTAATGGCTGCATGCATATCCTGTACCAGCTACTGCAACAACCCTTTGAAGTGCCATGCAGCTGACAAGCATTCTGGGGTGTGTTTTGATCTGATTCACCAGATAGGAAAATCAGGCTGCAAGCAGTGTCCCAGATCCACAAAAGTATTTAGGCTTCATTGATTCTATGACGCTATGATTTTGGTGGAAGTAAAGAGGCTAAGTACTACCTTTGTGTTTCTGGTCCAATGACCTCAGGGGAGAGGGAAGAAAGTGTAAGATAGGGAGAGATAGGAAGAGCAGAGGTGACTCACCCTGCTCCTGGCTTCATAGATCAATGCAAGGAACATGCATTGTAATCCAGTCAACTCCCCTTATGGGGAAAGCTGGAGGACAAGAGTCATCAGCAGGCAGGTCCCAGCAAGGCAGGGAAACAAACCAAAATGTTGGGCTCCCAGTGCAGAAAAGTGCCACATTCCAAGGCTAAATAAATAAATAAATAAAATAAAGCTCAGTTCCACATAAATGAAAAATGCCACATTTTTTGGCTGCAAAATGGCAGAGTCCACAGCCATCTGAGTGAAATGAATGGAGCAGTTTGCATCTCTTAGAACTATTTTTTTTTGGCTTTCTGCAGATTCAGGCAGGGATCACTCCATATGTTGAGACTGAGAGTACTTATCAGTAACAGAAGGGTAAAAAAAACATTACAGGGCTATTGTTTTTAATCACAAAACAACCATTACAGACACAGGAAATTCACAGATATGGTTACGCTTAAATAAACCCAAACCAGTTAAGCTCCTGAAATGTAGTTACAGTCTCCAGACTAAATTAACTCTGCCCTAGAGTGATCCCATACAATAACTCTATGATTAAGGCATTATTGTGTTTGTGGACTCAGAGTACATTAAACTAGTTTTTCAAGACAAATGTGGTAGTTTTAAATATGTTTCCCCTGAGAGTGTTACAACAGGACTCCCGTATTTCCCCTGGGGTGTTGCTAGAGAGTGCTCGTGGTTCCCCTGGGGGGTGACTACAGGACTCCCCTGGTTTCCCTGTGGTGTTATTATAGGAGAGCTATGGTTCCCTTGGGGAGTTACTATAGGGCTCCCGTAGTTCCCCTGGAGGTGTTCCCATAGGGCTCCCGTGGTTCCCCTGGAGGTGTCACTATAGGGCTCCCGTAGTTCCCCTGGAGGTGTAACTATAGGGCTCCCGTGGTTCCCCTGGAGGTGTCGTTATAGGGCTCCCGTGGTTCCCCTGGACGTGTTGTTATAGGGCTTCCATGGTTCCCCTGGAGGTGTCACTATAGGGCTCCCGTGGTTCCCCTGGAGGTGTTGTTATAGGGCTTCCATGGTTCCCCTGGAGGTGTAACTAAAGGGCTTCCATCATCCACATCTGCATCTCTGTTCAGTGCAGCCCTGAAACCAAACTCTGAATGAGTAGCAGCCGCCTTCCCCACCAGCCCCATACTGGGTTCCCCCTACTCTGATGATTCACTGGGCACCAAGCGTGCAGCTCACCACACCCCAAGCCTCTGCCATTGCACTAGCATTGCATTGCATTACCTTCTCTGCCACTACCTGCCTGCTGCTTCCTCACTCATTAGCATCTACTGCTACTGCCAGACCTCACGACTCTATCTCAGCAACTGTGAAAGAGAGGAGGGCCTGGCTCATACTCATATCCTCTTTCGACACCCCCTGGCACTGCCTCCTTCTGTTGCTGTTGAACACCCTGTTCCACAGTAGAATTCAGAGCAGCCACCCTGTGTAACAATGCCTTTCCTCCCACCCCAGTCCTGTGACTGTTACTGCTGGACAGCGCTTCACCCTCTCCAGGGTCTCCTTCCCCAACCTCTCCAGACTACTAGTCCTCCTGAGCCCCAACATCATGCCTTATTCCCTGACCTACTCACTCCTCTCAAGAGCCCTTTGGTTTACTGGCTGCAAGAACTTCCCTGGTGGGGCAGGATCTCCAGAGAAGTCCTTCTCACCACTCCAAGGCTTAGGAGATGGCCACCTTCTCCCCTGCCCCAGCCCTCCTGGGCTGTCCCAAATGGCTCTCTGTAACCTCCCTATTGTGCTCTTCCATTACTCCAGACATTCCTAATGCCTTCTTCTGCCTTCCTCCCTTCTTCTTCCTCCTACTTCTTTTCCTTCCTTCTTGAATAAGAACATTGCAGGAGGGGACAGACTTTCCCTGCAGATCCCCCACCACCCTGCAGGGTGACTGCAGGCCCTCTTGACTCAGCAGCTGTCTCGCCTCCTCACCCAAGTTCCCAAGAACCCAGCCTACCTGTGATAGGCTCCACTAAGGAGAATGAGCCACCCCAGAGCCATCTGTGATTAGTTAATTGCCTGGGTGGCTGGGTGGCAGTCAATTAACTAAGGAACATCTGGGCCTAATGAAATGGTTATGAGAGCTCAGGCAGAAAGCCTGCAGAAGACAGGAAGCTCCTCAGGACAGGGGCTTCTCAGGGAAGCTGGTTAGGGAGCTCACCAGGAAAGGGGACCTAGGAAAGGTCCTTCTGGAGAGAAGAGGTTCTGAAAGGGGAGAGCTATGAATGCCAAACCCGTAGGGTGGCCTGGTCTCAGCAAAAGGACCTTACCAGAGAACAGCAGATGGTCCATATCAAAGAGGACTTACACACAACTCTGGAAAAGAGCTGCGGAGGTTTGACCTCTCCAGGAGCCCTGAGTCTAGAGAGGGAACCCTTCTCACTTGAGGACAGGAGGCCTAACTCTAGAGGAAGTCCTGAGCTGAGAGAGCTTTACTGGTAAGGAGCCTGGACTGAGGAGGTGGATGGACTCATGGGAAGCAGACAGACTAAGTGTAACTCCCCCACCTCCAAGCTAGGGTGCTGGGGCAAATGCTTGTTTATGTACCACATTTTGGCCTTTGGTCAAATAAATCAGACACCTGAAGGGGCACTGTTCACTACTTAAAAGCCTCATTGAACATCCTGTAGGGGAAACAGGAATGCAACAGCAATTCTGCACTAAGGGACAAAGGGATGTTCCATGGGTGATGGCCCACCATATCATGGTGTTACTATAGGGGGCAGGGTCCACTGGGGGCAGGGAGTCCACTGGGGGCAGGGAGTTGAGTTACAACTGAGCTTCTCCTAGTGGCTTCCCACCCACCCCTATGAAGTCAGAGGAAGGCCACCCATCCCCAGTAAATCAAGGAGGAGAAGAAGATCCTTGCTTAGAACTGGCACTAGCAGTGTTAGCATGAGTGAGGATGGAGGACACATGTATGGGTGTGTGAGGCAGGGCCGGCTTTAGGCCTATTCCACCAATTCCCCCGAATCGAGCCCCGCGCCTAAGAGGGCCCTGCGCCCAGTGAGAATCTCTTCCCTGACTAGAGGCGCCTTTTTAATTTTTACTCACCTGGCAGCACTTTGGGTCTTCAGTGGCACTTCAGTGGCGGGTTCTTCACTCTCTCCGAGTCTTCGACAGTACTTCAGCGGCATGTTCTTCGCTTACTCTGGGTCTTCGGCGACACTTCGCAGTGAGTCCTTCACTGCTGCTGAAGACCTGGAGCGAGTGAAGGACCCACCGCCGAAGTGCCGCCAAAGATTCAGAGCACCGCCCGGTGAATACAAGCCGCATGTGTTTTTTACATATGTTTTTTTTTAAGTCATCCCTACCAGGGCTCCGTCGAAGCTGTTTGAATTGGGCCCTGCACTTCCTAAAGCCGGCCCTGGTGCGAGGTAAGACATCAGTGTGAATAGGGGCAGGAGCAACTGCATGAGTGTGTGTGGGTAAGAGCACCAGAGTGAACGTGAATGATGCAGTTAGTGACAATGTGCGAGAGTGTGAGAGAGGGTTATAGCACAGTGGGATGAGGAGAATGAAAGAATGTACAGTCAGGAGGATCACAGGGAAAAAAAGGGGGAAGGGATCAGAGGAAGATGAAGGAAGAGAAAGAAGAAGTGAGACTCAGGAAAAATAGACACTGAAAAAGCAGGATGAAAAGAGATTCTTCATTCAGTAAAGGAATGCAAAATGGAGCAAAAACTGGAGGAAGAAAAGAAAGAGCAAGAGCCTAAGGGGAAAATTGTTCAGTCAAAGGATTAAATGAAAAGATTGCCTAGAATCCAGTGAAGTAAAAATACTGAGTGGAGAGGACTCTGGATGGATGCAAATCCCAGTCTGTAAGAAGACAAGGGATCATACTACTAGCTTGCAGAGACAGGAAAGAATATTGAGCACACAGTGTTGAGGGAGTCAAAGGTAATGATGTCTAATAAAATAGTAATAATGGGGCCTTCAGTTATCAGCATATAACCTGGGCAAATGGTCCCAATGGACAAGGTTCAGAGAAGTAATTTCTCATCACTTTAAGCGGTTGCTTCTTGGAACAGCTCATTTTGCTCCATTTTACTCCAACTTGGTCCTAACTAAAATGCAGGAGTTGGTTCAAGTAGCTAATCATGACCACAATATAATTAAGTTCAACAGCCTTGGGGGGGGGACATCCAGCAACTAGCAGAATGACACTACAATTGGTTACAGCACTGGTGGTTCTAAGATGGAGCAGGAATCCTCTCTGCAACTGTCTGGTTGTTTCCCTCCCGTTAACTTGGCCACATCACCTGTTCCCAAGGAACAGAAATACCTAGCAGAGCTGTTTCCCTTTGGAGGCGAACTAGTGACTTTACACTGGAGCTGAGAGCCTGCCCTGTTTAATGTGTGAGTTGAAAGCCTGATGCAGCACACACTTGTCACATCAGTGACCTTGAGGAGATCAGCACTGCCTCTCCCTGCAGTCCCAGCAGTGCGGTCGCCAGAGTCTGTTTAAAAGTTCCTTTACCTGGTAGGAGAAAATGAGAAAAATCTTCCTTGAAATGAGGAGCCAGGTCTTGAAACTCAGTTTCCTTCAGTGACCTAATGTGCAGTATCCCTTTCACATGGCCCTCTGCGGTTCCTCTCCTGATATGTCAGAGACCAGGAGCGCTTTGCAATGGGGCTGCAGTTACACTCCCCTCTGAGAGCTTGGGCCCCTGGAGCGAGAGCAGCCAATGACACCTGTACAGAGTGCCTAGGAAAGGCTGTCATGGTTGTGAATGAGGAAGGAACTCTGCTTTGGGAGCATTTTATGCCCAAATTGCACAGGTGTCAATGAGTATACAAACTAAAAGCCAGATGCAAATCAGGCCCTACATGTCGCAGGATGCAGCTGGAGAACCTTGATTGAAAGGGGCAGAGCTATCTGGTCAAAACACATAGCTTCTAAGGGCCAACATTTCCTATTAAAGAAAAGGGTGTTTGCCTTCTGGCCCAAGCTATGCATATCAGGCAGAGCACTGAGGCTGCTGGTCAGCTGTGAGTGCTCTCATTTGGGCCAAGCTTGGGCAATAGATAATGAGCAGAGTGATAAAGAACACCTCTGCTGGAGATCTTAATTCTCTGTCTGTCCAGGGTCTGGGACAGCTGCCCTCAACCAGGCACTCAGGGCAGTGAGAGGCTCAGCACAGAAAAAGCAGTCAGAAAAGCAGATTCTGGGTGAAAGAAGGTAGTAGGGGTAAATTGTATTTTCTCTTAAAGGCTTCCAGACTCTGGGTCTGGGAAATGTAACCACCTCTTCTCTCTCAGGCCTGTCTACACTTCCAGCTTTCAGCATGGCAAGCTGTGGGTTTTTGTCCCTAGCTCCCTAGCAACCACACTGGAAGCCCTTAGCCACACATCCAGGGGCATGTAGAATGCGAGGTAGCATACCTGCCCAGAGTCTGAGTAAGACTGCACGTCATCATCTGGCCAGCCTCTTTACCCGCCTATTTTGTGATGTGAACGTAGCAATGAGGCAGTGAATTGCTTTCTACTCCCCATAGTCCTCCACCATCACTCCCACAATTCCCTGGCTGTCCTGTATCTTCACGCCTCCCACTTTTTCTCCAGAAGTTTACCGCCATTTTCACATTCTCCTGAGCATGGTGAAGCCTTTCCTTTTGTGCAAGTGAATTGCTCCAACGTTTGGCTCCCACTATTATCTGCCCTGCCATTTAAAAAAAGATTTCCATCCCTCAGCAATGCTGCAAGCTGGCTGGACAGCCATACCAGGGTGCTAGTGACCCTGTGGGGTGACTACAGCCAGAGCCATGACTTTAGTAGGAATTCCCATAATCCTTATCTCTACAAAAAGATTTTTGTGGCTGCTAGCTGAGCAGGACAGCCACCGGACACCAGTGCAATCCATGAATTTCTTTAGGGTTCATCGGGGGAGAAGGGAGACTGTACTGTGTGGGGACATTGCTGCCCCAGATCCCAGCACATACCCTGGGTTCCCTTTGTGGCTGCCACACAGCAACATGCACTGTCTTGGTGAATAGTGGATTGACGGCTCCTCTGTCTATGAAGTGGACAGTTATGTATGCAGGCAATTCACAAAGTTGTACAGGTGTCTAGTGACTGGCTTTGCATAGGGCTCCATGTGTCATTTCTTCTTTGGGATTCTGAATCCCTTCTATATAATCCCTGAGTACACTCGTTGCCCACTGCCTGTTGGGGTGGGCTCACACACAAAGGGAACCCAGGGTGTGTGCTAGGCTCTGGACCAGCAATGGCCCCATGCAGTACTGTCTCCCGTCCCCACAACTAACCATAAAGAAATACATGGATTGGTAATTAACACTGGAGAACTGACAACAGAAGTAACATTAATTAACAGAGCACACAGTGTAGGACAGGGGTCGGCAACCTTTAGAAGCGGTGTGCAGAGTCTTCATTTATTCACTCTTATTTAAGGTTTCACGTGCCAGTAATACATTTTAACGTTTTTAGAAGATCTCTTTCTATGTCTGTAATATATAACTAAAATACTATTGTATGTAAAGTAAATAAGGTTTTTAAAATGTTTAAGAAGCATCATTTAAAATTAAATTAAAATGCAGAGCTCCCCG
Organism: Chelonoidis abingdonii; assembly: GCF_003597395.2. Taxonomy (NCBI): domain Eukaryota; kingdom Metazoa; phylum Chordata; order Testudines; family Testudinidae; genus Chelonoidis; species Chelonoidis abingdonii. The sequence goes on from NC_133781.1 coordinate 6,733,675, forward strand.
GACTGGTGGCCAGGACCTGGGCAGTGTGACTGCCACTGAAAATCAGCTTGCGTGCCGCTTTCGGCACATGTGCCATCGGTTGCCTACCCCTGGTGTAGGACAACAGGACATCATCAAATGTCAGTAAGTTCACTGTGATGTGCACAAATGGGGGCCCAGAGACACCCCTTACTTCCCTTGCATGCAGGGAAGCAGACCTAGAGAGAACAGGTGCCTTTTCTGGTTGCTTTTACCCAGAGTGCAAACTTGTGCTGTCTTGAGTCTACTCCATATACATCCAAAGGGTTCTGTAATCTGTGGCAGGCTGCCTTCAGCCTGACAAACACACAGTCCACAACTATCCTGCAGCCAATGAGCACATGACTGAACCTTCTCCTGACAGGTCCTGTGTTGCTGGGATAGGTTTTCGTGAGCCATAGTAGCAGCGGTAGGTAGGGTCCCCCAAAATAACAGTAGGCACCAACACCCCATTGACGACTATATTACTAGCGGGAAATAATGTGCCTGTTTCTCCCAAGAGGTCCAGTCCAAATCTCCTGAAAACCCTTGTGCCATACACCTTGCCAGAACTGCCCATTCTGGTGTCCATGAACCTGCCTCTGTGGTTCCCAAGGCCAGCAGTATGATGGTGCAGTGCCCTTCGCAGTTTATATAGTCACTTGTCCTTGTTGTAGGCAAATTACAGGCACATGTGCCATCAATGCACACTTGAGGAAACCCCCTTCTCGGAAAGCCAGCTGTTATTTTTGGCACACTTCTAATGCCAATCACACATGGTATGTCACAATAACAATCACCTGGCAAACCTCCACTACCACAACCCTCACAGTTGACTGGCTAGCCCTGGACCTGAAGCAGTCAAGGGTATTGCAACCTGCTTCCTCACTGATATGGCCTCCCTCAATAGAGGGTCAGGACAAACTCCTCACACAGTTCAAGGAAGGTCTGTTGCCTCATGTGGAAGTTCTGGCCCTGTGGCTGGTATTCCCAGGCCTGATCAGGTCCCACCACACTATGCTAGTTATCCTGCACCAGAAACACCACTCCACACATAGCAAATAAGCTGTAATTGCTGCATTCAATAGGTCTATACAGTCTGATGTGAAAGGATCCACCCCGAGTCCTTCTGCCTTCTTTGTCTCAGAAGCTGTTCCTGAAATGCTAGCCAGTATCTCATCAAACATCGGCGCTGCTGCATAAACCATTCACTTGCAAACAGGAGCAGCTGATCAAATGGATTCATGGCTCATCCCTGGGTTAGAAGCGACAAGCTGAGCACATTGCACAGGCAGAAAGAAGAGACCTACAGGATGGCGGGCTGAAAGCAGTTCTGCACAGGTGCTGGAAAAGCAGACAAGTTGTAGTAGTAGAGTGGCTCCATGGGGCAAAGATGCTAAGGACTATGGGATAGGCACCTACAAAGCTAGGCGCAGAACAACTTGTAGCTCCAGTGTCAGCATGGAATGTGGCATACACGTCTCTGCAGTATGGACTCTGGCAGCAGGTTTAAATAACACATGAATGCATACCCCAAGCCAGGACATGGGTACACTCCCAATGAAGAGATAATGGAGTGACTTCAGTCCCCCACTTCCTTTGACACATCATGATATCCCCATATCCTAGCCACTTTGAGGGTAAACTCTTCCTGCCAGGACACCAGTGAACCCACCATGTAGCTATCAGAACAACATCAACCCAGTTCTGCAGTGGATATTGGCGCTAGGGGCTGTGTGCATGGGAACAAACACCTTCCCTCCTTGTTTCTCTTCCCTGGAGCCATTGCTAGAGAAGAGGCAGACTGTGCAGCACTCATATTGTGTCTCTGAACCATCCATGTCCTCCTGGAGACCCCTCTAGGACCTGTTCACAGGATGGCAGACCCTGCAATTGTGAACAGAGAGTTTTGACTGGGTTCTGTGCAGCGCTGGCTCTAGCATGGTTTTACCACCCAGTTACAATGGGATTCTCAGTGCTAGGAGGTCTGCACGTCAGTCTAGGGGGAGCTGCCTGAGGCTGCCAGTAGCACACAAGGGCTGAGGAAACATGAACTAGTTTTCCCTGATTGTCACCATTGCCCTGCCCTTCTCATATCTCCCACTCCAGCAGTCTTCTCCCCTTCATCACTTGGGCTTGGTACTGATAGAGTCCTTCCATTGTATAGCACAGTCTCTTACAATGTATGGGTCTGGTTTTAAAGCAGAGTAGGGACTTGTCAGGATGGAGAGTCTACTCCCATTTCAAACAGCAGTATGTCAAAGACTAGTAGGCAACTTTTAGTGCATGGTCTCAGAGCCATGCAGCCAGCTAGTGCATGGCAGGCTGGCGTCCTGTAGATTCACACCCCACCTGGCTGTGCGCTAATTCTCCGTCTAGCCAAGCCCTTACAGTGGCCTGTCTGGTTTTCTAACATACCCGAGCAGGCACCATGGCCATATAAAACAAATAGCAGCAAACCTCACTTTTTTCAGCTGGGAACCTGGGCTTGGAAAAGGAACAAGACAAAATGGCTTTTATCACTGGCTTCCACCATAAAAAAAAAAAAATAAATCACTCTATGAAACATTAAAAGGGACCCACAGAATGAGGCCACCATGTTGTAGGTGAGGAGTGACCTAGTTGTGCCCTTGTATCTTCACAGGCAGCTGGGGACGGGGGGCAGATGTTACCGATTATTTGGGGGGATAGTTTCAAGACAGCTGATGTCATTCCCCCTAATGATGAAATAGTGGTCCTCATCAGAAAAATAAATGAACAACTCTTTTCCAATGGGAAACAAGGGCATTGTTCTCTCTTCTGTGGCAGCTCTTCCCCCACCTGGGCTGACAGACATGCAGAGGGCTGTGCTTAGCATACAAGCAGAAGAGATGAAGTGCTCAGCCTGAGATAAGAACTACAGTTCCCAGGCACCCTGCCCCTTGCTTGATTGTGAAACTGAAAACTCAGCACAGATGCCAAAATCTGGGAAGGAACTGTTCCGTATCACAGCCTTAGGCCTGCTCTCCTGCCAGCCACTCATCACACACACAAAGAATCCATCCATCATCTCACAAGTAATCAGGAGGAGTATCTTTAGCATCAGTAAGTGGGGGAGCATTACCAGAGAGGCAGTTTGAGCATGTGCAGAAGATTAATTCAAACTGGAAGAGGTGCAGAGAAGAGCTTCTAGGATGGTCAAGGAAAAGGAGGGCCTGTCTTATGAGAGGAGCCTGGAAGAGCTTGGCTTGTTTATCCTGGCTGAAAAAAGGCTGAGGGGAGATGGGATTGCTCTCTAGAAATACTTTAGGAGTGTAAACACCAGCAGGGAGGGTGAAGAGTTATTTCAGCTAACAGCCAATGTTGGCACAAGAACAAATTTAAACTGGCCATGAACAAATTCAGACTGGAAATTAGAAGCTTTCTAACCATCAGAGGGGTGAGGTTCTGCAACAACCTCCCAACAGCAGTTGTGGGGCAAACAAGTTAAGTACTTTTAAAAGAGAGTTGGACAAATTTCAGGTGCAGTTGTTTGTGATGATGGGGGAGTTGTATGTATTATGTTCCTAAAGCTCATGTTTCAGGATGTCAGCTGGCCACCAGCAGGGGTCAGGAAGGGACTCTCCCCCAGTGTATTTGGAGAGGGTATTTTTTATCTTCCTCTGAAGCATCAGGGATGACCATGGCTGGAGATGGGACATTGGATGGGAAGGGCTATTGCTTTGAGGTGGCACAGTGCATTCTCTCTCTCAGGTGCTTTGCTGGTTCTACGCAAATGCTCAGGGTCTAACGGATAGCCACATCTGGGGTTGGATGGGAATTTCCCCCAGGTTGGAGTGGCAGTAACCTTGGAAGGCATCCACCTTCCTTTGCAGCATGTGGGTGAGGACACTTGCCAGGCTTATCCTAGTTTATCTCACGTAATCATTTTCATGCCCTAGTCTGGGACACTGGTGCACCTCGATCCCTCCTATTCACTGTCTGTGGCACAGACTAGTCTAGTCTCCCATGGGCCGCAATACTTTGGTGTCATTTCCATTGTTGGGTTTAGTGTGGGGGGGATGGGTGGTGGTGGTGACCTGTGATACACAGGAGGTCAGATTGGATGCTCTAGTGGTCCCTTCTTGCCTTAACTCTATGACTCTATGAGAAGGCCCCTGGTTCTGACTGGCACGGGGATGCATGGCTCCTGGCAGCTGGTTTGATCTCCTCTAAACCCCAGATGCCAGCAGAGGAGCTTGGCGGCAAAGATCCGGGCTTAGTGTGTTTGTGCCGCCTGCCCTCTACAAGTGGAATGTCCCATGTGCCCAATGGAGTATTGAGTCATCTGTAACTGCCTTGCCCAGGAGGCTACAGCTTTGCTGCAGCGGGGATCAAGCCTCCCAGTCCGGTGGACAGACACATGCTAGTGGGGTTTGAGCGAGAGCACTAAGAGTACCAATATGGATGTTGTGGCTGGGGCTGCTGCATAGGAGTGGACTTAAGAACCAAGCTCCAGCCCGAGCTGCGATTGCTCTTTTTAGCACACTAGCTTGAGCCCTGTCTACTCAGGCTGCCAATTGGAGTGCAAACATAACCCTAGTGGCTGGAGGCCCAGGTGGGTATAACCATGTCCTATTTTGCTTCCACGCAGCTCAGAAAGGAGTGAAAGGCAATGGGGAGTGAGAGGTGAAACCTTTACAATGTACTCGAGTCACTCTGAGATTGTCACAAGCAGCAAGCCTGGGCTACCAGGTGTTTCTCTGAGGATGCTCTTGGGACCTCCTAGGCAGTGGAGCAGATGAGGTGCTGAATATTTCTGAGCTGTCATTTCATCCTCGCCTCTAGGGTCCCTTCAGTAGGCAGTTCAGTAGGTGTTAATAAAACCAGTCAGTCCCCAAGGTGTTAGAGTCTGACAGCAATCTCTGCCCCCTCATGTCTCAGTCTGCACTCTCTGCACATTTGTGGTGTCAGAATGTCACTGGCTTTCCAGTTGCCAGAGCCATCCAGTGCAGGCCAGACCTGAATTCTGAGCAGATGGCTTTTTGAAAAACCTTTCATGCTGCATACCACCATGAGGAAGAAATAATGAGCGCAAAGCCATTTTTTCCTTTCATAATACTGCCAGTGCATGAAGACACTCTTTCAGCTCTGGTGAGAGAAGCCTGTCTTATTGGAGCAGAAAGTCATGTCTAATGTGCACAGTTAGCTGACAACCTGGGTGTCTGACCATGACAACAGAGATGATGGGTCCCCTCATGTACACACCTGCACACATATGTGGAAATACTGAATTTCTAGCTACAACCGGAAGTGAAAAAACAGCTCTGGCTCCCAAACTAAAGGCAGGAGAAGGTGGGATTCTGGCAGAATGAGAACTGACCGTAGGAACATCTAGTCTGAATTCTTCAGAAATATTTGCTGTTGGAAAAACTAAGTGGTATGTTGGTATTTGCTCAGCATCTGTTATGTTATTATTCTGGTGAAAGCAGGAATTCCTCATCAGCTTAGCTACTTTCTGCAGTTGGCGAGAATAAGAGAAAACTGCCCTGTTTCTCTCATGGAATCATGAGGCTGTGGGCCCCCAGATCTGTGCATCGTGTCCTCCACCTCACAATGTTTACACCTCACTTGAAGCCATTCACAGCCGCTGTGTCTAGACTCAGCCTGTTCTCTCTGCCTGGTCTGCATGCCCTTTGGAAGTGTATTCTGTCCTTTTCTGAAGCCCAGTGGAGCAATGTCTCCCTCAAACTAATGAAACAGCAGTGAGAAGCTCCTAAGCTCTTTGAGGTAGGGTCTGTCTCTTCAACTATGTTTGTCTAGGCCTAACACTGGCAATGGGCTTGATCCTGAGCGGGGGTTGATGAGCACTGCTGCAGTGTTAGTGGTAATATTAACAGTAACAACAGCAGGCTCGTTTTCAAGAGAAATAATATTTGTCAATGCCCCCACCATCGCCCCACTTTCCCCAGACATCTCCTCTGTTGGCAGGATACACACCCTGAGTGCACCAGAACCATCAGCATTTTGACTGGGGTGCACATTGAGACATGCGGGAAAGCTGCCCCTCTGTCCCCAGCACAGGAGGATGTGCAGGGATCTCCCACAGAGGGAGCATCTCAGATCAGAAGGACCCACCATGATCTGATTTGGTATGAAAATCTGTGTTCTATCTTGGGTTCAGCAATTCCTTCATAAGCACGTCTCAAAGGAACCAGAAAGCTATTTTTATGTGCAGCAGTATCCCTGCTCCCTGGGGTTAGGTTTCAGCAAAAAGAAGCTAGTTTTTCGCTGACATCTTAATACTTCAGGGGGAGTTTGGGCTTCTCAGGGGAGTGAGTGAGTGCAGCATATGGCTTTGCCAACTGCAGAGGGAATATGAGCTGGGCCAAATATATGAACTCAGGGATTTATACATTTGTTTTAAACATTACAAGTTCTTTTTAAGTAATGAGTCTCTCTTCACTCCCACACACACCATTTATGGGGCTTCCAAATATTCCCTTTGAATAGACCGGCTGGGCGCTGTAGACTGTGGAGCCTACTTGAGGAAGAAATCTCTTAACAAACATTGCAGACAATAAATATTCCTCACTCCAGGCAGCAGCACTGACTAGCAGAATTTATTTCTCCAATTCAGCTCTCCATTTCTCATTCCTAACTAAACACCTGAAATGAAATGTCCAAAACTAGCCTTTGGAATGAAAGTGAATCCCTTGTCTCAGAGGAGACAGCTTCCTGGGATGATCAGACCAGAAGATCTCTTACTTAAAGACATTTTTGATCAGTGACTCCTGAATGTCAGATGGATTTATTTTCTTTATTTGAGAAGGGTAGAAAATGCCACCCCTACAGGCTTCTACTGAAGACCAGGGAGAGGTATAGTATGTTGGGTCAATGGTAATTAGGAAGGTAAGATAATTATCTATTACAGAAAATATCGATGCCAGAGACAAATTGCTGCAGTAGCTAATCTGTCATTCTGAGTTCAAATATCAAGGTCTTTGCCCCTAATTTAATAAATATTAAAGCAAAATGCTATGGAAAATTTTCTTTATTTCAAAATCATAGACTTCAGTTACTGACCTGCCTCAAGAGACATGTGTGCCCTGCCTCTCTCCGGTGGTGTTACACTATTCACTCCTTCAGTGCTCTTTGGGAAGAGAAGATCAGGGGCTAGATTGGGACTGGGAACATGGCCACATAGGGGAGTAAAGGAAATTAGAACAAACATTTGTCCCCATGTGTTGGCTACCAAGACCTTGGGTCCGGCTGTGCAGCACCCACCTACTCCCACTCACCCAGAACAGAGAGTGGGCAGGGAAGAACAGGGAATGCAGGAGACTTGGCTGCTTCTTCCCACCCCAGCACACAGGCCAATGCAGCAAAATCCATGCAGTTGGGGTAGGCCAGCAACAAACTACCTGCCCCAGGAGCAAGGGGGAAGCAGGGAAGGGAATTGTGCATCAGAGGGGTGTCTGAGGGCTTGTCTACACTTAAAACACTATAGAGGCACCACTGCAACTGCTCCACTGCAATGCTTCAGTGTAGATACTACCTACACCAGTGGGAGGGGATCTCCTGTTAACATGCGTAATCCAGGCAAACTGCTCCTCTGACCCCTCCTGGTCTCTCTGAGCATGCCCCCTCTAGCTCTCAGGCCTCAAGTGGTCATCTGTCTCTCAGGATGGGACCATGTGACTCTTGCCTTCACAGACCAGGTCCTGGGCTTCAGTCCCTGTGTATCTCAGCAGGTCTGATTTGTCTCCTACACCTACAGGTCTGTTCACTCTGGGGCAAAGGCAGTGGGATCCAGTGATCAAACAGCCTCTGAGAGCAAAGTATTATTTATTTAGCATAAAAACATTTCAGAGAAAGGAGAAGTTACAAGGAATAAAACCGGCTGTATGCAGGCCTGCCGTTCCCTAAGGCTTCCTGGGCTGGGGATGGCTCTGTGGCTAAGACACTGTCCTCAGAGCGTCAGCCTGTCCCCTAGCTAGCTTCTGACAAGTAAACCCTTCACCCCCTGAGAAGGGCTTTACAACTGGTTAGTGGTTCTTTTGAGCTCCAGGCTCTCAGCTCTGGCAAAATGAGGTTTTCAACCTGTTGGAAACAGGAGACAGGATTCTTGAAGCTAACAGGTTGCCTCATTGTCCTTCAAGTGTATACTGGGGTCCTTATCTAGATATATTGTGTTGCTTTCCTGTTTGCTCTTCCTACAGCTAGACATTCAGACAGGACATTCTAATAACTCACCACAGGAATACAGTAACTTTACCTCATTCACCAGATCACTTACAATATTCATTCCATTGTTATATATCAGTCTTCAGAGATTAATACATAACAATTCCCTGTACATCACACATATGTCTAGGAACAAAGAAAGCAGGCCGTATTTACACAATGAGGGACTCTCGTGGGAAGCCAGGCCTCTGAAAAAGACTTGGGGTCATGATAATCAGCTGAACAGGAGCTCTCAATGTGATGCTGTTGCCAAAAGGACTAATGTGAGCCTTGGATGCATGAACAGAGGAATCTTGAGTAGGAGCAGAGAGGTTATTTTACCTCTGTGTTTGACACTGATGCACCTGCTGCTGGAATACTGTGTCCAGTTCTGGTGTTCAGATACATGGGACTTTGCAGATTCCTTGTAAATAAACTCAATGGATCAAAGAAAACACCAGACACCATCAGTTTCCACTTCCAGCTGGAATATCCCACAGAGCCCCCAACTTTGACTAGTCACTCGGGTAGAAAGTGGTAACATCGCTGTTTGTTAAAGGAGGGTTTACTGAGCAATCTACTTTCTCCAAGCATCTCCAGACATTGTAATGGTCAGAAAGTCTAACACAGACCTGAGTATCTGAGTTAACTATAGGAGACTTAATAGCCAGGCAGTTTAATAGTCACTAACTTCCTATCGCAGCTTCCTAGCACACCTGGGTAAGTGGAAAGGGTACTTTATTTTAGTCGTTTATATGGCATCCACCTACCATCATGCTGCTGTGGAAAAAGAAGATTGAGGGGAAATTGCTTTTGTGACACAGGAATGTTACAGTATCGGAGAACGTGGGCTCCTCCGAGCCTGGAATGGGTGTTCTGTCTATGGAACAGCTGCTGGGTGGTCCCATCATATCAGCAGCCTAGGGATTCCCTGCTGATTTCCCTTTGACTGAGTTTCTAGTGGTCTCTATCTCCATATTGCCTGTAAATGTCTTTTGACTGGAAAGCCTCTTGTGGCGAAGGAAGTAGTCTCCCCCATCTGATCCCAGATAGAACATGAATAGTTTCCTTACATGTTTCCTCAGGTTTTAACCACTTCACCAGCATTCCCTGCTGCTGTCGGCATCAGCATCTTTTAAGGTAACAGCAGTTTCTACTCCCACATTGACAATCCTGGGGAAGGTTCACCCATTGTAGACTAGCTTCTGATAACTTTACTTTTTCTAAAGTACTGCACTCACTGGGGCTACTTGTGGAGAAAGATCTTACCCAGCATGAGTAAAGGCATCGGAATCAGCCCTCTGTGAACTGAGATCATGAACTTTCCCTGATGATCCAGTTATAAACCCCCATTTGCCTTTTGGCAGAGTCCCTTCCTAACTTGATGAGGGGGGTGTAGCAGCTTCTGTTTCCCTTGAGTCATCTCCTATTTGGGACAAAGGCAGGAGAAGCTCTGTAAGGCTTGGGCTACACTGGGAAGCTTACGAAAAGTCCCACAGACCCTCACATTGGTTCAAATGAACTGTCATTAAGCCAGTGGGAGCCCCAGTGAAGACAATTCTCTGGCAGCCAGACTTGTGTTACCACCACTTTAGTTACTCCTAGTGAACAGAAAGCCTACAGGAGGCAAGGGTAAAAAGGAGTCCAGCCACCAGAGCCTCGTCAGCACTAGGATCCTCAACGGCTTTAGCACAGCTTCAGTGGAACCACTTTTAGTTCAGTCTCATTACAGAGAGTTCTTGAAACAGGGTCTGTATTTTCCCAGTGTTCAGAGGGATACATATTGAGCATTCTGGTTCAGGCTTCTCTATAAGAGAAAATCAGTAGCACATCAGACTGTGTACAGAGGGTCTAGGTCACCGAGTGACAGCCTCACCCCAGGCCAGGCTGTCCTGATTCGAGGTAATGTTTATCAGGAATCACTTTTAAACACATGTAACCTGACCCTGGATCCAAATCACCACTTCCACCTCTACAAAGATCTTGGATTTTAAATGTATTATATTTAATTCTGTTTAAAACAATTGTTTTGTTTCAGTGCTTTGACACTGACCCTGCAACATGAACTTCCCAGTGAAACCAAGCTACAAAAAGTCTGAACTTCGACTCATTTCGGCCTGCTTTTGCTATCCTTCCTGATATGAAGCAGTATTTTATGCCAGTGAAATCAATGGAATTATCCCTCATCATGAACAATGGGATCAGGACATGTTGCTTTCCAAATACACAAATAAAACCATCATCCAGTAAGAGCAGAGGCTGGGACAGGGTCACGCCCTTTATCGGCATTTACTAAAACATCATCGAAAACAGAGCAGAACCTTCCAAGGTTTCCAGTGAAACTCTGAGATGCTGGCCAGATTTTGTACTGCTTCTGGCTTAGCTGGTACATTAATTATTTTCTAAAAACATTCCCTGTGGGATTTTCAGCTTGCAAATGCTGCTGTCTGCCATGCTGTCAATATTAGTAGGGCATGCCTGGAGAGATTTCTTTACCCTCCAATTCCCCTATGGAGAGTGTGAAAAGGAAAGCACAGCCTCAGATTGCAGCAGCATTTCTGCTGCTCTCCCTGTAAAATTAGAGCTACCAGGAATCTTGGCATAAAACAAGCAGAAATGTTGGCATGGTAATCCTGCCGGCAAAACGTCTCAACCCCTACACTTCTGCTAAGACACTGCTGGGCACTGGACCCTGGAGGTGGTAAGAATACATTTTCCATACTAAAAGCCTTTATTTATGCTGCTGAGATGTCCTGGGTCAGATTAAGTCATAATAAAAAGAGTGATTTGTGTATTCCATACAGCACTAACCTATTCCATCTGCTGCCAGAATACTGTATTGTCTAGTTAAGAAATGCCCTCGAGGGATCTGATTTACCATTATGAGTAGAGTCCCATGCTGGGGGGGCAAGAGCAGAGCTGGAAACATTAACTGATTTCAGAGGACAACAAATTGATGCTCATAACTAACAATAGACTTGAACTAATTGTCCTGACTGAAGGGCAATTTGGGCCAGCCATTGCTCTGGTTTATAGTGCATGAAAGCTAAGGGTTCTGAGGCTAAATGTAATCCTATGGAGAGTTTAGCTGTTGAACCCTTGCTTGTGTCAAATGAGCTGAGCATGCAGGAGACTGACATGGCTGCCTTCTCTTCTAATTCTGTCCCTGACCCTGCGCTCTCCCAGGAAAGGGCCGTGAGGCTCTGCCTTGGCCCCACAGCCAGACGGATGAGGGATTTTCAGGTGAGTGATGTCTTCTGTTTTCATTTATGACATCTGAGAGGTTTCCCTCTGGAAGCCATAGAATGGGAAAGAGTGAAACGCCAGGAGGGGCCCAGCAACTTTCTGAACAGTAGAGAGGCAGGTAAAAAACCCAGCTAACAGGGATTTTAGGGTTGGCAGCTCTTAATCATGCATCAGAGTTTCCTGGTTAATCAAACTTCTCCTATCTGTATAGTAAATACCAGAGAAAGCTATCTGGGCAGTGAGTCCTAGCAGAAGAGGATGAAGTTCCAAAATGCCCTTCTCATCAAATAGCAGAACAGCTGATGGGCTCCAGTTACAGAACAGGTGAGTGAGAAGCCTATGGGTAGGAAAGGGAGTGCAGTCAAGGAGGAGAAGGAAGAAGGAGAGAGACAGTGAAGTGACAAGGAGAGTAAAGGAGGCTAGGAGTATAATATTAGCAACAGCAGCTGCTGGCAACTGACTTCTAGAAAAAGAGTGAGTAGGTGACACGTTCCTTCCCTGACACTCCATCTGAGACATAAGGAAAGAAATCCCAGGATGAAGATAGCTTAGTGCAGCTTTGATGTCTGACTGTGGATGCTGTTAATGGATGGTATACCTACACTGTAACTTATCCAAGCCTGTAACATACACTTGGCCATACTGAATCAGAGAGGGAAAATACCTGTTATACTACCAGGCCACTTCCCAAGTGGCAGAGTAGATTGGTCCCTATAGTATATTTTTTTAATGTTTGCTACAGTCTAGTTTTTACAGTTGCAAGCAATGGGGCCCCTATCACTTCCCTGGGAGACTCATCCACAGCCTCATACTTCACGCTGACAGGCAGCGTCTCCTGGTATTCAGCTTAAATGTTTCCTTATTTAACTTCACATCATTAGACTCATTGTACCACCAAAGAATTTAATGCCCACGCCACTTAGTTATTGCTTTGCCAAGCTGGACAGATTTCTGTCTTTCCCTCTAAATCAGTCCCTCTGGCTTTGCTCTCTTCAGAGTTCCCTCCAGTTTATCACGATCTTTCTGGAAGGCTGTGCCTTGTACTGAGTTTAATATTCCATTTGAGGCCACACCTTGCATCGCCTCCCAATTCATGAAGGATGTTGCACAGATTCATAGTTTCCAAGGCCAGAAGGAACCATTGTGATTATCTAGTCTGACTCCCTATAGGCCAGAGAACTTTCCCAAAAATAATTCCTTTCTGAAGCAGAGCAGATCTTTTAGAAAAATAGCTAATCTTGATTGAAAAATTGCCAGTAATGGGAAATCCATCAGAGCCCTTGGTAAATTGTTCCAATGTTTCATTGGCAGGATGCATCTCATTTTATTAGTTTCTGCCCATGGTTCTCCCCTGGCTAGGCCCCTTGGATTGTCTGTTGCTTGAAGCTACAAAATGAAAATTAGGTATTGGGTGCTGTATACCCAACTTTAACCCCTTGAATACCAGGAGAAACCACATTTGTTTCCAAACACACCAATCATCTGAAGGCAGGTGATGGATGCAAAATAAAGGGTCAGAGAGACAGTATAGCCAAAGACCCAGATGGATCCACTTGCCCAGATGTAGAGGACCCCATGGGCAGATGTTCCCAAAGATTCCTCTAGGTTACTGGGCTCTCTCAGTCACACACTTTGCCCCTCAACTTTGCCCATTAGGGACATGATTCAGTAATCTCTTCTAACACTGAATAGCATTCACTCACACCAGTATCCCTATTGACTTCAAAGGGACTACTCACATGTGTGAATGCTACCAAATATGAGTAGGGACAACTCTAAAGTCAGACTTAAAAGGCTTGACAAGCCTGCCTTTCTTTCTTTCTTTCTTTCTTTCGTTTATACATGAGAGAGAAATCAGCTCTTGCAGCAGGTAGGTTTGCTGAGGCACTAGCACATTGTTTAGGTAGTGTATGGAGAACTGAATAATTGGATTTGGCTTTGTAGACTGGAAGCCTCTGAAGGAAGGTCTTTCTGCAGCCCAGGGGGCATTTTGTGAAATTCTGGTGATATTAGTGGGAATGATGCTTTGGTGCATCAGTAAATACACACCACTCTTTCTTGCTGATACTGTTTAAAAGCCTCTGCAGTGCAAATGGGGCAGCAGCTTTGGGAGCAGCACATTAGCTGCATCTATTTTAAACCTTCTCCCAGTGATGTTCCTTTATGGCCATTATAGACCAATGTTTTCTCAATATCAGTTACCTTTGCATCAGCACTTACCAGCTGAAGCACAGCCTGAGTCCAGAAATAGTGTGTTTGTGCAAAGTGACTCTTGTCCTCCATGTATGGCAGCAAATCACAACTGAGGAGAAATTAATTTTCCATTCCCCTCTCATTAATGTTTCACTTTGATCCTGATAATCCATCATGCTTTATGAGATCCTCCATTCAGTGGAACAACCAGGTCAGCACAGCAAAATACATGGGACTAGTGTGAATTTTCTAAAGATGACATTTAGCATAAAATACCTTGACTGAGATTTTTAGCTAAAGTTAGTAAAACTACGTTTATATTTTCCAAGTTAAAAATTAGAATGAATTTCTTCTAAAACAATCACATTCTGAAAAATAAAAGAGCCTACATTTTTTCCAAGCGATTTCAAGATCATTTAAAAGTTAAGTCACATGTCTGTCAGTTCATCAACTCCAGATGGTCACTAAAACTTTATCCAAAGTTAACATAAATTAATTTGTTTTAAAATATATTCCGCAAACTGTAATCAGTATCTTTTGTATTCAACTAATTAAATAAATATACTCCTGAAATGAGAACTATTTCCTCACTAGGAATTTTTACAGATTCACTAAAGCAACACATACAGAACACTCCAAGATTAACATTCCCTGGGAACAAAACATCTCTATTATTTAGGATTATCAGGCATGGTGAGACATTTACAGCCTCCCACAAACAGGAACACTGGTACCATTCAGGATCGAGATCTGGCTGTCAAATATTGTCACCGGAGTCTAAATAGATGTGAACTTCATCATTGCCTTCTTTTTGCTATGTTTTTCCTTAGCCAAAAAGCAAACCTGTACATTCCAAGAGGATTAGTCTTATTTTAGATTCAGGGGAAACAACAAAGCAAGAAAAAACTTGTATAAAGTCTCTGTGAGATAGCACAGTGTGTGTGACTCACTCTGTTATAGCAGCCAGTGGGTAACATCCCTACAGACCAGCTAGTATGTATACTTAAAGTGGAGTTCATAGAAAATAGCCTTATAGTTAAACATCTAAATACACTACACATCACAGCAAGTTCAGTAGCAGCCCTACAAATTTCACAGCTAGAGATGAAAGCTAAATCTAATGTAATTTCAAGGTATGGAAAACATGTCTTACAATAAGAAGCTAAAGAAATGTAATCCATTTAGTTGATAAAAGAGAAGTTTAAGGGAGAAGTTGACCACGGTTTATAAGTACCTACATAGGAAGATGATATCTGACACTAGAAGGCTTTTTAATCTTACAGACACTAAGGCACAATCCACTGACAGTAAGTTGAAGTCACCAAAGTGTACACTGGAAATAAGATGCAAATTTTTAACAGTAAATGTAATTAAACATCAAACAGACTATCAAGGGAAGTGGTAAATTCTCCCGTTACTTGGAGTCCAGCACTCATACAAGTAAGGGGTATTTTTATAATACAACTTGACTTGTATTTTGAGTAATTGGCATGGCATCTCTTGAACAAATACATTAGCAATGCTAGGCGGCAATATCCTTCTTGCTATTGTAAGCAGGAATTGGGGCAGGGAGCTCCACATTAAAAAAAATTACTAAAGTGGAGCATGATTCAGAAAAGGTTGGGAACTCCTGAATTAGAGCAGATTGTTTAGAACAACAGCCAATGTTGATTTAAAAGTTACACTGATGAAGAATCCACCGTGACCTTTGTTCTCAGAGACTGCCGACTTGGTCAGGTCCCCTTCAGAATCTAGCTAAAGAAGGAGGAGAAGGCACCAGCAGCCCTCTAACTTTTAGCCCAGCGGTTAGAGCAGTCACTGGGGATGTGGGGGACCCATGTTAAGTTACCCCCATGTCAGAAAGGGGGAAAGGATTTGAACAGGGATCACCTAGACCTCTGAGGTGAGTGCTCGAACCACTGAGCTGTGGGAGCTCCCTCAATCCTGTTGAAGTGATTCCACTGCGGATAAATGATGGAAGCATCACTGGGCCAGCAAAGGGGGAAATAACTCTGTAGCCTGGTGGTTAGGGTCCCCAAGTAGGATGTGGGGGACCAACAGGTCAGTCCGTTGCTCCACTGACTCTTTAATTATTTATCCCCGGTGAACTGCTTCAACAGGAGAAATTGCTATCTCGTAGTTCCGTGGTTAGCACATGCTCCTGTGAGCCCCCATTACAATCCTTTCTCTCCTTCAGCAGAGAAGGGAATTGAACCTGGGTTTCCTAGACACCAGGTGAGCATGCTAACCATGAGTCAAATGTTATAAAATGGGTTCCTCCTCCAGACGTTTTGTGTGGAGCTAGGCAGCTCCCTAGCTTAGTCTCACAGCCTAAGCTACCTGACTCCAAGAGAGTTATTCTCATTTGCAAATCACTAGCAGACATTGGCACCTCCCTGCACCCTGGCCTTCCTGAGAGGTGGGGCTTAGCACACACCCTTCTCATCGGCATCTCCTATTGGCTAGCCTAGGTAGCTTCCTGCCTAGTGTGGCTGTTGTGAATCTCAATCTAAGGCACAGCGTCTCTCCCTGCGCATTGCATAGGGAACCCAGGCTCCTACCTCAGGCTTTGTGAATTGCAGTGCATTCCTATGATTTTCTAGGTGCCTAAAAGTTAGGTGCTGCCATGCTGAGTGTCACAACGCTAACTAAAGCCATTGCAAAAGGCCTTACGTATCTGTTACAGAAACTGCAGACTCAGGGTGCAACATTCTGTTTGCACTTCCACTGCTCACTGAAGGCCACCAACCAAGGGATAAAAAGTGCAGACTAATCTAGGCTTTGACCAACATAGCAGATCCTTAGGGGGATATCACCACCCAGCACAAAGCAACATTTTCTATAGGGAATCATTTGCTTGATGAAGAGAATGGTCTGCATGAGATGGCTTAGGACAGAAAGAAGGGGGGCACAAACCCATAACATCTGTCTGTCTGCAGGGTTGTGAACTCCCACCCAGCTCTGTCACATCTGAGCACCTTCCCCATAAAATCAATTAGAAATAGTGAAGTCCTTCATGGACTTGATAGTCTTTGGCTCTTTTCTCTTCACGGAATGAAAATTCTGCTTGTGGTAGAGTTATGATTTTCTTTGGCTGGTTGGTTGGGTAGTGTTCTGGGAGAGAGTTTTTGTTGGGGGTCAGGTTTTTCTGGGGAAGAAAGGTGTTAGTGTTGTGAGTGCAATTTTTGTTATGGTGGAAAAGCTTTGTCAAAGAAGGCTTTCAGCAACATCTGGTTCTCACTGAAAGCCCTGCTGAGGGTTCACAAGTTATTCCAAACCTGCATCTTGGAGATGGCCAAAAACATTGGAGTGCATTTTTGGTGCTGCTGCTGTTGTTATACTGCATCACACCGAAAGGCATTTTATTAGTATTATTCATGTGATAGCTGTCTCGGTGGTGCAATTACTAGGGTCTTTCAGCTAATAACAAATAGGTTGGTGATTTGAGCCTACCCAGGGATGGTGCTATCTTAGTGTTTTGAAGCAAGCAGACTTGTACATCAGCCATTATGTATTTAAAACTAAAAATGCTCCAGCACTGGAGAAAGTAAATAAGGAAATGTTATTTAATCCTCATAACACAAGAACTAGGGATCACCAAATGAAATTAATAGGCAGCAGGTTTAAAACAAACAAAAGGAAATATTTCTTTACACAATGCACAGTCAACCTGTGGAACTCCTTGCCAGAGGATTTTGTGAAGGTCAAGGTTATAACAGGATTCAAAAAAGAACTAGATAAATTCATGGAGGATAGGTCCATCAATGGCTATTAGCCAGGATGGGCAGGGATGGTGTCCCTAGCCTCTGTTTGCCAGAAGCTGAGAATGGGAGACAGGGGATTACTTGTTCTGTTAATTTCCTCTGGGGCACCTGGGATTGGCCACATTCAGTAGACAGGATACTGGGCTAGATGGACCTTTGGCCTGACCCAGTATTAGTCATAAGAACAGAATACTGACCCATCTTATTGCCCCATGGGGGTGTTGGGCAGCTAGGTCTCCAGCGATCCCAAAGAACGGAGCAGCATCTCCTTAGCATGTAGGCAGCTAGGATCAGGCATTATGAATGGGGAGCCTGGTGCACCCGTAAAACCCTGGATTTAGTCAATGAAATGCTCCTTTGTTGAGAGTTTAATAACAGAATAAGATCAAAGCGATGCTGGAGAAGTGCAGCCAGCAAAGGCTGATACTGCACAGTGCATCCCTGCTAACATGTACTTAGTGTTCAGGTAAGAGTTGGCACTGTGGGCATCTACAGGCAGTATCATGATATAAAAGGATTCAAGGTGACCCTGAGATTGGTTTTTGAGGCACCTCACTAAAATGTGACATAATTATCACATTAGAATGTAGTCAGCACCCACTCTCTGCAGCCCTCTTCACGCTGGAATTATTATTTCCTCCTGGACAAATTATGCTGTCGAGCCCTTAGGAGTGTCTCATCACTAATACAGTCGTATATTTCTGCCTTAAAAACAGCCCTCAATACAAATTCTCCTGATACTAAGCCCATGAAACAATTCTTCTCATCACCCTACATCCATTCCTGTTACAATTTCCTGCATCCTCCTCCCAACTTCCTGTCACCGGTACCTGTGTCCTCCCTCCTACCTCCCTGTCACTGTTACTCACATCCTCTCTCCTAACTCCCACTTTCCTGTCACCATTACCCACATTCTCCCTCCAACCCCCCACCTCCCTGTCACATTACCTGTACCCCCATCTAACGCCATACCTTCCTATCACCATTATACATGTCCTCCCTCCTACCTCCCACCTTCCTGGAACCGTTACTTGGATCCTCTCTCCCACCCCCCACTCCCTGTCACCATTACCTGCATCCTTCCTCCAACCCCTCACTTTCCTATCACCCTTACCTACATCCAGCTTGTTACCTACATCTTTCCTCCTACTCCCACCTTCCTATCACTGTTACCTGCATCTTCTCTCCCACACACTCCTGTCACCGCTACCTGCATACACCTTCCCACTCCCATCTTCCTGTCACTGTTACCTGCATGCTCCCTCCAACCCCTCACCTTCCTATCACCCTTATCTACATCCAGATTGTTACCTGCATCCACCCTCCCACCCCCACCTCCCTGTCACATTGCCTGCATCTTCCATCTAACGCTACACCTTCCTGTCACCGGTATTTGAATCCTCCCTCCCACTTCCCTGTCACTGTTACCTGCATCCGCCCTCCCACACCCACCTCCCTGACACATTACCTGCATCCTCCATCTAACGCCATACCTTCCTGTCACCATTATCCGCATCCGTCCTCCCACCCCCCACCTCCCTGTCACATTACCTGCATCCTCCATCTAACGCCATATCTTCCTGTCACCATAATCCGCATCTGCCCTCCCACCCCCCACCTCCGTCACATTACCTCCATCCTCCATCTAATGCCATACCTTCCTGTCACCATTATCCGCGTCCTCCCTCCTACCCTCAACTTTCCTGTCACCATTACCTGCATCCACCTTTCCACACCCACCTTCCTGTCACCATTACCTGCATCCTCCTTCTAACTTCCCACCTTCCTGTCATCTGTACTTGGATCCTCCCTCCCACCCCCACCTTCCTGTCACCATTACCTGCATCCAGCTTGTTACCTGCATCCTCCCTCCCACTCTCACCTTCCTGTCACTAATACCCGCATCCTCCTTCTAACCTCCCGCCTTCCTGTCACCATTACCTGCATCCTCCTTCTAACTTCCCACCTTCCTGTCATCTGTACTTGGATCCTCCCTCCCACCCCCACCTTCCTGTCACCATTACCTGCATCCAGCTTGTTACCTGCATCCTCCCTCCCACTCTCACCTTCCTGTCACTAATACCCGCATCCTCCTTCTAACCTCCCGCCTTCCTGTCACCATTACCTGCATCCACCTCCCCACCCCCCACCATCCTGTCATTGTTGCCTGCATCCTCCTTCCCACTCCCCAACTTCCTGTCACTGATACCTACATCCTCTGTCCCACCCCCACCTTCCTACCACAGTTATCTGCATCCACCTTCCCACCCCCACCTTCCTGTAACCATTACCTACATCATCCCTCCCACCCCAATCTTCCTGTGACCCTTACCTGCATCCTCCTTCCCACTCCCCACCTTCCTGTCACCATTACTTGCATCCTTCTTATCACCTTCAACCTGCCTATCACCATTACCTGCATCCTCCCTCCCACCACACACCTTCCTGTCACCATTACCCGTGTCCTCCCTCTCACCCTATTTTCCTGTCTTTGTTATTTGCATCCTCCCTCCCACCCCAACCCTTCCTGTCACTATTACCTGCATCCTTGCTCCCACCCCCACTTTCCTGTCACCTATCAGAGTGGTAGCCATGTTGGTCTGGATCTGTAAAAGCGGCAAAGAGTTCTGTGGCACCTTATAGACTAACAAACATATTGCAGCAAGAGTTTTTGTGGGTGAATACCCACTTCGTCAGCTGCATCTTTCGTGTCACCATTACCTCTATTCCTGGGCCCCCTTCTGAACTGCCAGGCCCTGTAGTTTGTACCGGCTTCCCCCCATCTCGGCCTTGTTAGGGGATGGGAAAAGGAAAAGAAAACTAAAACTTTGCTGTCAATCTTTCTGACCACGAGATGTCACTATCTAAAGATAAGACGGTTACTCACCTTTGTAACTGTTGTTCTTCGAGATGTGTTGCTCATATCCATTCCAGTTAGGTGTGCGCGCGCCGCGCGCACGTTCGTCGGAGAAACTTTTACCCTAGCAACACTCGGTGGGCCGGCAGGTCGCCCCCTGGAGTGGCACCACTATGGTGCCTGATATATACCCCTGCCGACCCAACCGTTCCTCAGTTCCTTCTTGCCGGCTACTCCGACAGTGGGGAAGGAGGGCGGGTGTGGAATGGATATGAGCAACACATCTCGAAGAACAACAGTTACAA
>NC_133781.1:6759035-6766446 GCF_003597395.2 Chelonoidis abingdonii
CTGCAGCCAGTTCTCAAGACAGGGCGCGTTAACTGTACGCAGCAAAGGCTCCAGATGAGATCAGGGCCCCAGGCACTGTACACGCACCTCAGTAAAAGACAGTCCTCTCTGCCGGAGGGCCGCAATCCTACTGCTCTGAGGGGTAGAGCCTGGTGTCCGTGTAGATCCTCCCTGAAGTCAAAATGCAGAACCGGGACTAAAACGGGGGGGGGTTGGCGGGATAGCATAGTAGCTATGCTTTACTGGTAATGGGAACCAAGGCACATGGATCGTGGTCTGGGATTGGCCAATGGGGAGGGGCCCCTGAGAAAGATCATGGAAAGGCCAGAAGAAGTTCCTTGAACTCTACCCAGAACCCTTGCCAACTTGGCACGTGGACCATACCGCAAGGTGCACTGCCTACCTGGAAACGAGATCCGACTCTGGCGACCAGAGGTGCTGGGAGGTCGATCCGAGATCTCGAGGTTTGGGGAGCGGGAAAGTCACAGTGCCTGTAGTGGTGCTGGAGCTCGAACGGTGCCGGGGATTATCGGGTCGGTGAAGGCACAGGCCGACCTTGCGGCGAAAAGTGCCAAACCGGTGCCGAGAGAGCAAGTGTCGGGACTGCAAGTGGCGTTGGGAAGCCAAGAGTGCCCGCGAAGCTGTGGACTGTCCTGCGGGACCGGATCTGAAGTGCGTGCCGCTCGCTGACGCTGAACAGAGGAATGGTCGTATAAAAACAAGGAGGCTTGCCAAGGGACTGTAAGAGCCGCACAACGGTGACCGGAGCAGCAGCATCCACTCTGTCGGCAACGAGAATCCCTCGTCGTGGAAATGTCTCCGGCGTGGAGGGAAAGTAAAGCTCGACCAAGTGTGTACCGGGGAGCTGTCAGGCCACCGATTCGACGGCCCTTGTGGAACCGGGATCGACGTGCTGACGGTCGCCGGCTAGCGTGTCGGTGCTGGCGATCCGGCTAGGACAAGTTTCTCTCGTCCAACGGTGCATGTTTGCACGGGAGCAGTAGGAGCAGAAAGCTCGACACGGCGTGTGCCGGGGAGCAAAGTCAGCCACTGGATTCAATGCCCTTGTGGGACTGGGATCGGGTGCCGACGTTGTCGGGCGCGGCAGGTGTCCGGGCGGGCGATGTGTCTTAAGATGAGCTCTGGCTGCGGTGCGTTAGAACGGGAAGGCAGTAAGGAGCAGGAAGCTCAACCCACGGCGCATGCAGGGGGGCGGGCATGGCACTGGATCAACGGCCCTTGTGGACCGGGATCGACAGTGCCGAGTTGTCAAGTTGCGCGGCAGGTGTCAGTCTGGGCGATCGACTTAAGGGCGAGCTCTCTAGCTGCGGTGCAGTTTGCATGAAGCAGCAGGAGCAGGAAAGCCAACCACGGCGCATGCAGGGGGGGCGGCCAGCACTGGATTCAAACGGCCCTTGTGGACCGGATCGACAGTGCCGACGTTGTCATGGGCCGCGCACGTGTCAGTGCTGGCGTCCACTTCAGGCGAGCTCTCTGTAGCTGCGTGCAGTTGGCATGGAAGCAGCAGGAGGCAGGAAGCTCACCACGGTGCGTGCTTCGACGGAGCCCACTGGCAGGGGCCACGCTGCGAGTATGCAACGAGCCGTCGTGTGGCGAAACGCGGAACGTTGGGGCCGACGTTCCTCATGCCTCTGCAGGTGTTGTGCTGGCGACTCGACGTAAACAGAGCTCTCTGGCTGCGGTGCACGTTGCAATGGAAGCAGCAGGAAGCAGGAGGCCCTCAACCATGCCTATGCCGGGGAGCAGGCAGGCACTGGATTTGGACGGCCCTGCGACAGAATCAAGCGGTGCCGGCGTCCTCAGTGCCTCTGCAGGTGTTGTGTGCCTGGCGATCCGATGTATAAGAAGCTCTTCTGGCTGCGGTGCAGTTGGACAGAAGCAGCAGAGCAGGGAGCTCACCAACAGCGCGTGCCGGGGAGCTGTCGGGCACTGCAGGAGGAAAGTCATGGTTTCTCAACCCCAGAGAGAGGCGAGCGGTGCAAGTCGACGTTGGTGCGGTAACGGCCGGTGCCGGCGGTCCGGTGGCCAAGGAAGGCGCTTCTGTCCGCCAAGTAGCCAGCACTCGGTGCGAAGGTGGAGGAAAAGAAAGTGCGCTCAATTTTTGTCTCGCTTAAAAACGCCTTGCAAAATGGGGCACTTAAGCTTGTGAATACGATCCCCAAGGCACTGTAAACAGGGAGTCATGTGGATCTCCTGCGCCGACAATGTGTTGGCCGAGGCCGGCCAAGCACAGGAACTAAGAATACGCGTGACCGGGCAGGGCTCCGCACCGTTGCGGGAGGGGACTTACTCCCGAGCCTCCGCTAACTATGGGTTAAACCTAACTATGCTAGCCAAAGAAAAAACGCATAAGTATAGATAAATATAATATATAATAAGGTATAACTATATATCTAAATACACAATAACTAACAGTAGCTTTAGGGAAGCGGAGGTCAACTAAGCGCGCTCAACTTTCAACGACCGACACGGCAGTAAGAAGCAAACGCTGAGGAGCGGTTGGTCGCGCAGGGTAATATCAAGGCACAAGTGGCGCCACTCCAGGGGCGACCTGCGGACCCACCGAGTTTGCTAGGTAAAAGTTCTCCGATGCAATGTGCAACACAGCGTGCCGCACACTCATAACTGGAATGGAATGAGCAAGCACTCGAAGAAGAGCAAAGAGTTCTGTGGCATCCTTATAGACTACACAAGACGTAATTGAGCATGAGCTTTCGTGGTGAATACCCACTTCGTCGAAGGATCAGACGAGTGAGCAGGAGAAGTGGGTATTCACTCACGAAAGCTCATGCTCTAATACATCTGTTAGTCTATAATGTTGCCACGGGACTCTTTGCTGCTTTTACAGATCCAGACTAACACCGCTACCCCTCTGATATCTAAAGATCAGTGTTTCTCAACACCTGGTCCAGGGACCAGCGCCAGTCCTTGAGATCTCCCTGACACAGTTTAAGAAGGCAGCAAGCTGGTCCCTGGTATCAAAAAGATTTAGAAACACTGGTCTTGATAATAGTCTTACCGTAGTGCAGAGGACTGGACTATATGACCTGTCGAGGTCCATTTCAGCCCTACATTTCTATTATTTCTATGATCAGCTGTCACAAATATTTGGGTAGCTCTTCTCTCCTTGAAGTGAATACACGGCTCTCAGTTTTGTAAGCACATGGAAGAGAGCATGGATAGAGTCCTCGCCAAATTCTTCACCGATAGTGGGTGTCATTCCTTTGACTTCAGAGGGGTCACTCCTGATTTACAGTTAGGGGCGTGCAAGCACAACCAGGCCTGTTGCTAATTTACACCATCATTTCAGATGGGGAAAGAACTGTTAACTTGTAACTCTTTCTAAGATAAGAATAGAATCTGCCATTTTAGGGCATGACACGGTTGCCAACATCTTGACATCATGGTACATTTCAGTGTGATACAGGAGGCAATCTAGCCTCTGCGGAATGTCTTCCATGTTTATTAGGAGAACAGTGTCACCAGCATAAACAGACATGAGCCAGCTCAGGAGTCTTGTAAGGGACAGTTATTTTTAGCCCTCAAGCCAGCCCTTTGCAGAGTCTGAGAACACAGGCCAGACCCCGCTTCAAGCAGGCCACCGTCCAAGCCCCTCCGAGCACAGCGACCTCCCCTCACCATTGTTCATCCATTCCCAACATGCTCCTTTTTGCACAGACCTGATCATGGCTTTGTAAAGCAAGTTAAGAATGGTACAAGCATTGTTGATAACAAGTCTGCAATGGAGCCCCAAGAAAGCACAGTGCCCTGCCCCAACCAGCCAGAAGGGAACAAAGCAGGCCCTGATTTGGCTTCCTTTCTAGGTGTATGGCTAGCAGGGTCAGGAGATGTGCTGGTGAGCTGAGTCCTCCCACTGCTGCAGGAGTTAGAGGCCAGTACATAAGTCTGTGAATTTGCATGGAAGTCAAAGCCTCAAGTCCACAAGACTTTGCTTGTGCTGCAGGCAAATGCTGACTGATTATATCTGCCCAGCTCTGCCCTCAGGGATTCTTAGCTACTTTTTTGCTCCCTTTGTTACATCACAACAAAACCTCTGGAATTATGCTATAACTAGTGGCCATATTATTTAATGTATTTGGAACATAGTGTAAATGTAGGTCACACTCTGAAACTAAACTATCCTAAAAAAAAAGAGACGGAAAAGATCTGTCAGGTCAGATAGTCCCTCCTCCTGCCACCTATTGTACTTTTGCTAGCGCTTTCTCCATTTTTCATTCAAATAGCCCAAGTCCGTCCAGCATTTTTCCTGGGAAACTATTGCATAATCTGATATAGCACCATTTATATGGAACCCACAAAGAAAAAGAGAGCTAAGCATTGGACTATCTACTGAATTCCCCACAGGAACCTGGTTTTGACAAACAGTAAACACAGGCACAAGCATTAGAATCCATTTAAAATAATTATTTATAGGCCCTGTAATAAAGTCCTTTAGCTGCTGCAACTTTGACATAGATGCTTGAGACTGCATCATTCTGGAACATCTATGAAAGCAGCACATGGTCCCTATGCCCTCAGGGAATTGCATTATCTATGTCTGGGGTGCAATTTGCAAAGTTTCTACTTTAAATGATTATTTTATACACTATAGTGTGTCACCCAAATGAAAACTCTGCAACTTGCCTGGGCCCTAAGGGCCAATTCAGCTCAGCACATCTGAGTTATTAGGCCTCTGCTAGCTCAGTATGATGATGCATCCTCAAGCATCTACAGTAAAACCTTCACCCGGCAGAATACTGTGTAGGATTTATAAAGCATTATTTAAAAAACTCACTAAAGCATGTTCCAGTGCCTAATGGTCCTGGCAGCCAGGCTAGCAACCGTTCCTGTGCTTCTCTTTATTCTGACTTTTTCTTGGTCCATCCCCTCTAACAGAAGCCCCTTCTCATCTGTGTATAGTTGGGCTTCTGACACACAGGGGCTCTTTGACAGAGGCTTGCTTAATAAACTGCAAAACAAATGCACACAGTAAATTTAAGGTCAAGTCCCATGGGGCTTAATTGGGATTGTGGATCTTTCTGGCCATGGTACCAGATTTTTCATGTGTTTTCTAATTTCAGTCTTACTGATAGAATCATAGAAGATTGGGGTTGGAAGAGATCTCAGGAGGTCATCTAGTCCAATCCCCTGCTCAAAGCAGGACCAAACCCAACTAAATCATCCCAGCCAGAGCTTTGTCAAGCCTGACCTTAAAAACCTCTAAGAATGGAGATTCCACTACTTCCCTAGGTAACCCATTCCAGTGCTTCATCATCCTTCTAGTGAAATAGTTTTTTCCTAATATCCAGCCTAGACCTCCCCCACTGCAACTTGAGACCATTGCTTCTTGTTCTGTCATCTGCTACCACTGAGAACAGTCTAGTTCCATCCTCTTTGGAAGCCCCCTTCAGGTAGTTGAAGGCTGCTCTCAAATCCCCCCTCACTCTTCTCTCCTGCGGGCTAAATAAGACCCGTTCCCTCAGCCTCTCCTCATAAGTCACGTGCCCCAAGCTCCYACTCATTTCTGTTGCCTTCCACTGGGCTGTCTCCAATTTGCCCACATCCTTTCTGTAGTGGGGAGCCCAAAACTGGACACAATACTCCAGATATGGCCTCACCAGTGCCGAATAGAGGGGAATAATCACTTCCCTCAATCTGCTGGCAATGCTCCTATTAATGCAGCCCAATATGTCATTAGACTTTTTGGCAACAAGGGCACACTGTTGACTCATATCTAGCTTCTCATCCACTGTAATCACCAGGTCCTTTTCTGCAGAACTGCTGCTTATCCAGTTGGTCCCCAGCCTGTAGCAGTACATGATATTCTTCCATCCTACGTGCAGGACTCTGAACTTGTCCTTGTTGAACCTCATCAGATTTCTTTTAGCCCAATCCTCCAACTTGTCTAGGTCACTCTGAACCCTATCCCTACCCTCCAGTACATCTAATGCTCCCCCTAGATTAGTGTCATCCACAAACTTGCTGAGGATGCAATCCATCCCATTATCCAGATCATTAATGAAGATGTTGAAGAAAACTGGCCTCAAGACCAACCCTTGGGGCACTCCGCTTGATATCAGCTGCCAACTAGACATCGAACCGTTGATCACTACCCATTGAACCCGACAATCTAGCCAGTTTTCTATCCACCTTATAGTTCATTGATCCAATTCATACTTTTTTAACTTGCTGGCAAGAATACCGTGGGAGATGGTATCGAAGCTTGGCTAAAGTCAAGGTATATCAAGTTCACCGCTTTCCCCATATCCACAGAGCCAGTTATCTCATCACAGAAGGCAATCAGGTTGGTCAGGCATGACTTGCCCTTGGTGAATCCATGTTGACTGGTCCTAATCACCTTCCTCTCCTCCAAGTGCTTCAAAATGGATTCCTTGAGGCCCTGCTTCATGATTTTTCCAGGGACTGAGGTGAGGCTGACCAGTCTGTAGTTCCCTGGATTCTCCTTCTTCCCTTTTTAAAGATGGGCACTATATTTGCCTTTGTCCAGTCATCCAGGACCTCCTCCAATTGCCAGGAGTTTTCAGAGATAATGGCCAATGGCTCTGCAAACACATCAACCAATTCCCTCAGCACTTTTGGATGCATTAGATCCAGCCCCCATTGACTTGTGCATGTCCAGCTTTTCTAAATAGTCCTTAACCTGTTCTTTCACCATTCAGGGCTGCTCACTTCCTCCCCACACTGTGCTGCCCAGTGCAGCAATCTGGGAGCTGACCTTATCTGTGAAGACCGAGGCAAAAAAAGCATTGAGTCCTTCAGCTTTTTCCACATCATCTGTCATTAGGTTACCTCCTCCATTCAGTAAGGGTCCCACACTTTCCCTGACCTTCTTCTTGTTGCTAACATGCCTTTAGAAACCCTTCTTGTTACCCTTCACATCCCTTGCTAGCTGCAACTCCAATTGTGTTTTGGCCTTCCTGATTACACCCCTGCATGCTTGAGCAATATTTTTATTCTCTTCCCTAGTCATCTGTCCAAGTTTCCACTTCTTGTAAGCTTCCGTTTTGTGTTTAAGCTCACCGAGGATTTCTCTGTTAAGCCAAACTCATCACCTGCCATATTTGCTATTCTTTCTGCACATTGGGATGGTTTGTTCCTGCGCCCTCACTCACTCATGCCCGTCACCCCAATCGGGGTATGGGCCACCAACCACAGATCTCCAGAGTCTTCTATCCTGGGCCATTCTGTAGAACTGATAAATGAAATTGTTTTTAATTGTTCACTTTATTAATGTAACTTCTGTTCACCATTCACTACACTTGCCTGCATTGTAACTTCTGTTCACTGTTTGATTTTGTATTTCATATGACTTGGCATTGTGCCTCTCTCATACAACTTTGTATTAGAAAATTGGTAGAAAACTTTGTAT
>NC_133781.1:6770534-6775944 GCF_003597395.2 Chelonoidis abingdonii
TTGAATAGGGACTGGGAGTGGCTGGCTCACTACAAAAGCAACTTTCCCTCTTTTGGTATTGACACCTCCTCATCAATTATTTGGAGTGGAAGAATCATAGAATATTAAGGTTGGAAGAGACTTCAGGAGGTCATCTAGTTCAATTCCCTGCTCAAAGCAGGACCACCCCCAACTAAATCACCCCAGCCAGGGCTTTGTCAAGCCAGGCCTTAAAAATCTCTAAGGATGGAGATTCCACTACCTCCCGAGGTAACCCATTCCAGTGCTTCACCACCCACAATGATCACTTTGTGAAAAGTGTTCGCCCACAGGTGATAGGGTGGTTTTGTCTTTTATCAGTTTCTTAGGTGAGTTCATTGGAGAGCATAGTGACTGGTTTCACTCACATATCAGGGCAGTTAACACACTGGATGAGGTACACCACATGTTGTGATAAGCGTTTATAGGATTCATGGCTCTTTCACCAATAGAAGGTGGTCCAATAAAATATATTACCTCACCCACCTTGTCTCTCTAATAACCTGGGACCAACACAAGTAAAACTACACTGATTTGCTAAGATCATTTTGATATTACCTACATTTTTCAGAGATGTCCTTTGGCAGGACATTTCAAAACTGTGATTTTCACTCCAATTTGGGATGAAAGAAAGTTTCAAAGTGTTAGAATTTCCTGCAGAATGGGAATTCTGTGTTTTGACCCACTCTAGTAGAGCCCATGGGGTAGGGGAAAGGGAGAGTGATGGTTCTCAGATTCCAGGATCCACACTACGCAGACCAACATCTGTCCCTGGAGATCACTAGGAAACCAGTGGTGTTCCTTGGCAGCAGAGGTGTTTATTCCCAGCAGTCACACCCTGCACCAGCTGGCATTTGGAGTGGTTTTTAGGTGTTGCCCTTGTAGAGTACATTACACAACACAGGTGCTGGACCCCCATCTTGAAGTGGTTTCCATTAAATAGAGGGTTCACAGTTTGGTTCAATGGCTCTCCGCACCACTACTACAAAAATTGTTTCAGCATCCCTGCATTACCTCTCAGAATCATTAAAGGCGTAGAAGGTCTAGGACTAGCAAACCTCAACTATAGGGAGACACAGTGATATAACAAAGTCACTCTGACTCCCAACAAAGGAACTAGAGTGCAGAGGCAGCTGTGACGGCACTCATGGGTTTTATGGGCTGCCAGCAGTGAGGCAGGCTCTCTAAAGCAGTGGTTCTCAAACTTTTGGACTGATGACCCCTTTCACATATTAAGCCTCTGAGTGCAACCCCCCTTATTAATTAAAAACACTTTTTATATATTTAACACCATTATAAATGCTGGAGGCAACGTGTGGTTTAGGATAGAGGCTGACAGCTCGCAAGCCCCCATGTAATAACCTCATGACCCCCTGAGGGGTCCTGACCCCCAGTTTGAGAACCGCTGCTCTAAAGGTTAATGGGAAGGGGAGTATATGCTGAGATTTCTGCCACTTGCCACCTGGCCTTGTTAGGTCTCTCACTCCTGAAAATCTCTGGAATCCCGAAAGAGAGCCATTTCTTCATTGCTCTTTCATACACTAGTGAGGTTTGTGTTCTCGTATGTGCTTTGCTGATCACACTATGAGAAATGCAGCTGTAGGTGATGCTACACAGTGGAGTCAGGTAGGCTAAGCAGCAGTTTTGATAAATCTCTTTTAGGTACACAACCATATAGCATCATCTTGGAACCTCCTAGCAATAACAGTGTCTTTCGCATAGGGTGACCAGTCAGCAAGTGTGAAAAATTGAGATGGGGGTGGGGAGTAATAGGAGAATATATAAGAAAAAGACACAAAAATCGGGACTGTCCCTATAAAATTGGGACATCTGGTCACCCTACTTTTGTGGGAACCAAAGCCGTGACGGCTCTCTGCTCACAGATTGCACCTACGCTGCTCTCTGGTGGAGGGATGCAGAAGTAAAGGAACGAAATGAATTGAAACACATAAAATAAAAAATCTGTACTCTCCCCAGAGGTCAATTTTGAGCAATTCAAACAGTAAATAACTGCTTTATTGAGACATGTACATCAGCAGAGACAGACAGAAGAAACTGGTCATCTCTGTGAGCAAAGGGAACTTTGTTTTCTGTAAGTGTGAGAGAGGGACAAGCACATGACACCTACAAACAGTCAGCAACAGGGGAAATATACATTATGCATATTTCCTGTTTTTGTTCTATAGGAAGCTCACTCTTCCCTTTCTATTACTACCTGGAAAGAGAGAAACATTGTTTATTCCTTTTAGACATTAAGTTTGGATTTTCAGCTGTCCTTGGCCAATTTCTAAAATGGCACCTGCAAGTGTTGTGCACTCACTTGTTTGCATATTCAAAAGCCACACGGGGAGCACAGGGAGGCTGGATGGAACTGTCTAGCTTTGCTAAGAG
This sequence comes from Chelonoidis abingdonii, assembly GCF_003597395.2. Classification (NCBI taxonomy): domain Eukaryota; kingdom Metazoa; phylum Chordata; order Testudines; family Testudinidae; genus Chelonoidis; species Chelonoidis abingdonii. Next base: position 6,772,944 of record NC_133781.1, read on the forward strand.
ACAGCGAGAGGAAACAGGACTATAATTTATGAGTTTCTGAATGGTGCAAGCAACTGAGGACGATGCAGGGGTTATAGAGTGTGATACTCAAGGAGAGATGGAATGTAATGGAGAAAAGTATTTGTTGACTTTTCTAGAGTGCTACTCATCACTATAGTATCTGAGCATGCCACGGATCATTTAATTATTTATCCACAGTGGGACAGCTTTAACAGGAGAGACTGAAAGTGCCCCATGTCAGCCTAGCCCATAGCTCAGTGGTTAGAGCACCCTCCTAAGTGGAGGGAAACCTGTGTTCAAAATCTCTCCCCCCTAAGAAGGAACTGAACCTGGGTACCACACATCCCAGGTGAGTGTGCTAACCACTGAGATAAAAGACATACCGTGGGCACTGCTGTCACGACCTCCTTCTCTGGCAGCTGGATTTTGAATGGGGCCTGATCCAGCAACCAGCTTCAGCCTGGATCAGACCCCACACGGAGAATAGGCAGCCAAACACCTCTCTTCCCCCTCTTCATGAATCGCTCTGAGGCTTAGGCAGGAGACAGATGTCCAGGCACATGCACAGAAACAGACTCCTAGGCACCAAGGGAACTTTTAGCCTGAACGTATAGGCTCTGAGTGCCTTTAGCACCAACAGGGTTTGACAGGAGTTTTGCGCATCGCAGTGGAGCCTAAAACTGGGAGTTAAGCACCTAAGTACTCTTCTGAATCTAGTCCTAAGTGACTTGCCCAAGATCATATAGAAAGCCTGTGGTAGGGCCAAGATTTGAACCTGACTGTCCTGAGTCCCTGATTATACAGGATACTTTTGAAATTTGTCCATAAAGATGTGCAGTAGAAGGGTTAACTGTGGGGGTATAACAGTAACCTTGTAGGAAATATCCAGCCCTTACAGAGGAGTAGAAGTTTTCCAGCAAATAATAAATTCACTTAAAAATGCATTTTCCAGGGCACTGAAACTATTCACAAATTCACGCCAAATCCAGCACATATTTTTGCGCAAAACTTTTTTTCTTCAAAAAAGGTTGAAATATTTTGTTTGACCATTTCAAAACTAGACGTTTTGACTTCATTTTAAAATGGTTTTGTTTAGAATTTTAAACAAATAGGAGGTGAAAAACACTCCCAAACAACTGAAAACTAAATAAAAAACTGAAGGGGGGCGGGGGGAAAGCTTTGGTGTCAAAGAAAAGATTCATCTGACCCAAAACAATTTACTTTTTGTTTTTTCATTTCAGCCCCCGAACCATTTACTGTTTTTTCAAGGCAAAACTTGAACTGAAAAATCAGTTATTCACACAGCTCTACCAGCTCAGGTTTTCTAGTGTCCTGAGAGTACTGAAGAGGTAAGATAATTGAAGGAGGCTCCACTAGGGGTCAGTCCCTCCCATCCACTGCCTCTTGTTCAGAAGGAAAGGAGCTAAGAAGGTTGGACGTTGAAGGTGAAAAAAGCAAGTAGGAGATACTATGAACAGTGCAAGCCAAAAAGGGCTGCAATGTAGAAAAAAAGGAAAATGGAACTGGCAATGCAGCTTTAACCAGGTACTCATACGGAATATGTTAAGGTAAATTATAAGGAGCCCATAGTTACTTAAATGGAAGTTATATTAGGCATTTTTAGGGTAATCATGTTATTTCTACCCTTCTTCTGTAGGTAGCTTCTGAGCACTGGCCATACCGATGACACTACCGAGATAAAAGATCACATCCCATTACAAACTTAGGGCCAAAGTGATTTCAATGGAGTTACACCAGCAAAGATTATGACTCCTTAGTCTTATTTCTGCCTTTTTCGTACACCAATTTCTTGAGGTTTGTTCCTTTGTTTGTCATAGGGAAGCCTGGAGTCTATCTTACTGGTGAGCATAGCTGTGATTTCTAAGACAACTTAATCACCTGCAGGCATTCAGTGTAAACTGCACAGTTGCATCTAACATTAATGGCTTACCTTCATGGAGGTAACTTCTTGGTTTGCTAGCTCTAAGCTTATTGACCTGAGACTCAGCAATATCTGCTTGTTCCTCAGCCCCCTCCAGCTCATGCTGTACTTTCCTAAATTTGGAGAGGTGAACATTGACTTGTGCATCCTGTAACCAAAACACAAAAGGAACTAAGCCCAAGGAGAAGTGACATCCTGGGATCCAGTATGAGAGCTGAAGTGGGCATCTCAGCAAATTGTAAATGAAAGTTTGTTCCTGTTAAATGACACACAGACTCCTCAACTTGTCTCATGTAGGATTTGACTTTCAACTGAAGTTTATCCACCAAGTCCTGTAACCTCAGCACATTCTTTTTGTCCTCTTCACCCTATTGAAAAGAGACCACGCCAGGTTACCTTTATGCTTTTGATGAGACAAAACCATTTCAGGTGGATTTTCTCTTTTGCACCTTCCTTGATGCGCCGTTCATATTGCCGAATGCCCTCGTTTCAGCTCTCCTTCCAGCTCGAACTCGAGCTCTTGGATCTGGGGAAATAATTGAGAAATTTGGCACCAAATCTACTACAGGAAGCAGAGGTTGAAATTATATTCTTCACCACCAGCCTTCAGCTCCAGCACATACCCTGGACTCCAGCTTCTGAAGCTGCTTCTTGCCACCCTTCAGTGCCAGCTGCTCTGCCTCCTCCAGACAGAGCTGCAGGTCCTTCACCGTCTGGTCCAGGTTCTTCTTCATCCTCTCCAGGTGAGTTTTGGTGTCCTGCTCCTTCTTCAGCTCCTCCGCCATCATGGCTTCCTTGAAAGGTAAACCACACAATGAACTCAGTAAGGGACTCGGACAAACAGATACAAAGATACGGGAGTCTGAGGGGTTGCTTATGACTCCAGCCACAGGATTCCTGTTACCATGTGGCCTGGTCTACACTACGCATTTAAATCGATTTAACGCTGTACCCGTCCACACTACAATGCCCTTTATATCGATATAAAGGGCTCTTTAAATCGATTTCTGTACTCCACCCCAATGAGAGGAGTAGCGCTAAATTCGATATTAACATATC
>NC_133781.1:6777639-6861502 GCF_003597395.2 Chelonoidis abingdonii
CATGGACGCACAACGCCGAATTACTGTGCCTAGTGTGGCCGCATGAAATCAAATTTATAATATCAGTTTTATAAAACCGATTTTAGCTAATTCGATATTATCCCGTAGTGTAGACATGGCCTATTAGCTGCTTGCTGAATGCTTATTATTATCCCACCTGCAATGGGATAGAGCGGGGATGCTACAGTCCCGATAATGGAAGCAAGGCATTTGCACAATCAGATGGACTCCACTCACAGGTGTCTCGAATATGTCAATATGTGTGTGTACTGTATATGTGCATACATTGTTCATGCAGAGACATGAACAACTTTTGTGGTTACCTTTGAGGTTGCGGAAAAGATTTAAAACAATATAAATGTTATTTAAAAAAAAACTAGCGTATGGACAGCCTAGCATTTTGGTCTCCAAAGCTCAGACTATCCCCAGGGAAATTCAGGGAATATATCATAATGGGCCCTAGTGAGCAGTACAGCTACACTTGAAAAGAACTGACTCTAAAGTTACAAAGTACAATGCAAAATTCCATGAAGTTCTGAGCTGTACGTGTAGGAATGGTTGTGCCTCACACAAGTGCTAGGTCAATAATTGCACACCTAAGCTCCACACGCCCACTAACTTCAGAACAAGGGCTAGCTGCTTAGGAGCTTCACCAGCAGAGCTTAGCTGAACAGGTATATTAGCTGCCTAAGGAGGTGATGCTAGCTGCATACGGACAGGGTGTATTCCGTAAGCTGTGCAAGGCAACTAGTTCTGGGGGAATGTGATGGCCATTGTTAGGTGCACAATACAAAGTGAAAAAGTTAGCTGAACATTTAACCTGTGTGTAGACCCAGGCCAGTTGAGTACAGCAGAGTAGTAGAAGGGAGATATACTGGCCATGGATAAGCAGTTTTCTGTTCCCTGAGTGACCAGAGCAGGGGCTGCACTAGAGTAATCAGGAACCTGCTAGAACCAATTAAGACACTTGGAGCCAATTACGAACATACTAGAACCAATTATGGCAGGCAGACTAATCAGGACACCTGATTTAAAAAAGACCTCCCATCAGTTAGTGAGGAGGCAGTGAGAAGGTGTGCTGCTGGAGGACTGAAGAGTACAAACATAATCAGGCTTCAGGAGGAAGATCCTGCGCTGAGGATAAAGAAGGTGCTAGGGGGAGGCCATGGTAAGTTGCCCTGGGAGTTGTAGCTGACATGCAGCTGATACAGTAGACATTGTAGACAGCTGCTGTCCACAGGGCCCTGGGCTGGAACCAGGTGTAGAGAGTGGGCCCAGGTTCCCGCCATCCCCGATCGGACATAGGAGGAATTGACCTGGTCTGTGAACAACACCAGAAGGAAAGGTTTAATTTGGAAAGGGATCTGGCATGTCCCCGACACACTAGGTGGGACACAAAGACTATAGGGATTGTTCTCCCTTTCCCTCATGCTGGCCAGCGATAAGTTAGCTGAATGAACGGCAGGTCTGAGCCTCTAGCAGAAGTGGCCAAACTGAGGGCTGCCGTGAACCCCTGAGGCAAGCAAATCTGCCAAAAAGCGCAGGACCCACCAAAGCAGAGGAGAAACTTTGTCGCACCTGCTATTCTGTGAAGTCACAAGGGACCATTATTTCTAAACTGTGCAAATTTTTTACCTCCTTTCATAGATTCATAGACTCCAGGACTGGAAGGGACCTCGAGAGGTCAACGAGTCCAGTCCCCTGCCCTCATGGCAGGGCCAAATACTGTCTAGACCATCCCTGATAGACATTTATCTAACCTACTCTTAAATATCTCCAGAGATGGAGATTCCACAACCTCCCTAGGCAATTTATTCCAGTGTTTAACTACCCTGACAGTTAGGAACTTTTTCCTAATGTCCAACCTAAATCTCCCTTGCTGCAGTTTAAGCCCATTGCTTCTTGTTCTATCATTAGAGGCTAAGGTGAACAAGTTTTCTCCCTCCTCCTGATGACACCCTTTTAGATACCTGAAAACTGCTATCATGTCCCCTCTCAGTCTTCTCTCTTCCAAACTAAATAAACCCAATTCTTTCAGCCTTCCTTCATAGGTCATGTTCTCAAGACCTTTAATCATTCTTGTTGCTCTTCTCTGGACCCTCTCCAATTTCTCCACATCTTTCTTGAAATGCGGTGCCCAGAACTGGACACAATACTCCAGTTGAGGCCTAACCAGCGCAGAGTAGAGCGGAAGAATGACTTCTCGTGTCTTGTTTACAACACACCTGTTAATGCATCCCAGAATCACGTTTGCTTTTTTTGCAACAGTATCACACTGTTGACTCATATTTAGCTCGTGGTCCACTATGACCCCTAGATCTCTTTCTGCCATACTCCTTCCTAGACAGTCTCTTCCAATTCTGTATGTGTGAAACTGATTGTTCCTTCCTAAGTGGAGCACTTTGCATTTGTCTTTATTTTCTTCTGAGTTTTCTTCCTTATGAATTGAATCCAAGTATCCGCAACATTCACTGACTGCCTCTGGAGATGTTATGAGTTTCCAGACTAATACATTGGCCTTAGCTATGTTTTTAACAATATTTATGATTTAACTTCTCTTTTTCAACTAAACACAAATTGCTCCTTAGTGGTATGTATTATTCTGTAAAACATCAGTAACCTCTCCCTGCACTTATTACACAGGAACACTTACATTGATCTGTGAACCTGTGGGCTCAGTACAGGTACTCTATCTGGGTTTTATTTCTTACACAGTCACACAAATTGGAGGTAATTGTTCCATTCTACTCAGCACCAGTGAGGCCTCAACTGGAGTTCTGTGTCCAGCTTTGGGCACCACACTTTAAGAAAAATATGAGCAAATTGGAAGGAGTCCAGAAGAGAGCAACAAAAATGATGAAAGGTTTAGAAAACATGACTTGTGAGGAAAGGTTGAAAGGGAGTCTTGAATTTAATCTAGAGAAGAGAAGGTTGAGGGAGGACATGATGACAGCCTTCAAACTGATAAAAGGCTGTAAAGAAGAGATGATCAGCTGTTCTCCATGTCCACAGATGGTAGAAAAAGAAATAATGGGCTTAGTTTGTCACAAGGGAGATTCAGGTTGGATAGCAGGGAAACTTTTTAACCATAAGGACAGTATGTTCTAGAACAGGTTACCTAGCGAGGTTGTGGAATCTCTGTCACTGGAGGTTTTTAAGAACAGGTTAGACAAACACCTGTCAGGTATAGCCTAGGTTTACTTAATCTTTTCATTGGGGGTAACAGATTAAATGATTTCTTGAGTTCCCCACCAGCCCTTCATTTCTATGATTCTGTGAAGCTGCTAACAGCTGCATTGATTCCTGGCACACCAGCCCTACTGCCCCATGTGACCCCCTGCATCTTTATACATGGCTGCAGACAGATCTCTCATCTAGACTCAGACACCACACACTTTATCTCACAGCACACAGGGGAAATGCTAAATGGTAAAAGAAATAAATTAAATGAAACATTTACATCTGTGATTGCCTTTTTTGCCTTCTCTTCAGCATTTCTTGCCTCTTAAATGGCCTCCTCCACCTCACTTTGGATTTGGGCAATATCGGTTTCCAGCTTCTTCTTTGTATTCATAAGGGTGGTGTTCTACAAAAGAGAGAGAGAGTGAAGTAGCTCTTGAGTCTCTGATCCTTTGTCCTGGGAAAAGATATGAAAAGATCCTGGAATTATTATTGTTTATTACTCGGTGTTTCTGTAGAACCAGGAATGTGTATAGCCCTGCAATGTGAGCTACCTGGGTATGCAGGAGCAGCACACGCTCAGTGGTGTCCATGAGCTCCTGTTCAGCCACTTTCCTGCTCCTCTCTGACTGTTCCAAAGCTGTCCTCAGCTCCTCAGTTTCACCCTGAATCAAGTTAGCTCTGCGCTCAGCCATGGCCACCTGCTCCTTCAGGTCGTCTTGGCCTCGGAGAGCATCATCCAAGTGCAGTTGCATGTCCTACATATAAAGAAGAGTTGATTTTGTTACTGAGCATCCTGGCTACTGTTTGTATGATTCATAAAAAAGTATCAGTTGGAGAGTTAAATCAAAGACCTTGAGCACTTCTTGGATGTTCTGCAAGTGCTTCTGTGCCTCTGCAGCCTGGGGACTAGCATGGCTCAGCTGGATCTCCATTTCATTCAGATCCCCTTCCATCTTCTGCTTTATCCTCAAGGCTTTGTTTCTGCTCTGTATTTCTGCATCTAGAGCACTCTGCATGGTTTCCATGGTTCCTCTTTAACTGATAGATCATTGAGAAAGATGAAGAAATCAATCAATTTCTGATTTCACTTGGGTCAGTTCAAACTGAACTCGAAGAATTTTGGCCTCTTCATGCTCAAGAGTTGCCTTTAGGAGAGTGGGTAATAATGCAAAAATTAAATTTCAGAAAAACAATATTCTTTGGGGTCCATTCTCCCAGTGATCTGATTAGGTGGCACTAGCAATGGTCAGTCACATAAATGCTCTGTGCAAGTCCAGAACCCTGCACAGAATATTCCTCTCTTCCTCGGATATTTCAAATGAACTCACCTCTGCCTTTTCCAAAGTCATCTGCATATCAGATTTTTTATCTCAATCTGTTTTTTGGCCTTTTCAAGCTCATGGATGGTTTTGCCATTTTCTGCAATTTCCTCAGTAAAGTCAGCTATTTCCACTATGAAATAAACACCACAAATGGCATAAAGTGAAAAGGAGCCAGAGAAAAGTGAGAAGTTCTAAAATGTAGCTGGAGTGACTGAGTGACTGTGTATCCCTTATACAGATACACATGGGAAAATAAAATAGATAAAGCTGCAGAATGTACAGCTAATACAGACTAGGGACATCAAAAGAGTTAGGACAAATGCCTCAGTGAAGCTTTAGATAGCTCCTGTCCTATCCACACGCTGGAGGGAATTTTAATGATGGTGTCTGTTTATCCCACTAGTTTGACAACATTGTACTTCTTAATATTTGTTAGCATCACTTCTGCAACTTTCAAAAAGCTGAGTTGCTAGTGACATCAGGTCAGATTCTTGAGTACTGCTTTCTATTGCCAGGATTTCTGGCACCGCAGCAAGATACCTGATGGGCCAGTGGGCATGTAGACATTTTGGGGATATGGACTGGACAGTAAAAATCTCAGTATTTCTAGGCTTCCATGGCACTGTATCCTGGCTACAGTAGGTCTTATGGCTAAGAGCCAGATTTTCAAAGGTATTTGGGTGCCTAACAATACAGAACAAACAATACAGAACTTAATAGGATTTTCAAAAACGCCTATGTGCCTAACTCTCTTTGAAAATCTGGCACTAAAGCATATAACTGAGAGCCAGGGTTTCTGCTTTATTTTCCTGATTCTGTCCAGACTTGCTCTTTGACCTTGGGAGAGTCACTTTAACTTCTCTGTGTTAAAATGGGGCTTTGTAAGGGCTCTGAGATCCTTGGCCACAAATGGCATCAGAAGTGCAAATTATTATACTGAATGTCTCTTATGTATTGTTCATTATCATTGTTCTAACAGGAATATGAAAAGGAAACAAGCCGCCCAAAGACAACCACTTACTGTAAATTCTTGGTTTCTCGTTTGATTGTTTCAAGTTGATCCAAGGTTTCCTCATAGGCATATTTCATTTTGAAAAGTTCTGTGCTTAGTGACTGTGATTCCTTTAAGGAAGCTTCCAGCTCAGACTGGCTCTCCTCATACTTTGCCTTCCACTCAGCCAGAACCTGAAAGACATCAAGATGGTTGATTAACTACCAGTGTTTAAAACTGTTGTTTACTTTGTTCATGTCTCCATATCATCTGAAACCCATTTTACTACATGGCCACCTTCTGAAGGATCTACAGATGATTAGGCTCTTCTACAGCCCCAATTTTTTCTTGGGTGAGGTCTGTAGATTTGGGCCCTTGACAAGTTTAAAAGGTACCATTGCTCATCTCAAATCTCATATGGCACCTTGTCAAAAATCCTCTGTTTCTCGTCAAGAGCAGCTGCCAGTGAATTTTCTCTCTCAACATCAATCACCAGGTTCTCCACTTCGTCTTGGAACCTCTGCTTAGTCTTTTCCAGTGAAGCACATTTAGAATTCACAGCTTCAGCTTGTTCCTCAGCTTCTTGCAGGCACTGAGCAACTTTTTTCCTTAAAGAAAGTAAATAATAATCAACTTATGTATTTAAGTACATGCTCTTCTAACACTTTACCCTGCTTCTAAATCTTTACATCTGGATGCATGTCTTCACAAGAAACTGAAGCACCAGGGAAGCCCAATGATTAATCTGGTATTCTTTCTCCAATAGCAGCCAAAGTCAGAGACCTTCTAGAATTAGACAGCTCCTGACGGTGACCCAGTAAGAGTGAAGAGAAGTGTAAAAGCCTCACAATGCACTTGCTTGTGCAATATTATAACGCAGGTGCAAATTTCATTCTGAGTATATCTAGTGAAGAAATTATGACCTAAAACATGAGGACTGATAGTCTTTGTAATAGCTTTGATAGCTAGTGGAACTGCTATTCTTATATATTTACAAGTTTAATTTGTTTTCTAAACTTACTAAACAGTTGTCCTGAGACCAGGCAGAATTAAGGAAGTCTCTGTGCTATTCCAGTGTCATTGTTCTTTTCAGGGCAGTCATTGTGAAAATAAAACACACTAGAAATTTGGTCCTAACTGTATGTGATATTGCTTGGTCTGTGCAGTTAATAAATTGATTCAATGTCAAATGCATTGTTGTTCCCATTACAATAAATGATTAAGTTATTTGAACTACAGAAGATTCATGAAATCTCAGGTGAAATGATGCAGTGTCTTACAATAAGAGGCTCTATATTTAGTCCAATAGATACTAGAGAAAATTTGGACAATTCCAGCCCTCCCGCCACCCCAGCACACATGTGGCCTCTTCGAATTCCTCTGTACGCCGAATGGCATCTGTCTCGTATTTGATTCTCCACTGGGCAACTTCCCTGTTGCAGGGCATGTTGCAGCTCACCCTTGGCTTCCTGCTCCTCCTTATATTGCTCCCGGAGCAAGTCGCAGTCATGGCAAGCAGACTGCAAGGCGTGGGCCAGTGCATTCTTAGCCTACAAATTGAACAAAATACTATCAACTTGTAACTGACTGCACTTGGGCCATGGACAGTGAATGAACCCAGATCCTCCCACACTCAAAGCATGTGCCTCTAGTGCTTCAGCAAAAGACTAAGTCCCCTAGCTCAGTGGTTCTCAACCAAGGGTACATGTACTCTTGAGGATACACAGCGGTCTTCCAGGGGTACATCAACTCATCTAGATATTTGCCTAGTTTTACAACGTTACATGAAAATCACTAGCGAAGTCAGTACAAACTAAAATTTCATACAATGACATGTTTATACTCCTCTGCATACTATACACTTACATGTAAGCACAATATTTATATTCCAATTGATTTATTTTACAATTACATGGTAAAAATGAGAAAGAAGCAATTTTTCAGTAATAATGTGCTGTGACACTTTTTTATTTTATGTCTGAAGGAGTATGGTATGGCAGAAAGAGATCTAGGGGTCATAGTGGACCACAAGCTAAATATGAGTCAACAGTGTGGGATACTGTTGCAAAAAAAGCAAACATGATTCTGGGATGCATTAACAGGTGTGTTGTAAACAAGAAACGAGAAGTCATTTTTCCACTCTACTCTGCGCCGCTTAGGCCTCAACTGGAGTATTGTGTCCAGTTCTGGGCACCACATTTTAAGAAAGATATGGAGAGGATCCAGAGAAGAGCAACAAGAATGATTAAAGGTCTTGAGAACATGACCTATGAAGGAAGGCTGAAAGAATTGGGTTTATTTAGTTTGGAAAAGAGAAGACTGAGAGGGGACATGATAGCAGTTTTCAGGTATCTAAAAGGGTGTCATCAGGAGGAGGGAGAAAACTTGTTCACCTTAGCCTCTAATGATAGAACAAGAAGCAATGGGCTTAAACTGCAGCAAGGGAGATTTAGGTTGGACATTAGGAAAAAGTTCCTAACTGTCAGGGTAGTTAAACACTGGAATAAATTGCCTAGGGAGGTTGTGGAATCTCCATCTCTGGAGATATTTAAGAGTAGGTTAGATAAATGTCTATCAGGGATGGTCTAGACAGTATTTGGCCCTGCCATGAGGGCAGGGGACTGGACTCGATGACCTCTTGAGGTCCCTTCCAGTCCTATGAATCTATGAATTTATAGACATGTAGTTTTTAAGTGACATGTAATGTGGGGGTATACAAGACAAATCAGACCCCTGAAAGGGGTACAGTAGGCTGGAAAGGTTGAGAGCCACTGCCATACCTATTGCTGACTCATGAATCTCTTATGTGGACTGATCACTAGGAGAAGACAAAGATGAATGCTCCGTATTGTGGGCTGTATATCTCCCTGACTGGAAATGCTCGACACTGGGAGGTTACAGATCAACAATTTTAAGACTAAGATCCAGGGGACAAGTTACCTACAAGTGAAATTAATTTTAGTGGGTCACCATCAGAGACCTTCTAGAATTAGACAGGACTCCTGTTAAACTATGAACATTCTATTCTTTACTGTGTATATCTCTCCAGAATGACAATATATGGTATTAAGATTTAGGCTTCAATGCTTACAATGCATCAATGCTGCATTTAAAAGATGAAGATTTAGATTCAATGCTGTTTCAAATGTAGAATATAAAATGTTTTCTTAATAAAATCAGGTCCAATATTTCCTTAGCGTTTAGCATCCACTCAACAGTTATTAATACCTTGGTCTCTTCCTCTAGCTGCCTCTTCAGTTCCTCTGGTTGCTGAGTAAGTGCATGCTTGCTTCTGGATAGCTGGAACAATATGCTTTCCTTTTCCTCTAGCTGACCTTCTCAGTTCACCTGTTACCAGAGAAGATACATTTCTATCACTTCCTGTTTTAAACAGCTTGAAAGCCATCATCTAATAGGAAAAATAGCCAGCATTAATGAGAAATTCCATACCTGCTCCAGGTCCAGGTTAAAGACAAATCCTAGAATCTGTTAGTGCATACACTAAATGGCCTGCCTTTCACAGACACACAGATCCAATGGGACATGCCATTTCTTTCGTCATTCTACACAGTACATTTACCCAGGACAAAAATACTTTCTGGAGTTAGCATTGGATGTTCCCAGTGTCATTCATGAACCCTCTACTTTGGGTAGATTTCTGGCAAGGCAACTAGTTTTGTGCTCTGTGGGGTGCAGGCTTTGGGAGGGAGTTTGGGTGCAGTAGAGGGCTCAGATCTGGGGCAGGACTGCAGTAGTGGGTGAGGGGTGTGGGCTCCGTCCAGGAGGTGCTTACCTCAGGCGGCTCCCGGGCAGCAGTGCAGCAGGACTAAGGCAGGTTCCCTGCCTTCCCTGGACCTGTGCCACTCTCGGAAGTGGCCAGCAAATCCCTATGGCCCCTGGGGGGAGACAGGGTGTTCTGCGCGCTGCCCCTGCCCGTAGGCACCACCCCCGCAGCTCCCATTGGCTGCAGTTCCTGGCCAATGGGAGCTGTGGAGTCACGCTTGGGGCAGCACATAGACCCTCCACCCACCCTTCCAGCCCCAGGGATGTGCTGGCCACTTCCAGGAGTGGCGTGGGTCTAGGTCAGGCAGGGAGCCTGCCTTAGCCTTGCTGCGCTTCCAGACTTTTAGCACCTAAAATTTCCCAGTTTGGTTTCAGTAGCCTCTGGGAGATAGAGCCCGATTCCGGGAGACTCCTAGCGAAACCAGGAGAGTTGGCAATCATAGTCCTCTGTTGAGGCAGATATTTCAAATAATGACTAGCATTTTTGCAGAGCAGAAAAAGCCCGGATTGGTCCACTTCCTGATAGGTCCCATCCCTGCATCCACAGTTGATTGGTCCATTCCCTTGCAGCCACAGCTGCCAGATCCCGCCCAACCAGGCCCTGGAACCCAGCCCTGGGGAGGTGGGCACAGGAATGTGCTGATTGATGGCTGTTGCTGAATCCTGAGCTTCCACCAGCCACCCTGCCACCACAATGGGGAGCAACACTGCCCCCCACCTCCAGTGAGTACCCCACCACAAGTACCTCTTACAGCACCCCCAAGTGTACCTCCCCAGATTCCACCCTCCCCCGCCCCCCTGCCCGGCAGTGTACTTGTTTGGGTATGTGGTAACCCTATGGACTGTGTATGCTGAATCCCCTCCCATCTCCTACATGCCACCTGAACTGCAAATGAGCCATCCCACTAAGCAGCTGTGCATACACCAACCTAGGGAAGCAGGGACTGAGCAGGATTTTCCCTCCAATTGCTGGTTCCAGCTGCTGGAGCCACTGTGGGGCCAGACACCAGAGCTGAGAGCAGGGTGATTATGCTTCTGTGCTCTGAATGCTAAACCTTCTGGAGCCCAGGCAGCATGGAGGAGGAGCAGGCTGGCTGGAATGTAGAGGGGTGAAGGAGTTCTGGGGTGGGTGGGAAGAGATGCAGGGAGAGGGAGAGATACAAACCTGGCAGGGGTGGATAGGGGATGTGGACGGAGGAGAACAGATGAGAGGGGGAAAGGGCACACATGGGAGAGACACGCAAGAGCTGGGGGCGGGATAGGATAGGACCAGAGCAGGGTAACTTGGACAGGAGCTAGGGACAGGCAGGAGAAGAGGGGAGAGAGCAGGAGGAATTGGGTGGGGGGAGCTAGGTGGAGATAGCAGCAGGGGAGGGGAAGAGGCAGGGACTGAAAGGGGGATAGGAGCAGAAGGGAGCAGATAGAGGCTTGGGGGGGCAGAGACACAAGGCTTGGTAACCACTAGAGAACACTCCCCTCTAGATCTGAACTAGTCTTCAATTATGTGATCAAATGCTGGTTCCCTGGATATGGAGCCAAACATAGGCAGCACATCCTGAATGATACCTGCAGTGACAGAGCTTAGGGAGTCCTGCCAGCTCTCTACAGTCCTCTTTGACTTCCTGGAGTCCCTTCATACATGGCCAGCATGGAAACCCCAGGCAGATGGCTAAGCCCTACTCGAGGTGCAGCTAATGCTGGCCAGGCCTAGGCTAGGGCTGAGTCATAGAGGGCCAAGGCTTGTGTAACAGAGTCTGCCATTACAAATAGGCAGTGGAGAATCAACAGCTGATGAAAGAACAAGAGAATCCTCCCTGCCTGCTCCCTCATCCTACCACATCTCACCTCCCCTGCAGGCAGGAGGGCTTCATGCTTGGCTTCCATTGAGGCCAGGGGGCACGGGGCACCAGAAGGGACCTTGCAAGCAGCTTTCTCGTCTAGCACAAGAGGGGAGCTGGCCCCTGGGGTGGGAGTGCAACATGCCTCCCACCAAAAATGGAAAACAAGAGAAAATCAGGGATCAAGGATCCAATACACCTTTTCTCAATTAGTTATTCATGAAAAATCTACATTCAGAAATCCATAGTTAAGATTAAATTAAAATAAATCTAAACATGTTAAACTATGGAAATGCACAGGTAAGGCAACCATTGGACTCATGGGGAAGGGTTCTGACCAAAAGAGCTTGGTCAGTAAGACTGCTGAAAGCATGTGGTGAAAAAACTTTGCATTGAATCTAACATAAGTTAATCGAACATAAATTAATCACCAGTTCACATTTTATCTTTATTCTTTTGCAACCATTTCTGATTTTGGCTGGATTATTACTTGTATTCACTTAAAATCTCTCTCTTTTTGTAATTAGTACATTTGTTGTATTGTTTTATCTAATCCTGTGTGTTCAAGTTGAAGTGTCTGGATAACTCCATTTGGGGTGACAAGTTGTGTGCATATTATACCCTTCAAGGAATAATGCACTCAATATATTTGTACTGTCCAGGAGAGGGCTGGGCAGTACAGGACATATAGTTCTGGGGGGAAAGCTGGGACTAGGAGTGTGTTGGGGATAACCCTGTGGTAATCTTTAAGGCTAGTAAGAGCACAGGCATGACTACCTGCAGCACACGCAGACATGGCTGGGGTGAATTACATGCTGGAGGGTATTCCATGGAAGTTTCCTCCATTTTATACTAGTCTAAAGTAGGCCACAATGGAGGAAAGGTGAAAGAGCCCCCTCAGTCTGATCTAACAGCCAGAATCTGTATTTCTGTGAGTGGATTTTAGCCAGCAGAACAGATGTGTTTAACACTTTGTCCCATACAAAACGAGAGAGTATGAATCGAGCACATCTGAAAATCATGATCACTGTGATCTGATAAACATGCATTTTGTGAAAATGCAATTTTAAAAGATGATTTTTCAGCAATGACCATTACAATGATACATAAATAAGGGGCACTCCTAAGAGACTCCAATAACAACTGAGGTTAGTCAGGAGCTCTCCTCACCCAAGCAGATTCCCAGCAGTGCTCAGTTTTCAATAGAGTAAAATCAAGTTACAGCATTCCCTGGGCCTGGCCAGTCAAAGGCCAGATTTTCAAAGGAGCTCAGCACCAGCTGAAAATCTGGCCACTTTAGTTAGGTGACTAAATGGATGCTAAGCACTGCTGAAAATCTGACCCTAGACACGGAGCGAGATGTCAGTCACATAAAAGTCAGGGATTCTGCCCAAAGGGGCTTTCTCAAGGTAAAAGTGGATAATTCTCTAATTATGATTGCAAAAAATATTGCAGTGTCAGTAATAATCTTTCTATTCCCAGCTTATCAGGGAAGCACATTTAACTGTAATTACAGAGCACCATGAAGCTGACAATTATTACTATCCAGGTGTCCCATAGCATAGCTTGCACTGCAGAAGAGATGTCCGTGAAAGGGACTCACACATCCATAGCGCACCTTGTGCAGACCTGGAGCAACGCTTCTCACTGTGTCACTGCATCAACATTCAGCCCATATTACCAGCTAAGGACGTGAAGAACTGATTGAAAAATAACTTTTGGTCAGCTAAATTGACATTCCCTGCCTCTTTTGGCTTCCTCTTCACTTAATTTGCATTCTGCAATTCTATTGGTTGAAATGAGCTAGTGGAGTGAGGTCCATTCAAGGGGTCTCATTGACAGATTACTTGCCCTGCTAGGGCCTCATGTCTGGGTGTGCCCTAGCACAGCACTGAGCTGAGGGTTGGGTCAGATGAGGCTTAAGACAACTTTGAAACTCCCAGGTTTCGGGGTTGGCCATGGGCTGCCTCAAGGTGGCGCTAAATTACATTTGACTGCAACTGTCCCAAGGGCCTGTTGTGGCAGCAAAAAATAGCCAGAGTGCAGCAGTGCTCTGGCTTTCCTCCTGCCCCAGCCATGCCTCCAACATGCCCTCTACTCTCCTGCCTTCTGCTTCTCCCACCTTCACCCCAGTATGTGCCCTTCACTCCCATATTGCAAACACCAAGCCCCCTGCTAGCCCCACAGACCCTACACACTTCCAAGTAATAGCCACAAGACCATCTGCCCAGCACCACCAACCAAGAGAAACACGCGCTCCCTCTGTATGCGACACAAGAGGGCTCTTCATTCTGGCAAAGGGAAAACAAAAGCCAATGGATAGAAGTTGAAGTCAGCAAAGTGAAAACTGGAAATAAGAATCAAATTTGTAACAGTGAAGGAAAGTAATCACTGAAATTAATAATCAGAGGGTATGGGGGGAGGGGGAGGCTCCGTTAATGCACAAGTACAGGATCCAGGGTGAATGCAACAGCATAGCGCAGCCAATGGCACGTCATGGCCCCAAAAATGTGTGCCTAGGGAGGTTAGCATCCTGCCTCCTGAGGTCTGCTAGTGCTGGTTATCAGGAGGTGGGGAGAGCATGTGACTCCGTATGGGGAACGCAATACAGCCTGCTCGGCCAGGGCTTCCTCAGCCATTCTGCCCAGTGGCGGCACAACCCAGCGCACCCCTACAGGCACAGTGAAAAGCACAGTTGCTTTTTGGTTCTTTATCTTTCTGGGAGCAAATCTTTCAGTTCATTGTGCAATGAATGAGGCTGGATGGGTGGTGGGTCATCTCACGATTGCCTCCTTTGTGACATGCACTGCTCTGTGCAAAGCTGAGAGGATGCAGCTCAGTGCTGAAGAGCAGTTTGCGTGCTGTATTCCACCCTCGTCACTGCAGAACTACTTTCTTTTAAGGTAACAGGCAAAACAAAATCAAAGTTGGACAAAGTTTTTGTTTGTGAAGCATAAATGTCTGTGCTTCTTCCCAGCATGTTTTTTCATTGGAAATTGAGATACTGTCTACCCACAAGCAGATTATAAGGCACATAAGAGAACTTGTAGGTTCATACAATCCTAAGGAAGAAGGAACTGAAACCTGATGGAGAGGGGAAAGGATTTATAATCAGAGGTTCAAGTATCTTTCTTTGGGAGCGCACAGAAAACATTAGGGTGAAAAGCTCCTGGCTAAAGATCACACAGCCCTGCTCCTTCATTCATAGCCTGAGAAAGTTCCCACTCTCCTGCTTTGCCCTCCAAAGAGACATCAATTAAAGACAAGGTTTGATGTTCCTATTACTTCTAAAGCTTAACAAAAAAAAGGCAGAAAAGATGTTTTTTAAAGAAACAAACAAACAAAAAAAAGCAAACCCAATTTCACCTGACACTTAGGCCACGTCTACACTACAGGATAAATTCGAATTAGCTTAAACCGATTTTATAAAACAGATATTATAAAGTCGATTGTGTGCATCCACACTAGGCACATTAATTCGGTGGTGTGTGTCCATGGTCCAAGGCTAGCATCGATTTCTGGAGTGGTGCACTGTGGGTAGCTACTGTAAAATAATGAGGCCAATAATGTCAATTTGCGTCCACACTAACCCTAATCCGATATAGTAATATCGATTTTAGCATTACTCCTCTCGTTTTGTAGGAGTACAGAAATCGATTTAAAGAGCCCTTTAAATCGATATAAAGAGCAGTGTAGTGTGGACAGGTGCAGCGTTAAATCGATTTAACGCTGTTTAAATCAATTTAAACGCGTAGTGTAGACCAGGCCTTAGAGCACTCCTAAAGCACAAGGTCTGAAATTCTCCTGGGATCTGTTCTGGAATACTCATAAAACTGTGTTTTCTCTTGCCCCTCTGAGCATACTGGCTCTGAGGACGCCCACCTGTGCTGTCCCTCTTAGTTTTGAGTGACTTGCAGACTCAAGCTAATTCTTGCATCTTATCATCGTCATTCCATTGGAGAAGCACCCTTTTTTAGCTCTTCATGCAGCATGCCAGGAATGCGTTGGGTGGGCAATTGCTCCTCAAGAAGACAAAGGAGCAGTTTCTCATTCCTGCTCTGTCATCTAATTAGCATGGCACAGCCATATGTAGAATGGCTACAGTGCCAGCTCATCTTAAGAAATTGAATACAAATAAAACCTCACCAGTTCCAGTAAGCTTCCTTTTACAGACTAGTCTGCTAGTCTGGGTCCAGCAATCACTCACACTTCCTGTAGTTACTGTCCTTTGTTCCAGTTCCTTTCAGGTATTCTTGGGGTGGAGAGACTATCTCTTTAGCCAGCTGAAGACAAAATGGAGGGGTCTCACAGGGACTTAAATAGACTTTCTTTTGTGGGTGGAGACCCTCTCCTCTGTCTTATGCAAAGTTCAGCTTCAAAATGAAGTTCTGGAGTCACCTGGGCAAGTCACATGTCCATGCATGACTCACAGTTTTTACAGGCTGAAGCCACTGCCCACATGGTATCTTGAATGTCTCCAGGAAGACTTCTTATGCGGATTGGAGCATTCCAAGATGCATTGTTCCTTAAGAGCTTCTTGATTGGGCATTTAACTTTGCAAATTCCTTTCTCCAGCAACTGACCAAATGCTCTGCAAAGGTTATTTAGAAATCAAGCCAGTACGCGGCCAATATTTATAACTTTGAATGCAAAAATAATACATGCATACATATAGGATTAAAGATTAACCTGTACATAGATATGTTACATGGCATATGTAGCCTAGAACATATTCCAGTTATGTCATATATATATACACTCATAAGCATATTTCCATAAAGCCTTATGAAGTACACCATCACAGCTCCATACTGGAGGGTGGACACAGCGTGCTTTTCATTGCAGTGTGTAGCTACATGTACACTGTGCACTGCCACAAGTGCTGTGCCGTGTAGACGTTGTCATACAGGATAACAGCATAACTTCCCCATCAGTTATTCCTGTAACTGCAGTGGTAGAAGTCTGTACTTTAGGTCTGAAAGTTGTGGTTTAAAACCTTGGCTGATGACCCATGGTGGGAAATACACATACAAGTCAGCGCGAGTGTACTGGAAGAATTACTGAAAGGATTTTATTGATATGGACAATATAAAAAGAGGTTTTGTCTGGGAGGTGGGTAAAGCAGTATTTCGGGGCCAGTTGATAAGCAGAGCCTTTCAATTATAAAAAAAGTTCAATAAAAACTAGGTCTAAAACAGAAGATAAAATTACAAGACTGTCATGGTACAATTCTCCACTCTGAACCTTAGCGTCCAAAAGTTGGGGTACCAGCATGAATTCCTCTAAGCTCAATTACCAGCTTAGAACCTGTAGCGCTGCCACCAACCAGGATTTCCAGTGCCTGGTACACTCTGGTCCCCCCAAAACCTTGCCGGGACCCAAGCCAGACCCTCTGGATCTTACACAAGGAAGAAAATCCTTTCCCACCGTTGCCTTCCAGGCTTCCCTCCCTGGTTCCCTGAAGATTACTGTGATTCAAACTCTTGAATCTTAAACAGGAGAGGGAAATTCACCTTCTCCTTCTTCTCTTTCCCCTTCCCAGGACTCTCCCTGAGAGAGAAAGTAATTCTAACACAGACCGAGGAAAAGCCTCTCTCTCCCCTTCCCTCTTTCTCCCCACCAATTCCCTGGTGAATCCAGACTCCATCCCCTGGGGTCTCACACCAGAATAAAAAAAACAATCAGGTTCTTAAACAAGAGAAACTTTTAATTAAAGAGAGAAAAACAGTAAAAATTATCTTTGTAAATTTAAGATGGATTAGGTACAGGGTTTTTTAGCTATAGGCACTGGGAATACCCTCCCAGCCTAAGTATTCAAGTACAAATTAAAATCCTTTCAGCAAAAATACAAATTTGAACTCCTTCCAGCCAAATGCACATTTGCAAATAAAGAAAACAAACATAAGCTTAACTTGCTTTATCTATCTAGTACTCACTATTTTGAACTTGTAAGAGCCTGTATCAGGGAGATTAGAGAGAAACCTGGTTGCACGTCTGGTCCCTCTGAGCCCCTAGAGTGAACAACCACCAAAAACTAACAGCACACACAGAAACTTCCCTCCCTCAAGATTTGAAAGTATCCTGTCTCCTGATTGGTTCTCTGATCAGGTGACAGCCAGGCTTACTGAACTTGCTAACCCTTTACAGTCAAAGAGAAGTACTTTTGTGCTATTAACTTTTCTTATCTGTTTATGACAAAGACATTCATAAAAGCAAAGATGCTAAAAATGGCAGCATCAGATAGTCTAGATTGGCAAACATTCTTAGCAGTAATTGTTTCTGCTAATACTATTAAGTGCCACTGTGTAACCTGAAGATCTTGACAAATCCTATTAAAATATAGCACTGACGACCCCAAGCCCATTCAATATTTTGTTTTCTGGAATCCTGCAAAGGAGTTTAGGGGAATTAAAACATTTTGCTGGTTTTTAACAAGACCTGTGCTAACACAAACGATATTACTGCAAGTGTTTGCATTCCTTGTGTAACTAGGAATGCTGTGCTGCTAGAGTGGACATAGTGAGCAATATAACCAGTATTGATTTTTAAAAATGATTTTATATTGCAAAACATTATATTTAGAGGTGTGTGATGTTACACTCCATATTCTTTATGAAAATACACTTATGATATGGATATGACAACTAAGATATACTTTATGCAAGATGGCTCATGTAAGACATCACTGGAAAGGTTATGATTTACTGGATGTGATTAGCCAGTTTGAATGCCTGTATCATTTCTGCATCTGAAGTTAGAAATATTGACCATGTATTTGAATTTCAAAGGTGCTACTTTGAGTGTCACCCACAACTAGCCCTTCGAGTCCCTCCACTGGCTCCCAGTCAACTGCCAATGCCAGTTTAAGGCCGTGGACCTAGTTTTCAAGGTAATTAATGGATCTACCTCCAGTCACGTCAAAGATCAAATGTTGATCAAACCACTCCCTCAGCTGTGCTGCTCTGTTTGGACTAATGTCAACGGTGCCTTTAGAAGCCCCGGGGGGGCATCAGACTCAGGTGCTGCCTCCCCCAACCATGTGGCTTTGGGAGAAAGCTGCAGAGAGGAACCAGCCAAAGGTTCCAGCCCAGAGGAGCAGCAGAAACAGCCAAAGCAGACACCTTTTCTACAGTTTTGACTGGACTTTCTCTGCCCTGTGTACTGATTGGCTGTTTGTTCCAACCCTCTCTTCCCTCCCAGTCTCTTCTCCTCAGCTTCACTCCCTTGCTCTGTCCCCCTCTCACATCCCTTTCCATTTAGCTGAGCTCCTCCTAAGTAAATCCACCACCCCCATCACCACCCCCCAAAAAAATACAATTGTGGCACTAACGAGCCACTTCCTGCCATCAGTGTCCACTGTCAGTGTGTTGGACCCCTTCCTCCACACTAGGTTTGTCTGGTCTATTTAGATTGTAAGGGACCAGTCTGTGTATGTGCAGCACCTGGCACAACAGGGTCCCATTTCTGATTGTCCCTGAGGCACTACTTGTAAAGAACGTAGTTAAGAATAAAAGCAGGGCAGGCACAAACGATAGGTTATGTGATGAAGTCTGGGAACAGCACATAGCAGATGTTACTTGTTAGTCCCTCTAGACAGCTGCTTGGCCTCTCGGTGACAACTTCCGTGGGTGCTGGAACTAGGGGTGCTGGTGCACCCCCGGCTTGAAGTGGATTCCGTCATATACAACAATTTGCCTCTCAGCACATTGCACAAATTGTTCCAGCACCCCTGACAACTTCTAGTATCGATCTCATCCAAGCCCCAAACAAGGCATCAGCTCACATCACAAGCCCTATTAGCATGTAGCTGGGCCAGACTCAGAGCTTCTGGTGGCAACTCAGCTCAGCCGTGTGTTAAAAAGCTGCAGCACTTCTCTTGCTCTCAGAGAAGAACTCAGTTTCTTCTAATTAAGGAGATGACGGTGGTTCATCCTTCTGCCCATACAAGAGCTAAGGCAGGGACTGACCACTAGGCAAAGGTGTGCTGATGCCAGTACAAAGTCCCCCGTGCATTTAGGGCTCAACTGCCATCTCCTGGGAATCTGCGTTGGAATGTGCCATCAGCCTGCACCAAAGGCTTTGCAGAAGAAATCAGTCTGACCAGCATATTAGGAAACATCTGAATTCTCCCACATGCCTGTGCTGAGTGCTTAACCCCATTCTCATGGACATGAGCAATGGACACAGCTCCATGTGATGCTTTGACTTCATTCCACTCTCATTTCCATGTTTGAAGGCACTTTATAGCAGTGTAAACTTCTCCTGTGTCTTGGACCAGGCTCCTGAAGAAAAGACCAAACCTTTGAGTGGCCTCTTCTGACTGCTTAGGATATGATTCACCCAGAGCAGAGAAGAAAGGGCTCCTGCGCAATGACTTTGATTCTAGTTATTTGTAGCAATTTACAGACAGCGGAAGGAGTGCTAGAAGGAATCCATCTGCCCCTTGGAATGCTGCAGATGTCTCTAGTGTAAAAAGATCCCTAATGGCCCGAGCGAGGAAAGTGCTGACAAAAGCAAAACTGTAAAGGGCACAACGTGTGGATGAGCCACCTGGCTTAGGGACGACATGCCCCTCCAGCTCACACCCCAGGAGACTGGAGCCATTCTTGTCAAAGACAGCCACTGTCAATGGGGCTCCTCCAGGCTCTGCAGAAGACTCTCCTATCCCTAAGCCTGACACCAGCTTTAAGGGCCTGTAGCATGTCCCCTTTCTGATAACCCTGCTCTGGTCATTAACTGTATTCTCTTAGTGCCCACGAGTCTCAGGCCTGGACCAGGGCACCACTGGGCTAGTGGTGTACAAACATAGAACACAAAGACAATCCCTGTTCCAAAGAGCTCAGAAACTCAAAGTCCACAACAACTGAAAACATCCACAGACCAATCAGCTAGGAAACAGAGAGACAGCACAGGGCAGCACGCCGGGCAGTTGGCATAGCACACCAGTCTCCTGACTGTCGTCAGGTTTCTGTGGGCATCGCATGAGAAAGGAAGGTTTTGAAGGAGAATAACGAGGCAGTGCCCATGGGAAGCTCTGCCCGAGCATGAGGCAGCCTGGGTGAAAACACACAAGGGGCTTTTTTCAAAATATAATGAGTCATGATGGAGGCTGGGATCGTGGGCCAATCAGAGGAGAGCGTTGACAGCTCAGTAGTGAATGAGAAGTGATCGTATGGGTGGGGATCAGCTGTGCAAGTAGGGTGGCACGGTATGGTACGCTGTACCAGCAAGACATTTATAGGTGGTACAGTGTACTGGAAAGAGGAGCAGCAGAACTTGGGGCCATTGGGCGGCCCCACGCCGGCAGCTTCTCCGGCCTAGCAGTACAGCCCCCAGCCCTTCCACACAGGGTCTTCCCCAGCTGTACAGCAGCCACACCGGAGAACAGGGCTGGGGGTGGAGCTGGGGGTGGTACAGCCACCGGAGGAGCTGCAGGCATGGGGCCACCTGGTGGCCCCATGTTCTGCTCCTTTCCCTGCTGCGGTTCCAGGGCTCTCCCTCCCCGTCCATGGTGCTCCTGGATGCACTGCCTTGGTACTGGGTCTGTCAGAAGGGGTTGGGCCCTGCCCCTCTCTGGACACACCTGGGGCACAACACTAGAGGAGCAGCTGCTGAGTTCCCCCACCTTCCCAGGAGCAGTGAGACTCAGGCTTTGGGGTTCAGGCTCTGGCCACAAGGTTTCAGGCTCCAGCCCCAGGCTCCGGCTGCCTGGCTTCAGGCTCTGTCCTCCAACCCTGGGGCTGCAGACTCTGGCGCCCCATTGCCTCCCTGGCCCCCACTGCCTCCCCTGGCCCCACATGTAGGGCTTAATTTGTCTCCAAACTTGCCACGGCTGAATAAGTCTGCTGTGAAAAGTGCTACTTGTATGTTTGTTAATATCACTTTTCACAACAGACTTACTAGCTAGCAATAAATAAATTACAACGGTTTGCAAGTGTATATGTGCATATTTATTAGTTTTTCCTAAACCTAATTAAGTATTTTAGGAAAAAGTGTGAGAGCAGCCACCAGTAAGAGTTTGTGCCCACACTGATGCCACCCCTGCCCTAGAGTGATGATGCTCTATATGTCAACACTAACTGCTTTGCTGCTGCTTGTTAAGCAGATGAGGAAGCGAAGCCCATGGGGGTGGAGGGGAGTGGGGAAGGAAAAGGGAGGGGCGAGAAAGAAGGAGACACAGAAAGACAAGGCAGGGAAGAGAAACAGAAAAAGGAGGTTGGGGAAGAAGAGACAGGTCAGAAATAGCAGCCCAAGGAGAAATAGTCCCCTAATGGAAGATGGAGAACACAGAGTTCATCCTGGAGGCACTGAGCATGACAGAGACCTCCCCACCTGCAGATCGTGCTGCAGAGCCTTCACCAGCCTCAACAGCAGCAACACCCCCAACTACCAAAGGGAAGCAAAAAGTGGGAAGAGGAGCAGCTCTCTCTTTTGTTCCCTCTCCAACCCAGAGAAGAGCAGGGAACCATCCCAGCAATCCCAGGAGAGGAGGCAGAAATGATAGCAATGATAAGGGACTTAAGCAGTAACCCAGGCAAACCCACTGATCTATGGGGGGAACTCACTGCACAGAGTGGTATTGGCCCTAAACTTGTAGCTGGGCCATGGAGCAGAATTCAGACCTCATTGCACCATGACTTTAAGAGCCCAGCTCCACCCCCAGCTCGGTGCTCACCACAGTGCAGTCTGAGCACTCAAACAAGTCACGTGGACTGGCCACACGGCTCCATCCGTTTTTGCTTCCCCAGACTTTTCCCTGGCTCCTCTCCCAGAGCTGTGATGGGTGAGTGGGGCTGGCTGGCTGGCTGGCTATGGACATGGGCTGGGCAAGGTGCTGAACATACCACGTGGCCCATGACCAGATTCTGAGCTGCTGTGGGGCAGGTGCACAATCAGCATTTCCACCTGCTGGAGTTCCCAGTTCAAGAGAGCAGCTTGGAAGCTGGGAACTAGACTAAGGGAATGAAGCCTGAATTGCCCTGGTCTAATTCTAGGCAAAGGTCTCCATACAGCCCTGCTAAAGCCAGCAACATGGTGGGGATCCTAGATGGGGGAAATTCCAGGACAAAGTGCATGGCCAGGACAAGCGAGCAGAGGGAGCCATGGGAAACAGGCAGCTCACAGTTGCTGCTCTGTCGTGCTGCCAGCCTCAGCATCTTCACTCACAGGCATTGAAAGCCCCACTCCCCAGCAACCTTTGAGACTCTCAGACAAGGCTCTTTGGCAGCCCAGGAAGTACCATGTACATTAGGGACAAAGGCAGCTCCCTCTCCCTGGATGTGAATGGTCTCAGAACCTCACCAGCCCCTCCCTTGAGAGACCACAGGCAGGACAGTGTGGTTAATCAGTCTGGAAAGGAGAGCCTTGCTGGGGCAGCAGTCGGGGGAACATTAGGGCCTGAAACATAATGGGAAGAAAGAATAGGTACGAAATAAGCTGTGTATCAGAACCTGTCTCTGCATCAAAAAACATCTGTACCAACGTCATCTGCACCCCACTGCAGAGGGCTTCTCCTGTCTTGTCCCCTGAGCTCTTTTGGAATGTGCCAGGACAAAACTGTATGGATACACAACTTTAAGGCAAACTGTGGGATAAGAGAGGACAGAAACCTCAGGCTCTGCCTATTCTTGTGCTGGGAAGAAGTGGCAACGAGCTTATGGCAGCAGCTGCAGACAGGGTGACCTTGTGCCCTGAAACATTCATAAGCAACAAAGCCCAGCACCTGCTGGAAATTAGAGCGCATCAAAATACCAGCCATGCTCACTACAATTAATGAGCTGGCCCTGGTTCCCCAGCTCCAGTGGGGAGGGTTGGAAGCACATCGAGTAGCACTGGCCAGTTTGTTCACATGCAGATCCCTCTCTCCCTTCATGCCCTGCTCAGTATAAGCCAAGGTTTTCTTCTTACACTTGTTAATTAACTAAATGTTCATCTTATAGGAAACAAAATGTTTTCTCCTGCACACAGTGCAAATGAGACCATGGGTGATCAGAGAAAACAGAGCTTCAATTGGCAGCAGTTCTTTCCACTGTGCTGTTTATCGGTCATGCAGCAGCAAGTTTAGAACACAGACAACCTAGTACAGTCTGTCTGATCAAAAACGAGCTGACTTTTCCCCACAACTGTATTAGAGAAGTAACAGTGACACCTGAAAGTCCCTGGCAGGATTACTAGTATTGTCCGTTCATTTTTCACTTGCTGAAGCACCCTCTTGCCAATGAATTTATAGAGTTTCATAGTCAGAGCTGCTTTCTCTTATCTCATTGTACCTCAACATCAAGCTGTTACCAATGGATAAAGACTCCCTTGAGGGCACAAGGCACATCATAGTCACAGTGCAGAAAATTGGTGGCGCAGCGGGGCTAAGGCAGGCTCCCAGCCTGCCCTGGCTCCGAGCTGCTCCAGGAAATGGCTGGCATGTCCCTGTGGACCCAGGGGGGAAAGGGGAGGTTGTCTCCACGCGCTGCCCTCGCCTCCAATGCCAATTCCACAGCTCCCATTGGATGGTCCTGGTCCCCCTACCTAGGAGCCACTACCAGAGAGATGTGCTGGTCGCTTCTGGGAGCTGCCTGAGGTAAGCGCTGCCCGGCTGGAGCCCGCACCCCCTCCTGCATCCCAACTCCCTGTGCCAGCCCGGTGAAAGTGAGTGCAGGTGGGGGAGAGTGAGTGATGGAGGGAGGGGGATGTAGTGAGTGGGGTGCAGCCTTGGGGGAAGGGGTGAAGTGGGGGGCAGGGCCTGGGGCTGAGATTTGCGGGCTTGGGGGGTCCCTGAAAAATTTTACATCGAAGTGGGGATCCTTGGGTTGCTAAAATTTGAGAACTGCTGTGCTAGAGGAATGGGTGTAGAGAAGTGGATTGGGAACTTCAGTCCATCCATGAAGGCAGGGTTTGAATCCTTAACAAATCCTTAAAGAGCTTTTCTCCCAAGTGTTTCTCAGGCATTTGAGTTAAATGGGTGATTAAAAAAAAAACAAAACTTATAAATGGCCCAACTAAAAAATCCTTCCCTGAGTGCTCACATCTCAGTTTCCTGCCACCTGTGATGCCTTAATCCCACCTATCCTCCTGTCATACATAGAGACTTCTAGGAAAGGCCGGATAGACCCGACCTGAATCTCTAATGTAAAACACCAGAAGGAAAAAAAAATTAAATAAAAGATCTTCAGCCCCTTCTTGATTCTCCTCTCCTATCCTCACACATACATGCCAAAAAAGGCACTAACTATTTTTCCCCTAGGAAAATCACTAGCTTCGGGGGACTTTAACAACTAACTTGAGGGATGCAGACAACCTACCTGGTAACCTTAGCAATGCAGTCTCCACCACAGGACCAGTACTCCCCGCTAACTGTTATTAGTCAGGAAGTAAGGGATGCCTTTGGAACTTGTAGGCCAAAGCTCCCACAGAGCATCCAGAGTTTCAGGAAATACAAACCATCAAAAGTAACTGGAGAAGACACTATTTCGAAATGTATTTGCTCCTGCTACTCATTCCCCTCCTCCTGTATCCAGAGCTCCATCTATGATCCCACAATCACCTTCAAAGCAACTACTTCTGATGACAGCAGTTCAAGCAAGACTTAAACTGATACTTTCCTATTAAAGGCCCTAGTAAGAAAACATGAAAGTACAACAGAGGCCAAACGATTTCTGACTGTAATGCTGGGAAATATCAGCAGGCTGCACTGGGTCCCTAATGGAGCAGAATGTTTAATGCCCACAATGTGTTCTATACTGCACAGAACACAAAAATAAGGACAGGCCCTGTCCCAAAGAGGCTACAGTCTAAAGGACTATGACACGTAAGGACTTGAGGGTTTGGATTTTCTTTTAAATCTTTTTCGTAATTATTTACAACCTCAGGGCTTGTGAGCAAAAAAACATTAAAGGGGGGGGGTAAGGACTTTGAGAAACATCATAGTGGCACTTGCACCTTTAAGGTGCTGGGTGGAGTCTTTTAAAACGATATCTAGTCTGTTTTCATGTTATGGTTACAGGCAGCAGGGAATGGAGCGTTCTCAACATAACAACAAGATCCTCAACAGAGCTAGTAAGGAATATTTTTGACAATTTTTTTTTTTTTTGTTTGGCACACATGGGTTTCAATGAAACTTTCATTGAGGTTCTCAGGTCCAGCAAGAGAGATCCCAGAATAGCCAGGTGGATAGGATATCTAGGCTATAGGAGAGCCAGCTACAAGTCTCTGCTCTGCCCTAACTACTGGGCAATAGAATCAGTCTTGCTCTGGGCCAGTGAATACTACAAAGTGGAACAGCTTCACCAGGAAAGACAGAGGCAGAATAATCAGCAGTCAGGGTGCTCACCTGGGATGTGGGAGAAGCAAGTTCAAGTTCCTGCTCTGACAAATAACTCTAGTCTAGAGTTGTTCTTTCTTCCTCCCACCCCTTTAAATAAAAACATTTAGAAGGTCTTGAATTCATCTCAAAGCAGAATGGAAAATTTTTTGAAATCTCAAATTTCCATAAAATAGAAACACTGTTTCCTGCCAGTTCTAATTATGAATACCTGTCTGGATTTGACAGTCAGCATCTACAAACAGATCCTATGACAGATTCAAGATTTAAAGCATGAGACTTCCTTTGGAAATCACTTCTCCTGGAAATTACACATGACAGCCACTAATGGACTGCCACCATAAGGAATAACCCTCATAAACAATAACCCTCAACAGCTGAGAATGAAGGTTAAATTCTACCAAGACACAAACACACACAGTGCAAACTGATCCAAGGAAATTCTTGGTGAGAACTTAAAACAGAAAAAAACTTCTTTAATCTATCCGGCATTTCAGAGGCAGGAAAGATATCTTAGTTCCACAAGAATCTTCTTACATTAGAATGCACCCTCTTGACAAAGATCTGTTGAGACACATTCCAAACTAATACTCCTTTCTGACACACAACTTGTTCTAAACAAAGTAACCTCTTCATTTTCCCAAACCCTCTGCAGGAAAGAGGGGGTTAAGATGCACTGCCATTTCCCAAAGCTTTGTAATGGCATGTCTATTTTCTAAGCTTAGTTTTCATCCAGTTATTCAGGTTATTTGAAAGATGAAAAAAATACGTATTAGACACAGTACTTGCCCTGAGTCAGAAAACTGATCATTTATTCTTTGTCCTAGGACCAGCACAAGACTGCTCCTGATTGTACCTAAAATCATAGAAAGGTAGGGCTGGAAGAGACCTCAAGAAATAAAGTCTAGTCCCCTATGCTCAGGCAGGACCAAGTATACCTCTAGACTATCCCAGAGAGGCGTCTATACAACCTGTTCTTAAAAGCCTCCAATGATGATGTTAGGGTTTCCTCCCCACGCTGAACTCTGGGGTACAGATGTGGGGACCTGCATGAAAGACCCCCTAAGCTTATAAGTACCAGCTTAGGTTAAAAACTTCCCCAAGGCACAAATCCTTTCCTTGTCCTTGGACGGTATTGCTGCCACCACCAAGTGATTTAGACAAAGATTCAGGAAAAAGACCACTTGGAGTTCCTATTTCCCCAAAATATCCCCGCAAGCCGCTTCACCCCCTTTCCTGAAGAGGCTTGAGAAAAATATACTAACCAATAGGTTAACAAAGGGAGCACAGACCAAACCCTTTGATCTTTAGTGTCCTAAAAACCAATCAGGATTTTAAAAGAACTTTATAATAAAGTAAAAAGAATCGCACCTGCAAAATCAGGATGGAAGATAAGTTTACAGGGTAATAAAAGATTTAAAACACAGAGGACTCTCCTCTGGACTCACCTTCACATTTACAAAAAACAGGAATAAAACTACCTCTTACCATAGGGAAAATTCACAAGCTAAAACAAAAGAATCTAATGCATTTCCTTGCCTTTACTCACGATTTTTGCAATTTTAGATGTATCATTTCAGGTATCTTTTTAGGAGCTGCTT
The DNA here is from genome assembly GCF_003597395.2 of Chelonoidis abingdonii. NCBI lineage: Eukaryota > Metazoa > Chordata > Testudines > Testudinidae > Chelonoidis > Chelonoidis abingdonii. The sequence continues at coordinate 6,804,672 of NC_133781.1, forward strand.
TACCTGCTTAGTCTCTCTCTCTGTCCCAAGAGGGAACAAACAAAGAGAGCACAAACAAAACCTCCCCCCCTCCCCCACCATTTGAAAGCATCTTCTTTCCCCCTTGGTCCTTCTGGTCAGGTGCCAACTAGGTTAATTGAACTGATTAACCCCTTACAGGTAAAGATTCAGTACATCTGGCCAGGATGGATTTTGTTACTGCGTACATAAAGGTTGTTACTCTTCCCTTTATATTTATGACAGATGAGAATTCCACAACCTCCCTAGGAAGACTATTCCAGAGCTTAACTACCCATATAGTTAGAAAGTTTTTCCTAATATCTAACCTAAATCTCCCTTGCCAAAGATTAAGCCCATTACTTCTTGTCCTACCTTCAGTGGACATGAAGAACAATTGATCGCTGTCCTCGTTATAACAGCACTATATTTGAAGCTGCTATCAGGTCTCCCTTCAGTCTTCTTTTCACAACACTAAACATGCCAAGGGTTTTTTAACCTTTCTTCACAGGTCAGTTTTTCTAAATCCTTAATCATTTTTGTTGCTGTCTTCTAGACTCTCACTAGTTGGTCCACATCCTTCCTAAAGCATGGCGCCCAGAACTGGACACAGTACTCCAGCTGAGGTCTCAGCAGTGCCAAGTAGAGGAGGACAATTGCCTCCCATGTCTTACACATGACACTTCCATTAATACTCCCCAGAATATTAGCTTTTTATTTATTTTGCAACTGCATCACAGTGGCTCATATTCAATTTGTGATCCACTATAACCACCAGATCCTTTTCAGCAGTACTACCAGCTAGTCAGTTATTCCCCATGTGATATTTGTGCATCTGATTTTTCCTTTCTAAGCATAATAGCTTGTACTTGTCTTTACTGAATTTAATCTTGATTCTAAACCAGTTCTCCAGCGTGTCATCATTTTTCATTCTAAAGTGCCTGCAACCCCTTGCTCTCATCAATATATTTTATAAGCACACTTTATTATCCAAGTTATTAATGAAAATATTGACTAGTACTGGACCCAAGACTGACCCATTACACCTCACTAGATACATCCTCCCACTTTGACAAAAACCATTGCAAGCTACTCTTTTGAGTACAGCCTTTCAACCAGTTGCGCATCCACTTTATTATAGTTTCATCTAGACCACACTTTCCGAGTTTGTTTACGAGAACGTCATGTGGAACTGTGTCATATGTTACTAGAATCAAGATACATCATGTCTACCGCTTCTCCCTCTTCCACTAGGTCAGTAACCCTGTCAAAGAAGAAAATCAGGTTGGTTTGGCATGATTTGTTCTTGACAAATCCATGTTGGTTATTCCTCACAATTCTAACAGCAGCTAAGTAATTACAAATTAATAATTTCTTGCAGTATCTTTCTAGGTATCGAAGTTAGGCTGGTTAGAGTTTTTTTGTTGATTAAAAAAAAGATTTGTTGAAGAACAAAAAAAACTTCAAAAACAGACTTCAGTGAGAAACTGCAGAACTGGAATTAATGTGCAAACTTGACACCATCAAATTAGGACTGAATAAAGACTGGGAGTGGCTGGGTCACTCCAAAAAGTAATTTCTCTTCTGTTGATATTCACCTCTTCTTGTCCACTGTTGGAAATGGGCCACATCTACCCTAATTCCATTGGCCTCGTTAGCACTGACCCCACCCCCCTCCACTTGGTAAGGCAACTCCCATCTTTTCATGTGCTGTGTATTTATACCTGCCTACTGTAATTTCCACTCCATGCATCTGATGAAGTGGGTTATAGCCCACAAAAGCTTATGCCTGAATAAATTTGTTAATCTCTAAGATACCACAGGATTCCTCATTGTTTTTTCTGATACAGAGTAACATGGCTACTCCTCTGAAACCTGTCATCATGCAAGGACGGTATAAGGACACCATTAAGGCCCTGTGGAGTGCTGAAGAGTGTTACTAACAACATTGTAGGAGATGTCAAAGTAGAAAGGAATACAGGAGACTCTTCCCTTAACTTTTGATTTAAGGCCTGAAGAATCTTTAATTGTCATTGATAAAGTTTTAGTTTGTGTTATTTTGCTAAGGCTTGAAGCTCTCCTCAGAGCAGTTGGCTGGATCATACACAAATCTTGATAGGGCTTGGCAAAGAGTTCTCAGGCTCTTTAAAACACAATAACTGTACAAGACCGCTTTAGACTGCCAACCTAAAAGAGAAGGCTCTCTGCTGTGGATGTGCCAGTGACAAGGAACACATTGTAGCCTTATGGGTAGTACAGTGGCATTGTGCACTTCTGACCAGGACTGTTCACATGTCCATTTAAATATGGATTTTAGCCTATTCAAAGCAACTGTCAAAGCACAGTGAGAAGTCGCTGCATTCTCTGTGCTCAGTGTGCTGCACTGGATAAAACACTCACTCTGCTCCCTTTGAATGTGGTATTTAGATTTGATAACCACTGTAAGGTCCACAAAAAATCAACTGCATGCAACATAAGAGTCATTCCTTTATTTTACAATCAGAGCATTGCACACATTTTACCTGATCAGTAGCCGTGGGCACATACACTCACTGATCACTCCTCCACTCCATTATTCAGTGCTTCATAACTGTCAGACTAAAAAGCTGCAGGTGGCTGGTTACACCAGAAGAAAATCCATCCCCAACTCATAACCTATTTCATTACTAGTAAAAGTAACACCATTCTACATTAGGACATTGGAAACCTTGCCTGGAAGTGATGCTGCATCCCTGGGCTTGAGCCCAAAGATACTCAGTCATTGTACAGGGCTGGTCCCACAAGTGGAAGAGGATGTGCCTTCAGTGCTCTCCTGTAAACCACAGGGTAGGAGTGCTATCAAGGCTTGTTACTGTGGACAGAACATTACAAGTGTCTGTACAAGATCAAAAGGCACTGCAGAGAAGGGGGCGTGGGAAGGGACGAGCCCTTTGGGATGCCAAAGTTTCTGCAACTTACATCAGAGAACAGCTTTTCCTGCAGAGAGTAGTTCTCACTTACCTCTTCCCAAAAGTGAGCGCATAACTGATGCAGAGGTACCTTCACCAACAAAAATAGTTTTGTAAAAATTTTAAATTCTTTGCTCCCGTGTTCCATAAAAGTCTCAAACAAGTTCCTTATTCTGCAGCATGGTAATTGCTGCCAAATACACCCAATGGGAAAAGTTATGTATAAATTTCTGATAAGCAGCTACACTTCACAGAAATAAATACAATATATCTTTCTTGTTTGGAGAGGAAATGTGTGACATAAGGACACAGTCTTATAAGTTCAGTGCAGTTGAAAGCAAAGACATGTCAGTCCAATTGGAGCCTGCCTTACAGTTTGACTTTGCACCATTCTTCGCAGATCTTGTATTTTAGCTGGGCTTATACTGTCTCATGTGGGCAGCAATAGAAGTGGCAATCTCAGAATTCTTCTTGTTCTGGCCATAGTAGTCCACAAAGCCTCCATCTGGCCCAATGAGGTACATAATAATTGTGTGATCCACCTGTAAGACAGCAGAGAGCAAATTTGTGCTACAGGTCCTGAGTGTCACTCAGAGGGCAGTACGGGTTAGTGCCCTGATTAGCCTTTCAATCAGATTATCTCTGACTGTAGATTCACCACGAAGAACAGACTATAGTTACAGACTAGAAATGAGCCAAGCAGGAGGAAATTGGAGAACATGCTGTAAATAGGTAGGGCGAAGAGGCACTGCAAGTAGCAGAGCCTTGCAGGAGTTGTAGGCAGCTTCCCCCATTCCAGTCTTCAAGCACGGTAAGTACAGAGGACAAGATGGAATGAGAAAATGAGGCTTGACCTCTTTTTCCACTAACTTTTCCCTCCTCCCAGCTCTTCTGAAGCCTGGATTAAGAGGAGAAGTTCTTCCTGCCCTGCCGGCCTAACATCTCAATGTGCGCGAGACCCTCTCACTCCTTGCTGTCCTACAACCCTGGCTCCTGCAGTGAGACAGGCACTTGAATCTAGACCTTCGCCTGATGTAAATGAAAGGGATATGGTGTGGGGACGCTGCAGTAAACCAAATTCACTCTCAGAGCAGACAGTGAGAGCAATAATGTTATTGAAAAAAGTGAGCTATGGAGAGAAGGCCTTGTGAATACCAGGAAAGGCATGTGTATCCTGCCATGGGGCTCCCTCTGCTGGCTACACTGTGCTAGCATTCAAAGATGCTTCAGCTGCCTTTCAAGCAGGGTGGAAAGGTTTAAATCAAGGCAATATAAATGTTTGTTTTTTGTTTTGTTTTTTTTTAAAAGTTCACTCACATAAATCTGAGATTTTACAAAAGTCTTTAAAATATGTGCTATTGCAACTTAAAACTTAAATGTATAATTAATTCAGTTATAAATGTTTAGATATCACTCTCCTGGTAGGGTCTCTTCTTCTCTGAGCTTTACAAGATTGCTATGGGCAAAAGTAGAATTGAAAACTAAGGCTGTGATCCTGCAAACACTTACGAGGGTACCTAACTTGATTTACATGAACAGCTCCACTGACTTCAGTGGGGCTACTTTTGTGCTTGAAGTTAGACGTGCACATAAGTGTAAGCGGCATCACAGACAAATTGTATTAAAACTTCTCATAGCTGCATAAAATCTTTGAAACTTCAAAACAAAACTGCTTCAGTGTTAACAATGCAAAGTGTATGCCATGTTGTAGCCATGTTAATCGCAGGATATTAGAGACAAAAGGTGGGTGAGGCAGTATCTTTTATTAGACCAACTTCTGTTGGTGGAAGATGCAAGCTTCTGAGCTACACAGAGCTCTTCAAGTCTGGGGAAGGAAGAAGAGTGTCTGAGCTAAACACAGGTTGGGACAGATTGTTAAGCAGGAGCCCACGTAACTTGAAATGAAGTGGATAATTGGGGGTTAGGCTGTTATGCATGAAGGGTTTGAAGTGTGGGTGAAACCAGACAATCACTACACTCTAGAATGAACTTACACAGAAAAAAAGATAAAAGACAAAAGCACCACATGACCCATGGGCAAACACTTTTCACAAAGGGATTACTCCATATTAGATCTTTCAGTACTTGTCCTCAAAGGAAACCTGCACAACACCTTCAAAAGATGAGTCTGGGAACTTAAATTCATGACAATTCCATGGGACAACTTCCTTAGCCCTCTCTATCCCAACAATCTGCAATCCACTTTATTAAAAACAGAAGCCACTGATCCTTTACACAGGGCAGCAGCTCAGGTCAGCATCAACCCATTTTCTTCCGAGCACCGATCTGCAAGCACACTATCATGAGAGCCTCCAGCGTTTGCAATGGAGAGCAAACTGATCAAGCTTTTTGCAAAAGAAGCTGTTTCAAACTACCTGTAACCTACAGGGCAGGCAGTAAAGTTTTTCCACAGTCCTAGGACTAGAGTGGCCACATCTGAGCAGGGTAGGGGCAGAGAATGGTGGTTCTAGGGACTCATAAATAGTTCCTTTGACTTGGGTCTGCACACTGCAGTGCGGACTCCAGAGCCACAGATTCGAGCATGGGTTAGAAAACAATCTTTAGGTAGGGTTAAAAAGCAAAATGTAGATGCTCAATTTCCACTAACTCTGGGCTTACACTGCAGTGCAGATATCCCTCTGCTACCTTACAGACCTGAAGAAGAGCTCTCTGAAATTGCTCTGACCCACATATCTAGAGTATGTCCACAGAGAATGTAAGCCCAAGCTTTTGCCTAAGCTCAAGCCTAACGCCCCTTGCGTCCACACACCATTTGTGTTAACCTAGGGCTCAAACCTAGGGTCCCAGGACCTTGCAGGACTGTAGGCTCCAAGCCAGTGTTAAGCTGGGATCTAGGGTCCAAACCTTATTGCTTTTCTGTGTGCACACAGCCCCAGAAGTCTTCCAGATGTATCCCAGAGTTCCTTGGGGCAACTTCCTTAGTCCTCTCTATGCCTACAATCTGTGGTGCTGTCTATTGAACTTTACCGCAAATGGAAGCCACGCCTCTCTTTGCAAACAACCTGCACGAGTAGTTCAGATCAGTGTTGACCCATTGTCTGCTGACCACCACCAGCCTGCACACACACTTCCAGAGATCTTGCAGAGTTTTCAGTAGAGACTGATCAGAACAAGCTTTTTGCAAAGAGAGCTGCTTCCTCGTGACAAGAACACAGCCAGATTCTGGTGCACGCTGCCGTGGCACCCCTGCACATGCAGCCCCAGGGCAGGGTGGGGCAGAGAGCAGAAAGGGGACTACGCAGGTGCCCTGCAGAGAGGAGCAGCAGCAGAGCTCCCGACTCACCATGGTGATAGAAGGGATGACCCCCAACACCTCAGCTGCTCCGCCACTTGGTCCCGCTCTGCTCTCTGTCCCTTGCTCCCGGCCCCCCTGCCCTCACGGGGGCTGCGTGTTCAGAGATGCCTAGCCAGTGTGCACTGTCAGGGTGGTGACTGGGAGCCAGCCCCAAAACTTCCCCACAGCCTCCCAGGGATCCCTTATCCCGGCCTCCTGGGGGGTAGGGCCACGGCAGGGATAAGGGACCCCTGGGGGATACTGGAGCACAGTACATCTCAAGTCCTGGGGATACCCTTCATACCCAGCTAACCAAAACACTTTCATTGAACAGCTCATTTTAAAAATTAAAAGTTGCAAAGTTTCATTTTAATCATTTGGCAACCCTGGCAGCACTTATGTCCTAATTATCCTCTGAACAAGTGCACATGGGCATTTTCCTGCCAATGTGACTCGCGTAGAGGGAGAGAACCCAATTCTCAAATTAGATGGTAGAGTTCAGTATAAAGCTTTCTACTGACACAGCCACCAAAGGAACTAATTATGCAGTTTATGTACTCGTGTGCTCCTTATTGACCTGAGTCCCATCAACAGCACCGTCACAGTTAGGAAAAAGGGTGGGCACTAATATTTTCCCACTGTGCAACACATGCTCAAGTGCCAACTGGGGTCGGGGGGTGGGGGCAAAGGGGTGCTAGGCACTCTGGGTTAGGGTTACGTTGACTCAGGTCTGTGCACTACAGTGTGGATTCCAGAGCCCTAGGTTTGAACACGGGTTGGAAAATCCTTAACCTAGGGTTAAAATGCAGTGTAGACGCTCAAGCCCAGGGTTCCCTGACACAGTTCAGCTGACTCAAGTCCCAAAAACCCAATGGTTCTTAAATTATGCATCAGGCCTCCAAAGTGGGTTGCAACCCTGTTTTAATGGGGTCACTAGGATTGGTGTCAGATTTGCTGGGTCCCAAGGCTGAAGCCAAAACCCTTGAGCTTTGGCTTTGGCCCTCCAACCTGGGGCAGCAGGGCATGGGTGGGCTCAGGCTTCAGTCCCCATCCTGGGGTCATGTAGTAATTTTGTTGTCAGAAGGGGGTTGCGGTGCAATGAGGTTTGAGAACCCCTGGAAACCACAGCCTTGCACTGCTGTGTAGACATACCCCTAGTGACTTCATCCTGGTCAGGTCTTGTGGCTACTACTTCCTCCTCTTCCTCTTGGCTACTGACATCACTTCCTATTTCTTTAAATCCAGCTCTGCACTCGCACCATCTTCACATGGTTTCCCTACTTCTCTGATCACTCCTTCAGTATCTCATTCAGTGCATCCCCCCACCCCCAGTTATTGTTCTTGGCCCACTCTTCTCTCACCGCCTCTACATCAGGGGTGGGAAAACTTTTTAGCCTGGGGGCCACATTAGGGTTCTGAAACTGCATGGAGAGCCAGGGTGTAGTGTATTAAATTGCTCCCTGTAGGAATGTGCTACTTCTAGTATACAACTTACAGCTGCCAATCCTAGTGCTCCGTAAGTAACACCAGGGCTGGCACTTCCAGGATTTGGAGGGGCGGCATTGTGCCGCGCTCGGCAGCAATTCGGTGGTGGGGGGGTCCTTCTCCGCTCGGGTTTTCGGCAGCAATTCTGCAGCGGGTCCTTCACTCGCTCTGGAACCTGCTGCTGAAGTGCCCCGAAGACCGGGAGCAGAAGGACCACCCCCCCCACCCCCCGCCGCAGAACTGCCGCCGCTGATCGGGAGCGCGGAAGGACCCCCACCTAGGGCGCCAAAAACTCTGGCACTGCTCCCGAGTAGCACGTTCCTACTGGGAGCAATTTAATGCACTACACCCAGCGGCTCTCACAACCACGATCCCACCAACCAGCTCGCAGCATCATACCCCAGAGTGCTGCCAGCATGGCGAGCTGAGGCTGCAGGGGAGGGGCCAGGGGCTAGCCTCCCCAGCCGGAAGCTAAAGACCAGGCAGGACGGTCCCACGGGCCAGATGTGGTCCACGGGCCGTAGTTTTCCTACCTCTGCTCTACATGCTCTTATCTGCAAGCACAACCTTAAATCATCTACTTCCCTGTGGGGAAGCTCTCCACCTTCATTCAATTCCATATCTCAGTAACTGGTATCTCTGTGGATATCCAGCTGTCAATTTAAACTCAGCAGACAAAACCAAACTCTTGATCTGCCTCCTCCCCCTCCCACCACAACTGAGGATACCACCACCTTCCTCCAAGTTACTCAGGCCTATAACCTGGGTGTTGTTTTTGACTTCTCTGTATTCAGGCCATCTCTAAAGCTTACTTATTCTTCCCATACATCCCTTAGATCTACCCTTCTCCCTTTACCAATATTGCTGAAACTCATCCAAGCCCTTATTTAGTATCCTGACTACCATAATCTCCTTTTCTCTGGTGTTGACTGCTGCAATCTCTCATGCCTCAAATACATTCAGAACACTGTTGCAAAACTCTTCTTCCTGGCTCATCACTTGGACTACCTCACCCCTTGCTGAGTCCAACATTGGTTCCCCATACTTCCACAAACACAAGAATTTTGTCTTCACCTCTAAGATCTTTCATAGTACTACCCTGCCCCACCTACCTAATTTAGTCACTTGTAGTATCAATCCCCCCTTCACAATGCCAACATTCCCAGGCTTTACTGTGCACCGATCTGTAAACAGCTCCACATTTTCTCCCATGCTGCAATTTACACATGCAGAAAGTCTCCTATTGACTGTAGACACTGACTTATCTTCCTTCAAATCCCACCTCCATCTACAAAACCCTGCCAGTTGATCATAGCTAGGCAATGATGAGCTGATCATCCTACTCCTTTAATTCCCAATTCCTGCCATTCCCCCTCACCCTACCTCCACCTCCAATTGCAAGCGAGACCAAAACAATACCACATGGAATTAAATTCATGTTAATTCATAACCAATAATTGCATGTTATTGCCCATGCCCACCTTTTGTGTGCCTCCTTTAGAACATGAGCTCACTGGAGCAAACAATGCCTCTTTGGGTAAGTCTCCACAGCAAAGAAAAAACCACAGCTGGCCCATGCCAGCTGACTCAGATTCATGGGACTTCGGCTGCAGGGCTGTTTCACTGCTGTGCAGACTTCCAGGCTTGGGCTCTCTGAGACCCACTCACCCTGCAGGGTCCTAGTCTACACAGCAATGAAACAGCCCTGCAGCCCAAGCCCTGCAAGCCCGAGTTGGCTGGCCTGGGCCAGCCGTGGGTTTTTCTTTGCTGTGTATATATACCCATCATCTGTGTGTGTACAGTATCCAGCACAATGGTGCCTTGGTCCCAGTTTAGGTCTTTGGGGCTAACTCCCCTAATGTAAACATTTAGTAGGAGCAATAAATAAAACAGGCATATGTTATGCAGGATCTTAGATTAGATTATCTTCTGGCTTTAAGATCAGTGACTGAAGCTGTGAATAACAGAGCCCTCAGGCACAGGCCTTGCTTTTACTTACTATGTAGTCGTTGTCTTCATCCCTGGGGCCTGAGCTGTAATACACACGATAGGCTCTGGCCACCTGCTCAATCTGCTCTTTCGTACCAGTCAGTCCAATCAGTTTGGGAGAAAACTCTAAACAGAAATGCAACATATTAGCCATGCTAAGGTTCCGTCACCCAGAACCAGCTTTGGTAGAGCCCAGCCATCATTTTAATCACAACAGAAAGCAATGAGCACAGAACAGCTACACAGTGCAAGAAAGAGAAAGGCAAATGGTACCTTTAACGTATCTGGCAACGGCTTCTCCAGTGTCCCTCTCTGGGTCGATGGTAATGAAGAGGGGGGTCACATTTGGCAGAGATGGGATCTGGTCTGTCACCACAAAGATTAACAGTTAATATTGCTCTCAGCAGGCCCAATGCCACAGCTGATCTCCCACATAATGAGGCTATAGCCAAACTCATAATACACAGTGAGTATAGGGGGCCCTTTTTGGCATGGATTGAAATGGTGACCACTTTGGAATGATATTGGGCAGGTTAAAGAACATCTAATGAACCTTTTTAAAGGCCAGGGAGCAAGTGCAATGAGATAAAATGGCGTTCTCCAAACCCTTGTGTCTGCCCTGGGGGTCCCTTCTCCTCAAGTAGAGATCCTACGTCCATTTACTAGGGCTGACAGGCCAATTGAGGTGCAAGGCATGCAGAGTGTAACCAAGATCAGGCATCTTGAGAAATAATAACCACTTCTCCCTGTTGAAAGGAGATGGTATTTTGCATTTCAGCATCTATCCTGCTACTGCCTCCTTCCAAGGGAGCAATGCCACATCACGGAGACATCAGGGAAGGCTTCTCCTGCAGCAGTAGCACAAAGAGCAACAAAAGCTACCTGCTGTTGCAACACTGCACATTCCTACAGGGGAAAGGGTTATCTGCCTCTCCTTAACATATTAGGTTTGCTTCTGGGGAAGCTGACGGAACCCGTCATCAACAGAACCTACAACCCACCTGGCCCAGAGGCCATCTTTCAGCCATCCCCACTGTCACAACAGAGCTGGACTCACCTTTCTGGCCTCCTCCTTCCCTCACCCCTTTGACCAGAGCACATTAATTTCTTTCCTGCCAGGAAAGGCTCCATCCTGCCAGTAGTTACTATCCATGCTTTTCCTCCTTTATTCAAGGTGCTGCTGGAGGACCCAAATCTCCCTCCTCAAGAAGCAGATGTGGACCTTGCTCAGCCTGCCATCAACAACCACACCCTTTCAAGTGGCTCAACTTCATTGGTGCTGAGAGTGCCACACAGGGGCAAGTAGCTGGGATTTTAAACATTCTGGTAGACTTCTTCTGTACTCAAGAAATATTAAAGACTGTAAAAGAGAGCATCCATTGCAGAACCTTTCTGTCTGAAAGGACGTTTTGAGCATGGAGATAATTCCTGTCCTGCAGAGCCAAGATCTTTGCCACAGAACCTTTCACCTATTGACAATATCTCTTCTTGAATGGTAAATTTGGTACAGGTAAAATTGTAACAGGAATGTTTGAGATTCATGAGAGTTCTCTAGGGGCCACCTCATCTCAACAATGGGGGCTATAGCCCCATACAGACAGATGTACAGCCAGTTCAGGGACCCCCAGATATTGCCCAATAGGATGTTGGGGTTACGTTACACTGATTGCTGCTTCCCTGGCATTTTTGCATGTGGACATAAGGTGTTTTTCAAATGAATGAGAAGGATGAATGGGCAAGATTTCTCTAATGCGGACAAAGCTCTATCTCAAGAGAGATCTGTTCTCCAGAATAGATCCAGCCTTTCCTTAATCAAGAAACTGCTCTTGGTTAGCAGTTACTACCATATTTCATTAACCAAGAAAACCCTCTTCTAGCAGGACAATACCACATCCCAAAGGGCAGTGCTAAGTACAAAAAACTATAGGAACCCAACACTGACTCCAGGCTTGCCTTATATGAGGCTTCCCCCAAGATCTAAGCATGAGGCCCAGTTTGACCTTGTTTGATAACAACATTGCATCTAATGTGAAGCAATGCAGAGAGACCAGGAACTTGGAGCAATCACATTTTTTAATTGCTCCGCTCCAGCTCCGACTCCACTCCGCGCTCCGACTCAAATTTTTAACTAAATAAAAAAGTGCATACTGTAATTTTGAAAAAACATTTTTATTCAGACTTTTAACACAATTTACATATCAACAATGATACAAACTAGAATCATTCATAATTCATTCTGTACAAAATTATTGTAGCAATCAAGTCGTCTTTCATAGCCTGCTGCAAATCATTTAAAATTAACTTTAAAGCTGAAAACAGTCGCTCCACACTAGCTTGAGTTTTTGGCACGCTCGAAGCAATTCTACAGGCAGCCTGACTGCAGTGTGGGTAGCTGTGAATGGCCTCAAAAACAGACTTAACTTTTAGCCTACCAATAGACTCCATCGCCTCACAAACTTCCCGAAAGTTTCTCTTGAATAATGCTTCATTACAATTATGAATTGCAGAAACTCGATGTCTTTCTTGTTTATCCAATTCCTTTTTGAAGTCATCTTCTGAAGAATTGACGCTTGCATTATCTCCATTTCCACATGATGGTTGTGGACGTCTCAGGGATGGACGCTCGAATAAGTTCAGAGTGGAGATGGAAGTTTAAAAACAGCCTGCTATTTCTGAAAGATGTGAACTTTCCGAAACTGCAAATTCGATTGTTGATGACTCATTTTGTTGTGTTTTGTTTTCTTCAAACTCTTTCATCGAGTTCAAATGTAGCAATAGATTGATATTGCTCAACGACTCGAAAAACAAGGAGCCCTTCCTTGGACTTTGGTATTTCCCTTGAGGTAAGAAGAATCCGATACCGTTGGTAAACAAACTCCAGCAAGGAAATGAATATTGTCAAAAAGCTTCTCTTTGCGTTTCTGCATGGAAGACAGAATTCCTTCCGCAATTTGTCCACTGTTTTCTTCCAAGAATTTTGACAGTTTTCGCCATTCCTTCATTAAAACTCCCGGGGTTACAGCGACAGCTTGAAGATTCATGGTTGTTTGGTTTGGCTGTGCCAAGAGGTCTCACAGGTTCTTCACTTCATCCCATTCAGCTTTTGTTAACTTGAGTTCTCTTGTTCCAGCAGCAGCCACTTGTTCACAGTAAGATTGAAAAACGAGAAGCCAATCAATCATCGCAAATGTTGAACCCCAGTGAGACACAGTATCCAATGACTGAGTTACCCCTTGTAGATCAAGCACTTTGGGTTCATACTTTGAGCACTTGGGGTTCATAGTCTGACAATGACTTGTCAAATATTTGCCAGACATTTCTCCGCACATTCTTTGTTCAATCAATCCCAGATTGCCAACTGGGGGCGGCGATACCATACCACATCAGTTGGGCTTTTGAGTCGTCCTCATGAAGCCATGTTGGAAGTATGAGGATAGGGTCATTAACCCATTGTGCAGCAGCATTCATGCTGAATTTAATTTCATCCATTCCTTTAGTTTCTTCAGACAAAATAGCTTCAGTTCTGTCCACACCCCCTGTTCTCAGAGGTAGAAATCGTTTTATTGCCCTCGCTGAAATTTTTGATGGTACACATCATGTCTGCTGCATTGTCAACGCAGATGCTCAGCACTTGCATTTCATTGATCCTAAATTTTTCTAAAATAGCCTTTACTTGACTTTCCAAGTACAAAGAATTGTGATGCCCTTCAGTGTCGATTATGTCCAAGGTTTTTACCTCAGCTTCATCTTTTCCTTCTTCGTAGTACTGAGCATTGATTGCAAGGAAATTTCTGTTTCCACGGGTTACCGCATCCATTTTCAGGTACCACAATCTTTGCTCCAAAGCTTTCTTGAGCTCTTCGCGACCAGACTCAGCTGTGCTGACAACTAAATGAGAAACCGTATCATTCCCGGTCAAAACACCAAGCTGCTGACCCATTTCACCTGCAATTTTTTGGAATCCTTTGTTCTTTAGTTTGAAGGTAGCGAGCAGTGTTGAACTCAAGCAAACCATTTCCATCAGCCCTTCACAGAAAGTACTGGAAGCCATGGTGACTGTAACCTTTGAGGACGTCAAATATGAGTCAAGTTTTGTTTGCTCAATTTGGGTTTCTTTTCAGATGAAGCGCTGCAAAAAATCTTTTCTCCGGGAGTTTTCAAAGAGCCAGATGAACATCATTTAGCCGCGTCAGCTTTCTGTTTTGCCTCATCTTCCTGGTCCTTTTTTGTAACCAGAGCCACATACTTTTCAGGATAGTTATGTTTTAAACAGTTGGTGACATGTAAACTTTTCACAACACTTGCTTCACTTGTCTTGAAGCTACATGGTTTGAGCTCGACACTCACTTCCTTGTCCACCTTGGCACGTTGCCGATTTCTTTTTTGCTTTTCCCATAAGCCCAAATTTGGGCTTTTCAAATTCAAAAGTAAAGACGTCGTTGAGATCCTTTTCTGTAAATTGGCTATCAATCATGGGGGGCAGATCTGATTATTTTCTTGAAGCCATGGCCAAATCTTTTTGTGCTGCTACTGCATCCAAATGTTTCTTGTTAAGATATTCGAAAAACAATGAACAAAAGCATTACTTTTTTTTATAATGTACCTGCCTGTGATATCTTAACCATTTCAGGTACTTCCAGTTCTGGATTTTCTCGACAAAAATGATCGCATTTTCTATTTACGCAAAATTATTATTAAAGTATATTTTAATATTTTAACATGTTTCTTGCAGTTTTAATGACGTAAAGTATTTTTGATATACATAATTTTTTTATTTATAAATTGCAAGTGAGCTTTTCTTATGAAATTTTGCGGTAAAAATATTCAAAATATTTTCCAAGTTTTTAATTATCTCAAAAACGCATTAATATAGATAGATCAATGAAACTTGATATGTGCCGTATCATTAGCATGTGCTATCACTGTTCTATAACATTAATTGTTGGGCAGTAACAAGGCTACATGTTACAAGACTGAAAATAAACTTTAATGGGAAAGGGGATTCAAATTGCAAGAACAGTCCTTTTAGTAAAGAGAGCAAATTTTTGGAAATATGTTTTTGCTTCATCAGCCTGAATAGATTATACAAGATAGAGCAAGTAACAGATTCCATCTTGTATAATGTTTCCAGCCTGATGAAGGAAAAACATTTCTGAAAATTTGCTCTCTTTACTAAAAGGACTATGCTTGCAATATGAATCCACTTTCTCTTTAAAGTTTATTTCCAACGTTCTAGCATACATCATTCAAATAAAATTATTTAAACTACTGGTGTCATGAACTGGGGTGACTGGGCCAATTTAATATTTTTTAAATCTTTGACTATTTAAGAGATATGAGCCTGGAATATGATTTAATGCTAAAACATGCATTAAAATGGTACTCTTAATTTATTCTGTATAATTAACCACCTCCGAGAAAACTGTTTAAAAATTGTAATCTGCTTAGATGCTTAGAATGATAAACAATTTTACTTATTAATTATTTTTCAACTTTGGAACCATAAATTTTAAATGTAATAATAAATAATAACCAAAAGTTATTAACTTATTATGAAACATATTACCACTCATAGCCAGTGGCAGTCGATGACAAGTCTTCCTTGAAATATGAAATAAAAATGACCAACTGCCAGTTCGGGACACCTACGGTTTAAATAATTTTGGATAATGTAATATGGTAGCACATACTAACGCTAAAACACAGACATAATTTCATTACTTTATATTAAAGCGTTTCTGAAATATTAATCAGAAATTAATTTTTCATCACCTCTTTGAAGGGACTGTAACTTCCTTAGGAAGAATTTTAGGACACGTGTTCACAGAAACATTTTTTGTTAAAATGACAAGGATACACCCCCAAAGTTGTGTTGGACATTTTCCAATCACTCTGGATATATCACAAAAATCACTCCTAATTTATGCAAAAATGTTTACTGTATATTTATATGCCTGCTGCACGTGACTTTGTTAGTAAATTTAAAATTACAAACAATGCTACCAAAAGACCATTGAACAGATGACAAATAAAATAAGTCCACCAGAGTGATACGAGAGCATGTACAAACGAACAAATGTACCGGTAACAGGAGCCCATGTGAGAAATGAGCTTAAGTGGTTAATATCTCGTGTGATATTTTAATATATTAATAAAGAAAAAATTTTTTTTGCAATATACCTGTTTGTGATAACTTAAATGTGGCATCTCGCATCACACTTTTCCATAATCGCAGCACTCAGCGCGTCTAGTTGATTAACTCTTACAAAAGAAGTATCAACACATACTAATCTAACTAATCTACGTGAGTACGTACTCGCCTAACATTGGCACAAGGGTGGGAGCAGTCTGCAGTGTTGCCGGATGTCTGATAATTATCTGATTCTTTAATAAAAGGTATCCCCAAAAAACTTCGTAACTTTGTATCTGTACATTTAATCTTGATTTTGGCCGAAATGAGAGCAACTGTGACATATTACATAAAGTGGTAAAGTAGATGTTAATATCAATTGTTATACAATCTGAAACTTTTGGGCACCTTTAGGACTTTCTTGCTAAATACCATTTATTCTGGACTGAAAATGAAAAAAAAAAACAAAAAACTGGAGCAGTGGAGTAGTCAAGGTTTTCTGGGCTCCGGCTCCACTCCAGCTCTGGGCAAAAACCTGCAGCTCCACTGCTCTCCACTCCAGCCTCTGCTCCAAAGCCCTTAGAGAAACCACCTAAAAAAGGCTGAAATTTTCACATACATTAAGAAGATGGTCCCATTGCCATTTAGTAAGCTGGGAGAAGCACTGCAGTATTTCACTAAATGAAGTGCAGCCTATTTTAAGTAGTTAGGATTCTGACTGGATTTAATTACCAATTTCATCCACCGCTAGAATCATTTTCTCCAATTCCTCTGGACAGATATCAGGGCAGTGCGTGAAGCCAAAGTAGATTAACACCCACTGGCCCAGGAAGTCCCTGTTGGTCCTGGGCTGTCCCTGGTGATCCACAAGTGAGAAAGGGCCTCCCAGCAATGGCTTCCCAAGAGCTCGCTTCTGTTCTTTCTCCAGCACTGAAACCAGACAACAATGGGAGGTTACTTACCAGCTGTGTCACACACAAAAGATCCCAGAAACCATTCAAAGACAGTTTGAGTCATAAGGCTCTCAAAGGCAAATATGCCTAGTAGGACTACAGTAATGTAACACCTTGAATTTCAAAGCCCGCTGCAAAATATAAGCCCAACATGGACAAGACAAATTTACAGTAAACAGAACAGCTTTACATTGTGATATTTTGCATATAAACTATATTCTCTTGTGCTCCAAAAGGAGCTTATCATCAAGATAGCACTGAAGCTCATATGCTGAAGTCAGGAAACATGAATTGAGATGGGATGCCTGCAGTTAAGAGTCAGGCATCTTTTAGAGACTTAAGGGGGCGGGAGGGGAGGGAAACTGCTGTGCTGCCACAGTCTAACTGGGTTTCAGTATCAGAACAAGGAAAAAAGAATTAGGTAAGTGTTCACTATAAAGACAGCATTAAACAGTAAGTGGTTAAAACCAGCATACAGGGGTTAAAACGAGAATTGGGAATCTATGCTCTTAAAAAGTCTTACACATACTTCCACACCCTGGGGAAACAGACACGCACACACTTTCATTCTGGGCTTTTATACTCTAATCTTGCGTAATGCTTGCATACAATGATAATAAATGCAATATAACAACTTAATATAAACCAACAATACTACAAGTTTTAAAATAGGACTTTAAAAGAGCAAAAAGAAATCAAAAATGTGGAAAAGAAGTAAAATACTGGATAAACTGAAAACAGATAACAGTGTAAAATATGTATATATGCACACAAGGTAAAAATACAAACTGACCATCAAAGAGCAAATGGTCATGAGTTAAACAGATAAAGGAAAAGGATAATAAAACTAAGTGGGTAAAACAGGCCAGAACAGAAAGACAACGTGCAAAAACTCTTGTGCTCCATCTTATTCCATGAATATTTAGACCAGAATCTCTTTTGGACAAGGAGCTCTCATCCTGTGTGTTTATCAATCTCTCCTAGTTGTCACCCTTCCAAGCAGCAGTACCACAACTAACATGGCCACAAGATCTTTTTATCTGTTCAGCTATAAAGGCCTGGAGGGGAATTAAAAAGGTTTTGGGATGACAATGTAACATATACATACTTTCTTCCTTTTTTTTCTTGAAGTATTTCATTCCTGCCAATAAAGCTCCACCAATCGCAAATGTGAGTGCCAAGGACTTCCAGGAAACTGGCTACTAGGAAAGAGATTCCATAAAAATTAAACTTCATCATCTTCAACTATCTTTTTTGTAAAACATAGGAAAGTGCTAAGTACATGTTTATGAAATAAACACTCAGCTCTTGCGATATGACAGAATACTTGTATAAAAGATCAACCACAATTCTGTATGAAGAACCAATCCACAAAAACCAAACCCAGGTACTTTTGTAAATACAGCCACTGCACAGAGACTATCGCCACAGAGGGACCCTTCCCACCCTGGCTCCCTCCTTGACCGGGAGGGCAGGGCACCTCTTACTACACACAAGGAACACGAGGGAGTTTTACGCCTTAGCCCGCAACCCCTCTGAGTTTAGATTAAGGACACAGCTATGGCCGCTATTGGGAACGTGGCCTCCTTACCCCGGGCTTCGAGGGGCCCGTCTTCGCTTTGTCTCCCTGAGGTGCAGTAGCCAGGTGGCGAGTCACCGCCAAGGAGCCGGGGAGAGCCCAGCATGATGAGCGGCGAGCAAGGCTGACGGCGAGCAGCTACAGAGAGAGATGAGGTGAGCAGCAGGTTAAGGCGCGAGGCTGCTCGGGGTCTGGGGACGCGCAGGCGGGAGGGGGGGCCGGCCGGGAAGGGTGGGGGGCGCAGGCACAGGCCGGGCCGGGGCGCGGAGCTGTTCTGCCATGGCGGGGCCCTGGCCACCTGCCCCCAGGCAGGGTCCAGCCGGGTCAGGCTGCTCAGTGCGGGAAGCAGGACCCCGCCAGGCCCCAGGGGCGCGGCCCCCCGGACTGGAAGTTCCCCTCACCGGTCGCGTCCACGCGCCTCTGCGTCCCGGAACGTGGAGTCCCAGCGCCCAGACGAGGGAGACCCGCCCGGCCACCGCCGCCATCCTACAACCGGCGTCACCGCAGAGTAACCCCACCCCCCCCGGCAGCTTCCGGCGTCACCAGCGACTAACCCCGCCCTCGGCAACTTCCGGTGTCACCGCCAACTAACCCCACCCCCGGCAACTTCCGGTGTCACCGCCGACTAACCCCGCCCCCCGGCAGCTTCCGGTGTCACCACCAACTGACCCCGCCCCCCGGCAGCTTCCGGCGTCACCGCCGACTAACCCCGCCGACAGCGTCCACTAACCCCGCCTCCCAGGTGCCTTCCGGCGTCGCCGCCAACTAACCCTGCCCCCCAGGCAGCTTCCGGCGTCCTTCAGTTTCAGTCCGCGGGCGCACAAGCAGCAGCCCGGCCCTGGGGCGTTGGGTGGGCGCGGTGGCCGGTTTTAGGGTTGCCAATTCCTGGAGCTTTCATCACATGACAACCCTCAATGACAGATTAATCTTTAGTTCCTGGCGACTCCAGGACAATCATGGTGGGTTGGCAACCCTAGACCCCGGCCAAGCGCCGACAGAGCCAGGTTCGTAGTTCAGGGACGTGCTCCGTGGGTGGGCGAGGGGGGGTATCTGAAGTGGGAATGGGGGTCCGAGCTAGAGTTGTCACCTCTCTGATTGCTGGTAACCCTGAGGTCTCGCCCCTGTCCTGCCGCTTCCCCTAAGATCCCCCTCACGCACTGGATTGTCTCTATCTCCCTCCCCTCCACGCCGCAGCTGGGCTCCCTCGGCTCTGCGGCAGGAAGGGGAGCTGCTGCAGTCTGACAAGGAGCTGCCTGCACAGGTAGGAGTGGCCCCAACTGGGAGGTTCTGGGGTGAATGACCAGGCACCTCCCCTCTCCCTTCAGTAACTGGACATCTGACTGGACACTGCCAGGTCCCCTTTTTGGCTGAACTTTCCAGTTGAAAACCATGCACCTGGCAAAACTTTTCTTCTCAGGAAATGAGTTAGAACCAGAAACATCATCAGTTGAAGGGTGATGTCACTGTTCCACAATGTGGTGTGTGTGATGATGTCATGCCAGAGATTGTGGAAGTGACATCATAACATGGTGACTTGTCTTACCATGACAACCTGAGATGTTTCTTTTTGGCCCAGACCAGATGACCATCCACTCCTCCTCCTCTCTCCCCACTCCCCACCCCCATTCAGGCCATGATCTTTCCTAGAGACTGTCCGTGGCCCATGTAATGCCTGGCACTGAGCTGATGCACAGAGTGTGGCAAATGAGGCTGGAACTGTGATTCCAGAACTGACCTGGGCTCCTGGAGAACTGGGCTACATTCCTGCCTCTGCCAGAACCCTGCTCAACCAGTCAAACTAAACCCTCCAACAGCTGGCTGTAGGCTGCATGATGCACCTTTCTGGGTGCCCAGCTTCAACTGCTGGAGCCCTGGTTTATAGAAGGTCTGAGCACAGTACTGGGAAACTTCTGAGTTCAAAAATGATGAATCAGCCCTCAGAAAATCGTTAAATTAGCCTAAAAATCAAGAGATTTTTAAAAATAAAAGTTGTATTCTTTTTGCCTTCTGGTTTTTGAGCCTTCAGGATTTCCAGCTTCAAGCTCTTCTCCTCAGCCATGAGGACTAATCGTCCTTTAAAATCAGTTTAATCCAGAACCACACTCTTAATAAGCAGGGTTTATTTTTTAAGCTCAACCTTATCTCTGAATTTCTTGGCTTGGTAGTGCTTATTTCAGGAATAATTACATCATTCTTACAATGTTTTTACCCTTAAATTACTGATATGTACTCCCAACTCAAACTCTAGTTTAACATAGTTTTTAATCTGGGAATGTTACATATTGAAGGAATATTACATGAAACCCCCTGCCCTCTTTGCCTTTTTCAAGAGTGGCAGGCTCTTAGTGCTTCTGCTTTTTTCTGAAGTGTTACCTCATGCCAAAGAGTTCTGCAGGTCTCTAGCTGTATAAAAAATGTTTCTTCTGGGTGTTGCAGCTGATTCTTTTTTTAAAGCACCCAGCTTTGTTTGAACTGAGTTTGTCTTCTCTCTTTTTTCCTGCATTAGATTTTGGGAGCCTGGTTATGGATGAAACTCCTACTTGGAGACCTGGATCCTTGACAGGGAACTCTGAGCTGTGTTTTTCCTTTGGAGTCATAGCAGATATTCAGTATGCTGATCTAGAGGATGGTTATAATTTCTGGGGGTCCCGGAGGAGATACTACAGACACAGCCTTAACCTTCTTCAGAGCGCAGTTGATGAGTGGAATAAGGAAAACAGTCAACTTGAGTTTGTACTACAGCTTGGCGATATTATTGATGGTTTTAATGCCCAACATAAAAAATCAGAAAGTGCTCTGAGAAGAGTTATGAACAAGCTTAAAAAGCTTAGAATCCCAATCCATCACACATGGGGAAATCATGAATTGTACAACTTTACTAGAGACTATTTAACACAATCTGAACTTAACAGCAAGTCTTTAGAAGACCAGATCTTCCTTGGCTCTGCTGCCAGTGGCCAGGACTCTCCTGGAGCCACTGCTGAAGAACATTACTATGCTTATCATTTTAGCCCAGTCCCAAAATTTCGGTTCATTTTACTTGATGCTTATGACTTAAGTATCCTTGGGAGGGATAAATCCACCCAAAAATATCAGGATTCTTTGAAGCTGCTGAAGGAGAAAAACCCAAATGAGAATCTGAATAGTCCCACAGGTATTGCACTGCCTGAGAAAGGTTAACATGCATTCCCAAAATTCTGCTTCAAATAATATTCCTCTTCATAGTAGAAAGACTTATAATTAATGTAAGATATGTTACTAGGTGGTAAATCAGTGTGAGCTTCGTTGTCCTTGATCCTTTTCGCATAGTATACACACAGAATTCCCACTCTTGGGCGTAAACTTCTTAGTGCAAGAAACGTCAGAACTTTCTTAGCTTATTTGTCCTGTGAGGTACTGGCCATTATGCACAAGTCCCTTTAAGTTCTTTGCCAACTTTCTCAGCTAGGTTCTTATTGAACAGGGTCAGAAAAAGAGTGCCACACATAAGCTGCATGCCAGATTTTTTTTTTCCCCAGTGCTGTTATGATGCTTGCTAAGTCTTATTTTAGACACTTCCATATATCTTCTTCTGATCGCTCAGTCTTCTGTGAGACTCATCAATACTAAAGCACATGACCATGGAGGGGCTTTGGAGGCATGCCTTGACAAACCCACTGATGACTAATGTGGGGGCGGAACTATTCTCAACATCAGTGCCTTGTTTTGGTTACACTGTGAGACTTTGTCTAGGCCAGTGCAGAGACTGCAAGACTAATAACGTTTCTTGGAATAACCCCATTTCTATACTTTAGAGTTGCTGTCTTCCAAGGCAGAATGAAATAATACAGATTTGTATGGTTTACAAATCTACATTCAAACGCCTTGGGAGCACAGTTTGCTGATAAATTTGGCAGGTCAGGGCTGGGCTTTGTGGATACAGGGGTTTGGTGCCCCTTTGTCCCTTTTAAAGTGGTTAGCCCTGCTTCTTCAACACTAGGCCAGTCTGTTCCAGGGAACTTTTTGGTGGGGAGTAGCGTAGATGGTCCTGCTTACAGGACCTAAGCCAGACAGAGCTCAGGAGCTATCTGCCAGCTGGAACTCAGCAGCTCTATGTTACCTGTTCTGAGGCTTCCTACATGCCAGATTTTGGGGCAGCTGTACCATGGGTGAAGTTTGTCCCTGAGTGCCTAAAGAAAAAACACCTTTTTCCAACACCAGATGCCTTAGCACGGTAGACTAGGGGTAGACAAGCTATGGCCCACGTGCCAAAGGCAGCACGTGAGCTGATTTTCAGTGGCACTCACGCTGCCTGGGTTCTGGCCACTGGTCCGGGGAGATCTGCATTTTAATTTAATTTTAAATGAAGCTTCTGAAACATTTTTAAAACCTTATTTACTTTACATACAACAATAGTTTAGTTATATATTATAGACATAGAAAGAGACCTTCTAAAAATGTTAAACTGTATTACTGGAACGCTAGGTGCCAGTATCCTGGAGATTGGGTTTTCCATTGTCTTGGATTTTCCACTGATATGGGGTCTGCTTCAGCCAGTCCTTTTTAATGGCCCATTCAGGCTCAGACAGGTAGCAACACACACACACCCCCCTATGTTTCTTAACCTGCTCTGAGAGCAAACTTAGTCCTTTTTCCCCTACTGGGTAGTCATGCAAAATGTAGGGGAAACTGAGGCACACATAGGATTTATAAAAATATTTCAGAAAAGTCTCACTTTGTCACAACGTAACTTTAGCTTTGAAAGTGAATATGGTAGCACTTCAGAGCCTACAGGTCAGCTATGGAGTATGCTCTGACTTTGTAATGTTTCTTTCCTGATGGGGCCTTATTTTTCTTTGCTGTACCCTCCCATCGTTCTTACTGCTACTTGTAGTACATTTATCAGTTTAGCATGAGACATCCTTGAGCTTTTTACTGTTCAAGAGCGGGAATCTTGTGTGTAATGCATCTTTAAAGATGGGCAAATTACTTCTGTAATTCTGCTTCTTTGAATATATCACACCAGATTCACCCTTACCTCCCCTAGGTTTGCAAGTCTGTTCTAAAAGGGTATGTTGCTGTCATTTCGGTCCAGAAGATGGCCATTATCTTTTGAAAAATTCACACACATGCTTTTGTTTAGTTTTCATTTTAGAGGAGCCCTCGCTTCTCTCTAGTAGACCATACTAGATGATGTGGTTGCCAGGCGTACAGTTTTCAACCGGAACGCCCAGTCAAAAAGAGACCAGGCCTGTGACCGAGCCGTTAAAAGTCCAGTCAGCAGCGCAGCGGGGCTAAGGCAGACTACCCGCCTGCCGTGGTTCCACACGGCTCCTGGAAACATCAGCATGTCCCCCCTTGTCTTCTAGGTGTAGGGCAGACAGGAGGCTCCAGTGCTGCACCCGCCTCAAGCACCAGCTCCACAGCTCCCATTGGCCGGGAACTGTGAACAATGAGAGTTGTGGGGGTGGCACCCACAGATGGGGCAGCATGCAGAGCCACCTGGCCGCACCTCCGCATAGGAGCCAGAGAGGGGACATGCCGTTGCTTCAGGGAGCTGCCTGAGCATCGCCTGGAGCCTGCACCCTTTGCCCCCTGCCCCAACCCTGATCCCCCTTCCGCACCTCATTTCTGACCCCACATTGGAACCCACACCCCCAGCCCACACCCTGACCCCCTGCCTCAGCCAGGAGCCCCCTTCCATACTTTGAACCCCTTGGCTCCACCCCCCAGCCCAGAGCTGCCTCCTTCACCCCAAACCCCTCATTCCTGGCCCCATCCCAGAGCCCGCACCCCCAGCTGGACCCCTCACCTCCTGCATCCCAAGCCACTGCCTCCACCTGGAGCCCCTTCCTGCTCCCTGAATTCCTCATTTCTGGCCTCACCCCAGAGTCCACACCCCCAGCCGGAGTCCTCACCCCCTCCCACACCTTAACCCTCTGAACCAGCCCGGTGAAAATGGGCAAGTGAGTGGGGAAGAGCGAGCAAAGGGAGGGGGGATGCAGTAAGCGGGGGCGGGGCCTTGGAGAAGGGGTAGGGCAAGGGTGTTCAGTTTTGTGCAAGTAGAAAGTTGGCAGCCCTTCTAGATGAAGCTGTGGCAGTTGGAATTCAACACAGGCAAGGGTCTCATGTCCAACTGCCAGCTCAGAAAGCCACTCACGAAGTTCTGGACTGTGTTCTGCTAGGTTGCTGTGATGCAAGAGTGGGAATCCTTAATGTATGGCATTGTCAAAGCAAAATGACTAGTAAATCACTGTCCCTCATTTACTCATGAAGGCAGTGAATTTTTGGAGGCACAAGATACATAAGAGCCTGTCAGGGGAAAGGACGCTATTTATCCTAAGCACAGATGTACATAGAAGACCAAAGCAGGTAGAGAAGCAGGTATTCGGTGGGTGTGTGCTTTACCTTCTTTCTTCATTACAGGACTTGCTGAACCACAATTTGTAGAGTTCAATGGAGGATTTAGCCAAGCACAGCTGGATTGGTTCAATGAGGTTCTTACATTCTCTGACACTAATCAAGAGAAAGTCGTGGTTGTGAGTAAGTCGGCTTTTTTATGTGTGAATGCATGTGAGTTGAGACATCTGTGAAGGAATAAACCCCAGTGATAAACTGATAGGATGCTGTACATACTCCAGGGGTACTCCAATTTTTCCCACTCATGGGATTTCCTACCAATATCTTATATTCTAGAATCATACAGTTTCCCCCTCACACATACATTTTTTCCACAACAGGAGGAGGAGACTGTGGTAGACAGGAGCAAGAAAGGGGGTTACAGATTTGAGGGGGTCCTAGGTGGGAGGCATTAGGCTGCTGCAAGGTATTAGAAGTTGCTGTGTTGGGGAGCAGTGGTGCTGGCATTTGGGGGAAGGAACTATTAGAGACTTGGGCAAGGGAAAGATTTTGCATTAGAGGACCTCTAGATCCTGGAACTCCCTGATTGTTCTTGGAGCCAAGTGCCCTGGGCAGTGAAAGGCACTGTGCACCAAAAACATCTGAGCTGCTGTGGGCCATGGAACAGCAGTAGCCACAGTAGGAGCCCTCTTTCTCTCCTCTCCCTGGGCTTTAGTTGACACCTCCACATAGCCATGCAGCTGGGCTGTATGCCAAGCCAACTGCCCAGCCAGAGCAAGAGCATGCAACTGAGCTGGCTGCCCAGCAAAAACAGGTACACCCACTGAGGACGCGTCATAACTGGAGCAAGGGCATGCCCCACCCTGAAGCTAGTAACCATTTTACATCCGGTAAAGAGTGATGAGAACATTTTACACTACATGAGCTTTGTGAATAGAAGTGTAAATCAGACTGTTTTGCCAGCAGTGAGTGCTGTAGGCACCTCTAGAGGCTGGCATTATGATGTTCAGGCTATGTCTATCTACACTACATCATTTACAGCAGTGAAGAGGCTCTGTGGCTTAATAACTCCTGCCTCCAAGAGGTGGTCGCTGTGTTGACGTGAGAAGCTCTCCCACCGACATAGTGCAGTCTACACTGGTGCTTAGGTCGGTATAACTTACGTCGCTCAGAGGTGTGGATTATTGACAACCCTCAGCAATGTAAATTATACTGAAGTAATTTGTAGTGTAGACATAGCCTCAGTGCACGGTTTTAGATTTGATTACCCAAGGCAGTGGTCTTGTGAGCATAACTCAGCTGGGATTCAGTACTTAGATACTTTAGAAATATCTGAGAGATGGAGAGTGTTCTCATTATTCCATATGACTGGACAACCTGTGTGCAAAACCCCAAACTTAAAGAAAAGTTCTAGGGGTTTCACTGCACCCTAAGCCCCTAAGATTCCAGCATCTATAAGTGATTTCCAGATGGGGAGATGGTATAAAACACTCTTAACTGTGGTTGTCACCAATGATGTCTCTTACCATTATTGTTTTTTTCCAACTGCAGGTCACATTCCAGTTCATCCAGGTTCTACAGAGAGTGTTTGCCTTGCTTGGAATTATAAAGATGCCCTTTCTGTCATCCATTCCCATCAGTGTGTGGTGTGCTTTCTCGCAGGCCACCTCCATGATGGTGGTTATTATTTAGATTCTCATGGAGTCCACCATCTTACTTTGGAAGGGATTGTTGAAACTCCACCAGAGAGCCATGCCTTTGGAACGATGCATGTCTATGATGATAAACTGGTATTAAAGGGAAGAGGTAGAATTCCAGACAAAGTAATGTATTATACAGGATAGTTGTAAATACAATTGTGCATGATCCAGACAGTGCTCCAGAAATTAGTTAGTTTAATAAATAACAGCTGACCATTGCAGCCATGGTGTTTCTGTTTATAGAAAATCTGCACGATGATGCTTACAGCTTCAAGCCTGATAAATAGAGCCTTAGTGCTGTCAACCTTCTCCTCTCAGAGCTGGTATCTTAGAAGTTTTACTTCTTCAAGAAGCAAGAAACAAGGTCTAGCTTCTTGCTGTAGGGCAGAGGATGGCTAGCCAACAACTCAACACAATCTGAAATAAATGCAACTTGATTTGGACAGCTTCTGCTTGAAACAGTTAAAAGTGAACAATTTGTTACTTATTGTGGCACAAAAGGCACAAGCAACATTAAAAGGTATGGCAAGGAGTTATTAGTGCATCTTTATTAGTCACACTGTGTTATGAAATGGAAATCTTATCCCGATCAGGTGTGATTCAGCTTCTTTTCAAACACTAACATTGATATTCTTCAGCCTGCCAGTAGTTTGCTTCCTGAAATCAGCAGAAGCTGTAGATACTTTTTACCTCTAAAAACCAGATTCCTTTGAATGTTTTTGTTTTTTGTCTAGGGAGAGGATTTATGATTTTATAGATGAAATGTTCAGGGAGATTATCTCCATATTGACTGGATATATGTCACTTCAGGAGGGGATGCAGAAATAAAATGTCTAGATGCCATTAATGACTACTTCCTGGATCTGCTAGTCCTGTAACTCACAAGGGGAGAGGCAAGTCTTGATTAAGTCCTATGTGGAGCACAGAGTCTCTCTCTCTGTATATATAACTGAACCACTGAGTAATAGTGGCCATAATATAATTAAATATAACATCCTTGTAGGGGGAAAATACAAAAGAAACCCACCACAGTAGCGTCTAACTTCAAAAAGGGGAACTACACAGAAATGAGAGAGCCAGGTAAACAGAAATTAAAAGGAATAGTCAGCAGTGAAATGCCTGCAAGACACCTTGACACTATTTAAACTAACTATAATAGAGGCTCAAACTAAATGTAAAGCCCCAAATAAAAAAATAAAACAGTAAGATATGCCACCATGGCTCAACAGCACTGTAAAAGAGGCAGTTACAGACAATAAGACATCCTTTAAAAATTGGAAGTGAAATTCTAGTGAGGAAAATAGAAAGGAGCATAAACTCTGGCAAGTCTAGTGTAAGTGTGACTAGGCAGCCCAACAAAGAATTTGAAGACCTGCTAGCAAAGGCTGTACATGAGATGCAGGAAGCCTGCCAAACAATCAGTGGGGCCACTGGACAATCAAGGTCTTAAAGGAGCACTCAAGAGAAGGCCATTGAGAATCTAAATTAATTCTTTGTATCAGTTTTCACTGCAGAGGAAGTGAGGGAGATTCCCACATGAGCCATTCTTTTTAGGTGACAAATCCAACACTGAGGTGTCACTAGGAAAGGTCTTGGAACAAATTAAATTAAACCGTAATAAATTACCAGGGTCATGATATTCACCCAAGAGTTCTGAAGGCACTCAAATATGAAATTGCAGAACTGCTACGGTGCAGGTAGTTTTTGAATGGGGTTAAACCTGGGAGTGTGCAAGACAAATCAGACTTCTGAAAGGGGTACAGTAGTCTGGAAAGGTGGAGAGCAGCTGGCTTAAATTACAGTTGTGTCCAAAAGTCCTAATCAGGGTTTGGCATCCTATTGTTAGATTCTCACAGTGTTGGTGGATTGTCTTGGAAATATGTTAATTAAAATATCAGAGAACCAATATCTGCTTAGAGTATGAACACGGTTTTACTGAATAATTCTGTAGTTCGGAGGGTTTGCGTATCATTCATATGCTTAATTATTTTAAAAAATAAATTCATATAGTCCATAAGCATATTTTCAAAAAGTCAGTGCAATAAGCTAAATATATTGGAGTGGAGGACTTTCAAAATAAAAATCAAAGTTATGCTTGTACTTTGAAGCTGTTCATCCCACCATCCCATTAGGCAGGTGCTGTTTAGCATGATGATGGCACTTCTAGAAGGCTTTTTGCTTGAAGTCCTCTGATATGAACAGAGCATGTGAGAAGTGAAGTAGGGTGGTATTTTAAACCGGTGGTTGTGGTAGATCAAGACTAATGGAGAGCTTAAATTGCTTTTGATAGCTGGTATGGGTGAAAATATTAAGTTAATGTTTTGTTTAGTTTGAGTTAAAACCTGATTAAAAATAAATAGTGGTCAAAAGCACCCTTTTTTTTGGTTATAAAGGCCACTATTAAGAGTACTGCTTGATGCTGATAAGTGAAGTAAGCTATTACTTTGATTTATTTTGTCTGTGATGTAGAATGCTTCTAGCAATTGACTTCTCTGGTGCACTGTATCTTTATTCTGTCCCCACCCACCCCATCTAAATTTGATGCAAGATCACATGTATCCCATGCCTTCACAGCCTGCTTCTCTGCCATCTATTTCCAACCATACCAATTATAAAAATTGTTGAACAAGAGAATCTTTCCCCATATGCTTATGACTCTGCTTTCTTCATATACTACTTTCACTCTCGTGCTCTCACTGATCAGAAACTGATGAAGGGTCATGCAGTTCTCATGAGTTGTTTTACTTTGCTTCTATTTGCTGTGTTGTGAAAGTCATATGTACAGGAATAGTACAGTGCTATTGTCTGCAGTGGTGGAGGGAAATTGAAGGTGGAAAGAAGAGGGTGAAGATTATTGGATGAACAGGTGGGAGAAGACAAAACTAAAGAAGCGGATGACCAATGGTCTAGCACAGTATTTCCCAAATGGTAGGTCTCGACCCACCATTGGCCCACGGGAAGATTCTAGATGGATTGCCACATCCAGGACTGGATTAACCTATCACTGGGCCCTGGCCTGGGCAAATATATGCTATTCCTGGCCCACTGTGGGTGGGAGGTATGGGACAGGGAGGACTGGAGAGCAAGCCACCCTGCAGCAACAGCTTCTGTTCTACAGGACTAAGCCTGGCTCCCTGCTCTGGTGATGTGACCAGGGGCATAGCATCACTTAAATATGGCCTGGCCACCCTTGATTGCTGCTGTGACCCCATGCTCCACATTGCAATGCCACTCAAATTTGGCCCAACTGGCAGAGGGGGAGCCTCCCATAACACCTGGAGTGGGAAGCCAGTCCCACAGGACAGGAGCTGCCACAGTGAGGTGAATGAGGAGCGGGGTCACTTTCCAACCCCTTCCTCTCAAGCCTTCCCTCTGCACTGTGCCTGGATTAGAGTTGCAGAGCTGGGGCAGAGAGGACATATGTGTAATGATGGGTCATAAAAAAAAAAAAGACAAAATGGAATTGGTGGGTTGACTTAATAAAAAGTTTGGCAACCACTAGTCTAGCAGTAATATATCTGGTTCTTGCTGAAGGACAACCTAAAAAGGTGTAATATTGACATTGACACTTGGGAGACTCTTGCCCAGGATCACTTAAAATGGAGTGAAGTCCTAGATGGTGGTCCCCTGCATTTTGAACTTGCTCACTGACAAGCTGAAGAGGACAAGAGGCGCAGGAGGAAGGAGAGACTGGTTTCCAGTCATGGTCAACAACCTCCTGCTGAGCCTGAAAACATCTGCCTTCATTGTAATGGAACTTGTGGTTCAAGGATTGGCCTTATTAGCAACCTCAGGACCTGAAACTCCCATGGAAGATGATCATACTCGGTAAAGAGTGATTGGCCATCATCGTCTGGTCCTTTTTTCTCTCAGCCAGCTGTGGATGGAATACTCCTGTGGGAGTGGGGGCTATGTCTTGTCTCCCCCTCTAGTGACCTCCACCTTGCCCAGAATAAAGTAGGACCACAGTAATAGTTTTAACCTAGCTTTTAAAAAAAAAAAATTCTAAAGTTTTGACGCTTTGCTGAAATCCCAGCATATATCATTCTATGATGACATATTGAGAGAATATCTTCAGCAAATCATACAGTACCAGTAAGAAGTCAGAGCCTAGTCTTTCCCCACTCCCCTTCTTTTAGAGATAAAAAATAGCCATGTATGTGTTATGTGCCACTTAGAGTCTAATTAATAGATTTAGCTTTTTTTTTTAGTTTAGCGTAAATTTAATTTTACATGGACTGTAAAGATAACACTTAAAATTCTGACACATTCTGTTGACATATCATATGCCAACATATGTTAAGGGCTGTTATAAAGGTGAGGTTATAAATTGTTCTCCTGAATCTGATTAATCTGCAGCAAGGGAGATCTAGGTAAGATATTTGGGGGGAAACTTTCTAACTATAAGGATAGTTAAGCAGTGGAATAGATTTACAAGGGAGGCTGTGAAATCCTCATCATTAGAGGCTTTTAAGAACAGGTTAGATAAACATCTGTCAAAAATGGTCTAGGTAGACTTCGTCCTGCCTCAGTACAGGGGGTTGAACTAGATGATCTCTCAGGGTCCCGTCAAGCCCTACCTTTCTATAAGTGTGGTAATGTAACCTAAAGCTTCAATTAACCTCTCTACCAGATAACTGGAGGAAAGTTAATGAACTGTCAATTTTTAAGAAATGCTTCAGAGGTGATCCTGACAATTACAGGCTGGTAGACCTAACTTCAATGCCAGGCAAATTCATTGAAATTATAGTAAAGAACAGAATTATCAGACACAAATGAACAAACTCTATTAGAGAAGAGTCAGTATGAGTTTTTGTAAAGGGAAATTGTGCCTCACCACTCTATTAGCATTATTTGAGTGTATAAAGAGCATGAGGAAAGGGTAATCCAGTTCACGTAGTGTACTTGTACTTTCAGAAAGCCTTTGACAAGGTCTGTAGTGAGACAGAGGGAGTTAATTCCCCCTGGTGGGTACAGCTAACCCCAGCTTGCTCACAGGAAATGCAGTGGCATGGCAGGAAGTATAAGAGCAGGGTCCTGTAGCTCAGTTGGGGCTTGGCCAGAGAAGGAGGCAGACGTCCCTCCCAGGGAGTTGAACCCTCAGTCGAGCCTGTGACCGGCAGCAGAGAGAAAAGTCAAACCACTGCCCCAGGAGACAGGGCTGCCTGACCACAAGTCTGAGAACCAGGTCAAAGTGGTGATGGAGCAGCACCAGCAGGAAGTAGCCTAGGGAAACAAGAAGTTGGTCTGGTTGTACTGCTGAGACATGAGGCAAAAGTCACATGTCTCGTCAGATGTTCAGCTGTGTGCATGTGTTCCCTCTGCGTGCTGCACTGACTCTGGCCAGACAGCCCGTACAGCAGTCTCCAATCAAACTACCCAATAAGACCACAAGACTTGGTTTAACAGCAAAGGTGCCTGGCCAGGTTTATTACCGACAAAGCACGGTGCTAATGCCCCTGCTCAATGGTTACAGGTACACTAACACGTATGCCCATGACAATGGATGCAGCTGTCAGTGGCAGGACTTTCCACTGCCCCCTCAGCTGGACAAAGATGCTCCCTCCGAGATACATAACTTGTTCGTATCACTATATAAAGATGTATCACCCTTGACATATCTGATGTATTAGGGTGGTGCTACCCATTGCCTTGTACCTGTAGGTTTGATCAAAACAGCTCTATTCTTCATGCTGTCATCCTGACCTTATCCTTAAGGTGGGTCAGCATGTCCCTGTTATCTGTGGGAAATGTTTATCAGGGTGTTCTGGTACCACCCTTCCGGAATGTGCTTGTGTGAGTGTTTTGTGCCTACCACCTCTTAGGAATATGTGTTTTTGCGATATCAGCCCTATGCTTGCTAAATTCTCTGAACAGGGCCTTCCTCTTGCTCCCAACTTAACTTTGCTTTGTATCAGCAAGGTTTTGACTACTTTAGCACAGGCCTCTGATACATGGGCTTATGTTTCAGGCCCTGTTCCTACTACAGCATGTTTCCCCACTGACCCCATGGTAGGATTACCCATCACTTCTAGGGCCCTGGGCAGGGACTCAGTGAAGCAGGATGGGCCTGGGTCCCCCTACCCTGGCCCTGTATGTGGGGCTGGGTGCATGCTAATCTTTTGGCCAGAAGGCCAAAAATGCTGCCTGTTTGTTTGCTCAGCCCTCACCTTAGCAGGCCTGAGATATAGACTACCTGTTAACATGCTGAACCTGCCCCCTGCAGGTTGAACTGTCAATTATATGACTGCAAGCCAGGCTGCCAACCACTTCAGCTGACAGGTGTACTGATCCCCCAATGCTGCCACAGGAGTGCCCTAACAGAAAGCTTACAAGGTCCCCCACCAAAGGCTTTCAAGCAAAGTAAGCAGTTATGGGATAAGAGGGAAGGTCCTCTCATGGATCAGTAACTGGTTTAAAAGATAGGAATCAACAGGTAGGAATAAATGGTCAGTTTTCACAATGGAGGGATGTAAATAGTGGGGTCCCCTGCAATTTTGGGACCTGTTCTGTTCAATATATTCATCAATGATCTGGAAAAGGGAGGTAAACAGTGAGGTAGGAAAGTTTGCAGATAATACTAAATTACTCAAAACAGTTACTACTGGGGAAGAGGAAAATGGGTCAGATTCTCATCAGATTCTTCTCCTGGTGTAAAACTGGAATAAATCTGGATCTTGTTGCATTTACTCCAGATTTACACTGGTGTATGCAAGATCAGAAGTTGGTCAATAAGCACATTTACAAATCTTAAAAATTCTGAGCTAAGCTAGGGGTTCTTACACTGAGTATGTCTATACTGCACTTAAAAACCCATGTCTGACCCATCAGCTGACAGAGGCCTATGGGCTGTTTAATTCTGGTGTAGACATTCAGATTCAGGCTGGAGCCTGATCCCTAGAACCCTCCCCCTCCCAGGGTCCTGGAGCCCAGGCTTCAGCCCACACCCAACTGTCTACACTGCAATTAAACAGCCAGAGCTCAAGTCAGCTGACATAGGCCAGCTGCAAGTATCTCAACTGCAGCATAGATATACCCACTGAGCTATGCACAGCTTCTTTTTCAATGAAGATGTGACAGGGGATTGTGTCTATGTACAATTTATGAATTCCCATTTGATAATCTATATGGAGAGTTTATAATATCAATCTATAAATGCCACTTTGATTGTGAGGCTACTCTGCCTTCTCTGCTGACCTTTTACCACCATCTTGGACTGAAATTCCAAGGCAGAATGACACAGACTAACAAAGGAGGGTCGTTAAACCTTGACTATTCTCTATGCACGTGGAAACACCATTGGAGGGATATCACAGTTGTCTGAGCCTGAATGGATTACTAAAAAGAACCGGCCAAGGCCTACTCCATGTCAGTGGAAAATCTGAGCAGCCCAGGCCAAACCCAATCCCCACCACATTGACACCTAGCAACCAACAACCCAGAGGGAGACGGATAACAGGGAAACTGAGCAAAGATCCCACTAAAGATCAAAGGACTGGAAGATGTGAGCAGGGCTGGTGCAAGGATGTTTTGTGCCCTAGGTGAAACTTCCACCTTGCACTCTTTCCCCCCCCCACACCCTCGCCCTGAGACACTCCCCCCCGTGCTCTGAGCCCCGCCCCAGCAGCTCCCCCCCTCCAGCCTGAGGCGCCCCCCCGACCCTCGCTCATCCCAGCTCCGTCTCTTCCCCGAGCACGCCATCACTGCTTCACTTCTCCCACCTCCCAGGCTTGTGGCACCTAAGCTGATTGGCACCGCAAGCCTGGGAGGCAGGAGAAGTGAAGCAGCAACAGCGTGCTCAGGGAGGAGGTGGGGCGGGGAGTTCCCCTGCATGCCACCTCCTCCCCCTTACTTGCTGCAGGCAGCCCTCCCCACGCCCCCCTGCCCCAGCTCTCTCCACCTAAATGTCGGTGCCGACCGGGGCAGCTGAAGATCTGGCCACCACAGTCGCTGCTGAAGAAAATGGTGTTCCAGGCGACCGCCTAGGTAGCCTAAATGGTTGCACCGGCCCTGGGTGTGAAGTGGGAGGATAAAGCATTGGTTTCTGGAAGAAGGGATAGACACCTGGGAGCTAAGAGGATGAGAGAAAGTGCATGACAGCTTGAACATGGGTTCACAACAGCTTGGCTGAGCTCAGGGATAATTAGCATGGACTAAGCTTTAACTCATATGTCTCTGTGCCAATTTAGGATTTTCAGATTCTGTTGCCGAGTGACTAATAAATAGTACCTTGTTTTGCAAAGGCTGTCTGTGTTGCTGTAATACTCACTGAGAGCCCTGCACCATGAAAGGGATAGTACAAGTCTCTCACATGAGTCTGGCTCGGCTGTATTTGCTGCAGGGAGCTATGGAGAGACAGGGATTGCTGGTGCCAACAGCCCAGTCTTGGAACCCACAAAGCCTGTAGACTGCATGCACCCTTGGGGCCCAGCCCACTAAAGGAGTCACTCCCAGGAGACGTGTTACAGGTTGGGACACAGACCAGACCCTGGGACTCAATGATGACAAGGGCATAGAAGTGTTTTTGTCTAAATCTGTATGTTTCTTGGGGTAGCTAAAGAGTAATTGTGTTAAACTTTTGCAAAACCTGTGTGTTATGCACATCAATTATCACACAGCCCTGGAAAAAGACACAGTAAACCAGACTGCCCACAAGGCTGGAGCTCAGGGAAAAGGTTTGCTGAGGTTATCAGTGTGTCTTGTGGGGTCAGAACCAGCCAGGATGTGGGGCTGGGTCAGCTAGACCACCAGCCCCACTTATCTAAAGGGGCAATGGGTAGAGTCTGGGCTCAATAAGCATGCCCGAGGGGCCAAAGACTCATACAAACCTTGCTGAATCCTTCCCAGATTAAGGAAATCTTAAGAGCACAATGGTTCCCTCTTAGGATAGAAACAGCAGCCTAGTGAGCATCCAGCAGGGGGAGCTGTATCAGAGCTGGGACAAAAATGTCAGTCTTCACCCAGTGACTTTTCCTGCTAAGCGTAGCCAAAACCAGGACCCTTTTAAGGCTTCATGACCAACTAAAGGCATCTACCCCCCTGCACAACTGACTTGTGTCCTCCTTTGTTGAGGCCTATTTACTGAAAATTAAGCTACGCTCAAATTTGCAGACAACTCCAAGATTAAAGAAGAGGACTAAATGCACAGCAAAAGCGAAGTGAGCTGCAGAGAAAAGACGAGACTGCCCCTCAAACAAAATAGTTTGGATTAATGAATCATTGTTTGCCATTATTTTTCAGGGCTGAAAGTTTGTCAGTAGAGACTGATACTTGAAGTCTCCTTCAGAGAAACTCACAAAGAGTTGCCCTTTTCTCAGAATAGCCAGCATCTCCCATTATTCTCAATAGGACAGAGGGCAAACACTGCCCTCAGTTAGGATGCCCTCTTTCAAAATGGCAACTGCCTCCCATTGTTCCCAGTGAGAATGAATCAAAACAGAGCTCAGGGAAGATGGTATGCTGGTTTTTGAGAGGAAGCTGTGAGGAGCAGTGGCAGTGCCATATTTCCTGAGGGCAGCTTCTGGCCTCACTCCCACTGAAAACAATATAAGAACGCAATCATTTTAAAAGACAGTGGAACTTCATGGAATTTGCTGTCGAACATTTATCAGTGCTGCTGAACTTTTAATTATGAAGAACAGCAAAAAGTGACCAATACCCTTAAAATATTTCTCCAAATGTAGTCAGCCTCCCTAAAATCTCATGCACAGTCTTGTGTTATTCCATTAATAACATCAATATAGACCAAAAAAAAGTCTGACATAAGATGCTAAATTTCTAAAAATACCCATTTAATTTTAACTCTAACATAATTACTCATAAATGCTTAGAAAATTCATTCAATATTCAAAAGGCAAATGATTAAGCTTGGAGAGGACATACGGTATTTGTCATACAGAGGGTAATCCCCGCTTGTAGAACAAAACCAAACTTAATCTTAACTATGAAACTGCAATTGGTCCCTCCATAACAGACAAAGCAGACAAAGGGTAGGAAGGGAAATAAGGTTACACAGGAGGTCAGTGGCGGAGTAGGGAATAGACTGCAGGCCTCTGACTCTTACGCTGGTGTCCTCGCCCCTGGCCCACAGTACCTGTCAATCCTTCCCGTAGTCCCACGTTTTAGTTGGCCCATGAGTCAGTAATAAAAACCACAACAGCCACACTTGCCACCTTTAATACTTTGTGGAGAAGATTTCTAAATGTGTGATTCAGCTGAGAAGCAACGCTGCAGTTATCCAAAAACCTGAATTCTGTGTCCACTTTCAGCCTAGGTATGATGGAGTCTGAACTATTCACATTGACTAAACAGACAGAACAGCTATCCCTGCTAGCTTTTTCAGATCTCCCAGCAGCCACTGATATCACTGCCCATAAAAATATGGCTGCTTACTTTAAGGCCCTGAGGGAGGAGGAAAGGATCTCATTTGAATGCTTCTGTCCTTTCTAAGAGTTCCTAGCAGATGCTGCTGTACAATTGCTCATCCCACACTAAGGGCACATATTTACCAGGATCTGATCTGCCCCTGCTCCTGTTCATTGTGGTACTGGAGGAGACAGTGATACAGGAGCTGTGGTGTCATCACTACATGAAGGACACAGTTTGTTATCATTATTATCCAGCCATCTCTTCTTTCCATGGACCAACCTGTGGATTTCAAATTTCAAACTGCGCTGTTTGAGGCAGCAAAGTGCTCTTGGTCCATAGCTGCAGTTCCTGTTGGTCCAATACCAGTTTTCAACTGAGAACCGAAAGCTGAAGGCAAATAGCTGTTAGAATATTTGTGTGTGTTTGTTCCTTTCTGGTTAAATCACAGTTTTGCAGTGAGTTGGCCAGGATGATCGCATCTCTGAGTTCATGTAAATGTAAAGCCATGTTACAAAGGGGAAGAGAGAGAGAGAAATTGCAACCATCAGACGAATTCCACCCAGAGGATTTCTAGAAAGAACAAAAGACAGTGGTGTTATTTCAGATCAAACCCAGCTAGCAACAGAGGTGGCTTGGCTTGGGGTGAGATTCCTCATCACACTGAGGAGCCTGGAGAAAAGCAGTGCTGATGAGCTGCAATCAGCATGCCACAAAATCTCCCTGGCCGCTGCTGCTACAGATGGCTTTTCTGAAGCTTTTGTGCCTGCTCCCAAACCCTGCCTTTAATGTGACAGGAGAACGGAGCAGGCAGCAGCACCTGTCCGGGAGCCTGCCCACTTATTCCCCTTCTCTGCTCCTTCCCTACCTGCACTGAAGAGCTGCTCAGCTGTCCCAAGTTCATGTGGCTACATCCCCCTCAACTTTTAGTGATGAACATCAAAGCCTCCCTTCTTGCAGCAGCAGAACACAGCTAGACCCCTGTTCAGCAAGTAAGAATCCAGGCAGACAGAGCAACGGAAGGAAGAAAGGCAGGGATTTCAACCCAGAGGCAGAAAGCAGCCAGATTTTTCTAGACTGATCGTTTGGGAGTACTACTTTTTTTCAGCTTACACATGCAGATTCCCCAGACTATATTTTCACTGGGCATGTACCAAAGTATAATTCTTAGTGGCCTAGCGTAAATGAGGCAAACATACATGCTGCTCCTCCACTGCTGCATCTTTACTGATGGGGGCAGTGACTACCACAAGGAACAAAGACTGAGCTCAAGAGTAGTTTTGTGTTTGTATCTTTTTGCAATAAGGGTGTATTTTAGTCCTTAAAGTGAGGTCTAATGGCACGCCCTAACTGCAGACATACTCTTTGCCCCCTTTACTACACTAGGTGTAGGCCTTCCTTGATTTGAGGAGCTGCGCTGAGATTTTGTGGTGTGGCTAGAGATCACCACCCTTGTGCTGAGTCTGGATTTGATTTGAGCTCACCAGAAAAGCTTAAGTAGTAGCACACTGTGCCATTTAACTCTTCTCTAGACAAATAATGAAGCAAATGGATAGTCTCTATTGCTACTTTCCTTTAAACACTGGCTCCTGGCTTATTCCAGAAACTATTTCCTTGCAGTACATGGCACACAGGTACTGCTCCTCTAAAGACAACATCTCTGTAGGGTTCCTGGATCTTCTCTCTTTAGTTCTAATGGAACAGCCCTTTGCTCTTAAGGCTTTCTGATAGATGAGAGCAGTATTAGTGGGACAGAGCACAAGACAGAGCCCTTACTGGGCATCATACACCACTCTTTAGAGCAGTGGTTCTCAGCCAGGGATACATAAACACCTGGGGGTACACAGAGGTCTGCCGGGGGTACATCAACTCATCTAGATATTTGCCTAATTTTACCACAGGCTACATTAAAAAGCACTAGCAAATTCAGTGCAAACTAAAATTTCATCCAATTACTTGTTTATACTGCTCTATATACTATATGCTGAAATGTAAGTACAATATTTATATATTTCAGTTTATTTTATAATTATATGATAAAAGGAGAAAGTAATCAATTTTTCAGTACTAGTGTGCTGTGATGCTTCTGTACTTTTATGTCTGATTTTGTAAACAAGTATTTTTTAAGTGAGGTGAAACTTGGGGTACACAAGACAATTCTGGCTCCTGAAAGGGGTGCAGTAGTCTGGAAAGGTTGAGAGTCACTGCTCTAGGGTACAAACACTGCCCTTGAGGTGCTCAGAGAAAGAGCAGGAACTGCAGCATGTGGCAGACTGCTCTGGATACTAGCAATGCTCATTGAGTAGCTGATCATTTTCCAACCCCATCTTCAAAGTCAGAGCTGGTACAGGTTTTCCAAATGCTGAGGTCTTTGCTCTGATGCTGGTTTAATGCCCAGCACAATTTTGTCATGTCCTTCCCAAGCTCTGTCTCCCTCTCCTCCTAAGATGACTGCAGGCTGCAGAGAATCTGCTTACGCTGATGGCAGTGGAGTCAGCCCACTCCTCATTAGGGTCCTTTCTTACATACATTATGCCCCATTACTAGTGTGCAGAGTGGGAGGCTGGCTGCACTGGGCCAGCCACCAAGCATTCTCCTTGCTCCACCAGGAACTCTCTCAGTCAGCAGGGACTCAGAGTGGGTAACACAGGAATTGCTGCCTGCATCTGGCTGCTATGTGCATCTAAGGTGACCAGAAGTCCCAATAAAATCGGGAACGTCCTGATATTTGGGTGGTTGTCCTGCGTCCCGACCGATCTGTGGTTGGGATGCAATTTGTCCCGATATTTTGCTCCGCTGGCAGCACTGGTTTTTTTTTGCTCCACCAGCAGACCTCCCTCCCCATGTGTCCTGATATTTTCTTCATCTCATCTGGTCAACCTATGTGCATCCCACCTCAAGGAAACAATCAGACAGCACTCCACTCCAAGGATGTGGGCCGGCAACCTAAGCAACAAAGGATATTCCCAGTAGGGTGACAGATAGCAAGTGTGAAAAATCAGGACTGGGGTGGAGGTTAATAGGCACCTGTATAAGACAAAGCCCCAAATATCAGGCCAGCCCCTATACAATCGGGACATCTGGTCACCCTAATTCCCAGTGATGGCTGCCATACAGCAAATGCCACTGTGTGAAGGTGCTAAAGCACATGCTGAGGTCCAACAAAGAGGCTCGGCACAATGGGATAGACAGATCAAATTATAGTCACGTTAAAAGGAAAACACATTAATATAACAGTAAGGTAACACAACTGAAATAAAGTCAGAGGATGCAAAAGTGAAGATTCCCATAGCAATGACACTGATCTCAGCATAAAGCACTAGTCACTGTGCTATCCAGCCACCAACTCTGCCCTACTGCATTTTATTAGAAACATTTAACAAAAAACATAAAAACACATTGAGTGAGAGGGAGACAGATAATAGGGCTTGTGCACTCCAACCAAGTTCAGGTTTCTACAGCAACCTTTGCAAAGTGTGCACAATTTAAAGTAAAAAAATGCATTTACATGGTCTTTTGCAGTTAATTCCCTACACTTGTTTTTGGTTTCTTCGTTTGTTTTTTAAATAGAAAAAAACAAATGGACATTTCTCAGTTACATAGCCAGAGGCCATACTGTCTCTAGTGCAGGGATGGGCAAAATACAGCCTGTGGGCCAGATCTGGCCCATCTAACATTTCTGTCCAGCCCGCCCTGACTAAAATTTCTGTCCAGCCTCCTCTGCCCCCTCGCAATCTCGAAGTCCGGGCTACTAAAAGTCCCACAGCTCAGCGGGGCACTCACCAAGGCTGCCTGCCTGCCATAGCTCCATGCTGCTGCCAGAAATGGCCATCTGCTGCTGGGATGTCTCGGCATGCCTCTGGCGGGGGGGAGGCGGCTCTGTGCACTGCCCCTGCTCCGTCCTCACAGCTCTCAGGAGCTGTGGGAGTAGTGCTCGCAGGTTCAGGCAGCACATGGAGACCCGCTGCCCCCTTCCCTTCAAGGGGTATGCAGAGACATGCCAGCAGCAGCCTGTCTGAGCCCTGCTGTGCCACTTGCCAGGAGCCACCTGTGGAAAGCGCCTCCCAGCCAGAATCTGCACCTTGCACTCTCACACCTCCCCCACACACACACCCCCAATCCCAGGTCAGAACCCCCTCCTGCACCCAAACTCTCTCGAAGACCCTACTGCCCCTCCTGCACCCCAATACAGTGCCCCACCCTGGAGCCCCCTCCTGCACCAAACTCCCTCCCAGAGCCCACACCTCTCACCCTCTCCTGTACCCCAACACTCTACACCAGCCCAGAGCTCCCTCCTGCACTCAGACCCTGCACCTCCTCCATTAATAAAGTAGAAATGTGCAGCCCGGTACGACTTACCAAAATTCATGGAGTGGCCCCCTTGTGTAAAGTACTGCCCACCCCTGCTCTAGTACCTCTCAAAATCTTTCCCAAACTGCACACTTACATAGGGAGCAGGAACCAATAAGCCACAGGCTGACACATGCCCTGTAGCTGCTGGGCAAAGCTGGGCATGGCTACAGTTGTGGTCCAAGACGCATTTTAAGTGTGTAGCTGGACAGTGGCATTTTCATGTGCTAATAAGAAGTATTTATATAATTAAACTGTCAAAATGCTGTACAAATAATCAAAATAGTATTTTCCAACCTACAGGGGCACACACTCCTCAACAAGATATTCGACATTTCAAGAGCCCAGCACTGAACAGTCTTGCTCACATGAGTCCTCTCTACTCATCCAAG
Organism: Chelonoidis abingdonii; assembly: GCF_003597395.2. Taxonomy (NCBI): domain Eukaryota; kingdom Metazoa; phylum Chordata; order Testudines; family Testudinidae; genus Chelonoidis; species Chelonoidis abingdonii. Next base: position 6,846,194 of record NC_133781.1, read on the forward strand.
CAGTCATACGGTCACATAGGACTTACAGAATTATTAATATTCCCCTATTTTTGAATTGTCTATTTGGAAAAACTGGTGGTCAGAATGGGGGGGGGAGGAATTGATCTTCATATAACAGCTGAACAACATTTGCTGATTTCCAAAAAATAAATAAATAAATAAAATCAGCTTGGGAGTAAAAAAACTTCAGACCATTTCAGCTTAAGTTCACTTACCAAAAAGTTCTGAGATCATGTAAACAATGTTCTAATGGAAACACTTTTGCCACCTTGTTTTTTGCAGTTACTGCCTACACCTGCTAACATTATGCTACCAATATACAAGACATACAGTCTCTTTTTAGGAAGAAACATCCCCACCTTCAGATTCTGCAGGAGGAGCATAAAGTTTCCTTCAAGTTGTCCTAAGGACAAGGCTTGCCTCACCCTTCTTCCCTTTTGCTTTACGCTGCTTATGACAAGCAGACCCTGTCCTTCCAGAAACCCAAATGAACATGGTGCTGTGCCGAAGTCTGAGCAGGATTTAGACAATAATATGCAGCAAGGCAGCACACAGCCAAAATCACCTGTGGATAGAAAATGGCTAGCTGCAGCCAACCCTGCAGTATATACCCTTTTACTATCACTAACCGTCAATATACAAATAGATTAAAGACTTACTTTGCTGAATTGCGGCAAAGATTCATCCATACTGTAATAATCACCAGACCAAACAACTCCCTATACAAAATAAATAAATAAATAAATGAAAAATTAAAAAAAAAGTCAGAATACAATGCGCACAAGCAGGGGCGGCTCCAGGCACCAGCACGCCAAGCGCATGCTTGGGGCGGCAAGCCGTGGGGGGTGCTCTGCTGGTTGCCGCAAGGGTGGCAGGCAGGTTGCCTTCAGCGGCATGCCTGCGGAGGGTCTGCTGGTACCCCGGCTTCAGCGGACCTCCCGCAGGCAAGCCACCGAAGGCAGCCTGCCTGCTGTGCTTGGGGCAGCAAAATACCTAGAGCCGCCCCTGTACACAAGTATTTGCTTACACAAAAGGACAAATTCTCTGCAGAGAAGGGTAGGCATGCAAGCTTCCCCTAAGAGGAATTAGATTTACTGTTAAAGCAGGATCTGAGCTAACAGAAATCTGAATGAAATTCCTACCCCTCACTCCACATGCACACAACCAATTTGCAGACTCTGCAGAGATTTCTGCTTCCATTTTCTATTAGACTCCTTTTAATACTATATATAATGATATGATAGCTGAATATGTACAAACTCACACCACAACCGTTGAACCAAAATTTTTACAGAAATACAGATAAATCTGTAAACTACACCTCAGGGTGTCCATTTAAACAGCAACATAAGACACCATCACTTTTACCTTGTACACAAGCAAGCACTTTGCTTACTCAAACAAAGGAATATCTGAGTCTCTGCCAAGTGGGAATTTGCATCCTTCACTTTCAACCCCCTTTCTCCTGGGCTTCACAGCAGTGGAGATTGTCCATCAAGTCTCCAACAACTTGACAGTATTCCAGCCCAAACAAGTAAGTACATGGTACCAGCCAAACAGAATTAAGGGGATAAAAACTGATTTTTTTTCAATTTTTAAAAACGTTTTCTATTTTGTTATATAAAAATTTTTCTTATTAAAAATACACCAGTTTAAAATGAAATCTGAATTTAATACAAAATATGTTAAGGCTTAAACTACTTATCTTTGAACATTTAAATAAACAATAAATATACTGAATCCATGAGCCTCTACGAATTAAGGGCTTCTTTTCTATACAGAGAAAGATGTTTTGCCCAAGTCTAACTTTTGCAGTCAAGTTTTATAAATATAGCACAATAGTTCAGCCTAAGTGATTTAGAAGACTCTCTCACTTTCAAGAGACTTAAGTGGAGTAGGAATTTAAGCTCCAGTCAATTTCAAACATGCTCGTGTAAAACTTTCCCAGGCTGACCTGAAATAATCCATTTAATTCACGGATCACAGTTAATCCCTTTGTTTAATAAATCATTTAGTTGTGAATGCGAAACATGTTTTGATATGGGAAGTTTATTTATCAAAAACATTTAAGTTTGTTTTAATAAAAAATACATTTTATATGCTGTTGTGTGTGCTTAATTAAATTCCAGTTACCATCCTCATGAAGTTAACTTTTTGCGCATGATTTGTTTAACTATCCAGTAAATAAGCAATATATAATTTGCCCTTTTCTGACATATTAACCATAAATTATAGTAAGAATTTGAAAATATTAAGCTATATAATTGTTTACATAAATGTATATAGTTATAGTGCTCACTCTCAGGTAGCAAAGAGATGTACCAAATCTAGTGTAAAGGCTCTATTTAATTGTAAATCAACACGTTGTAATGGTTATATCAAGCAATAAGAGTGCACCTTTCTTCAGAAAATAGCTGAATTGCAAATGGAAAAGTTTATTAAAACTGATGATTTAAATCACTTCATTTGCATCAATCCACCCTGAACACAATACTGAAAAAACTTACCCAATTCCTGCCTCTAAAGCTCTGGAGTCAGAACATAGGGGGCTTCCAAGGTACAGCGCCAGTCTTGCAAGTCAGTACTGATCCCTACCCCATCCCCAACTGTGACTGACCAAAGCAAAGAGAACAGGGGATTCAGACAAGCTGCAACCTGTGCTCACTGGCCCCTTCGTCAACGGTTTGTCCAACATACTGCTGGACTAGCAACGCCCAGCCTGACTCCTGTCTTTTTAGGGCCAACCCACTCACTACAGCAACCAAAAACTGAAGCTTCGTTGCCTGGGAGTAAGCTGGCAGAAGGACAATCAGCTTCATGCATGGACTGTATGGATTAGGACAGAACAGATGCATTACTCACCTTCCTTCCTCTTCATGCAAGATGTTACTTTTTGCATAAGTGAACAAAGAGCACCCCAAGGCAATGGTCCCAACTAAACAAGCAGCAGAATGCAGATCCGACAGGCTCCTCCAGACAACATTATCTGGGGAAGAATAGACTGGAGCTACTAAATGTGTATGAACAGATACAACTTTAGATAATGTTTTCACCCCTCAGCCATGAGCATGAAGTACATCCCAAGTCTTCCAGACTGTAAAGAAGCTGTGTGAAAATGGACCCTTCCGCAAGCGCTAGGAAGGAGGGATGGAGCAGCGTCTGCTGCAATACTAGGCAGAACTTGCTCTTTTATGTATCCAGGTGTTTGGAATGGTGAAGGAATTCTGGTCTGGAAATACTGTTGACAAATGCAAGCTCTGGATGGATTTCAGATTTCAGAGTTCCTGGGAAACATCTCCTTGGCAGCTCCACAGCTATGAAGACCATCACAGATCCTCCCTAGGAAACAGAAACATGCTCCACTGTTCAAAGGCTTCAGAAAGGCCATGGAGAATTACAAACTGAAGCCTCTACATAGCAAGGAGCATGACTTCCTGACACTCTATGCCCCCTGTCAGGCTCTTGGCAGTGACATCAGAGTGCTCCCCAAAATTCTAAGGCATGAGCTGTCCCTGCCTCAAGCAAGGCAAAATATTCCAGGAAAGATCAGAAGGGGCCCAGACACAGGCGCTTGTGGCTTCCAGGTCCATACTGGAGGGCTATGGGAGGCAGAGGTAAGTGACTAACAAATGGTTCTTTGGCTGACCTCCAAAACAACAAGTCAACAAATGGAAAACCAGAAGCCTTAATAAACAAAATCTCTTCAGGGCTGAACCCTGATTACAGGCTCCCAATATAGAAGAGAGCTGTGTATGACTTTTTTGACTTTGGAGTAGGTCTACATAGAAGGCTGATGGTTCTGTAGAACTAGCTGCAGCTCAAGGCCTTTCACAGTCCTGATATGAAATGCTTCTTATTGATTTGGCAATATCAAGATAAAAATAATTAGGAAAAACAAATGTCCTTAAAATATACAAGAATGTGAGAATAAACTTTAAGCTATCTAAACCAAAAGAATCTGGAAAAATGATTTCCCTTTCCAACACTCCTGTCTGTTTATGTTTGACATTTATTTCAATTTGGGCATTGAAAACAGACTTTCAATTTCATTTTCAGGCTCTTCTGCACTAGCAAAATGCTGCAATTTTAAGGTTGGAAATGCTGCAGAGCAAGTTTTATTTATGAGCAGTAACTGTTACACTTTTATTTAACAAAGCCAGCATTTTAGGAGGCAGAGTTGATGCAGCATGTTACAGAAGAGATACCGTGCTCTCTCATGGAGACCTGACTTTGCTTTGTCAGGATTTTTCTCAATCCAGAATAAAACTCATTCAGCATATATAGTTGTCATTTAGCATATAGAAAATAATTTTTCTAATGAGAGAAAAAAAATCAAGGAAACACTTCTAGTGATCTTAGATTGTATAAACCTTACTTTTATTTCCTGGGCCAAATTTGGCCTGACAGGGTCCCTGTAAATACAGCCGCATCAGTCTCAGCCAGCAGATAGCATTCCCCAGTGACTATACAATCTTAAAACTCCTACCATGTCATATTATAACCACTAATGCCTAGTCTACACTGGGTGGGTCGACCTAAGATACGCAACTTCAGCTACGAGAATAGTGTAGCAGAAGTCGACATATCTTAGGTTGACTTACTTCGCGTCCTCATGGCGCAGGGTCGACTGTTGCCGCTCCCCCTTCAACTCCACTTCCACCTCTCGCCGCTGTGGAATACAGGAGTTGACAGCAGATAAAGACGCGATAAATCGATCCCCAATAGATCAATCACAACTGTGGAAGTACCCTAAGAATACTACACTGCTGTATGTGCACCTTGTGTGGTAATCACTGTATTTGGTAATTATACTTTTATCTCTTCAGAACACTGTACAGACATTAACCCTCAGCCCTCCTAGGAGATAGATAAGAATTATGCCAATTTTAACAGATGGGGATACAGAGAGAAGTTCAGTGACTTGCCAATGGGAGTATCAGAGCCAAAGACTAGAACATGGAAGTTTCTGGCTTGCAGTCTCATGCTCAGCCCAACAGATCACCATTCTGTACTAGAACCAGACTGTTGCAGCATAGGTGCAGTAATAAGGATGTCTCAGAGAAAGGAATTCATTCAGAGACAATGAACTAAATCCATTTCCAGGATGTCCGCCTGCAAACAGGAAACCAGTCACCATCACTCCTGTAAATGGGCACCTCACCACCTGCAGTCGTGGACCAGTCCATGCAGCCTTGGGTTTGCATCCTACCATGACAAAAAATTAAAACCAATCTCTTTGGGGTGAAGATCTGACCAGTGAGTCAATTTAGAATGCCAATATCATACCTGTAATTGACGGATTAAGGCCAACAAGCAGTGTAAGGACAGCAGGTACAATGTAGACCACCTGTTAGTGAGATATTGCAAGTCCACTCTGTAGCATGAGAAGGCAGAGCACAGAGAAGCACCCACATCCCATCCAGATCATTTACACAATGCAGGAGAGCAGGTTATCTGGAGCAACTACAATACAGAGAGGTGACGTGGAGCCCAGAGATACTCAGATCAGGAGGTATGTGCCCCAGGGAAGGAGGAGAAGAGATAGTTGGTGCCTGCCCTAGACAAAGATGGCAGGGTGTGGGGGCAAGCAAAGTGGAATAAAAAACCCTGGAAGTGCCAGACAGTTAATTAAACTTGAGTAACCTGTCCACTGCCTCCCCAAACCTAGGTCACTGCTCAGATGGAAGATGATGTTCCCAAAAGGTGTCATTTTAAAAAGCTGCTTATTTTATCAGGGACAATGATTTAAAGCTCATCCAAAGCAGGCTTCAGGTTTACCTGCTCCAGGCAAATTACAGAACCCATTCAGATGGTCTGAAGTCACCCACATGTTGTGAACTTGTGCGCCACAGGTCAGGCCAAAGCTAGAAGAGCCACTGTAAACCTTTCAGAAGGGGGTTGTAACAGAAAAGGGGGCAGATGTTCAACTAAGGAGTGAATTTAGGATTCTCTCCTATAAAATGCTCCAGATTCTTCAGCAGCTAGGAAAGTCTGTAGTCATACTCACTATCCACAGTCCTGCATCAGGGTCATTTATCTGGAATAACAAAGAGGTCAAAATAAGCACTCAGACAAGATCTTACAGGCTTTCACCTGGTGTCAGGATTCTCAAACCTACATTTGCCCTCCCAGCTCAGTCAAGAATAAAAAGTACTTAATTAAAAGGATCCTCTTGGTTCAGATTTCTCTTATTTTGGAGAGAATAGTTGGTTAAAGCCACATATGTGCATAGGCACCCTGCACTGCTGTTGTCATCATCTGGATGCACATAATAGAGAATCCAGAGACCAAAATTTTGTTGTGCAGGGGAAGCACATTTTCCCCATCTATACCAACTGTCACCAATTTAAACAGAATTATGGGCGACAGTTTCTTCTTGATAACACCAAAGAATAAGAGCAGGGGGCAGCTTTCAATGCTAACCCTGGGGCAAAACTGCCAATCTGAGCCAGCTGGAGTTTGGACTCAGTCAAGGAAGACTGTACTTTGAGTTCAGTACTATCTTGTGGAATAAAGAGACCTGGGCTCTGTTCCCAGCTTACTTGGTGGGTGACCATGCCCTCGAGCAAGTCACTTCTCCTCTCTGTGCCTCAGTTGCTCCATCTGTAAAACACATCACCTCTTCAGAGGACTTCTGATTTTCCAGATTATTATATTTTAGTCAAAGATTTTCTAGATTTGCCTAAGGAAACTCTCCCCTGAGAGTCATACTTTCTCAGGTCCCTCTGGCTTGGAAGCCCAGTCATCACAAGTGGCACAGTGCACATACACTTTTTTCTTGTGCCAAAGTGTCACAATGGGGTTCAATTACAGCTCAGGATTTATTTTACTTACCCATTTAAAAAAAAGACTTTGAGGGCAAATAAAACATTTACCAAACAGTCAATAAAACGTCAGGACAATCAGGAACAAGCACTTTCCAAAGTACCCAACCAGGTCTAGGACAATGATTAACAAAACTGTATGATTTTCATGCGTGAAAGTCTGAGCAATTTAAAACTACGCTTTACTTTTTCTTTTCTTTTCTTTTTTTTTGGGGGGGGGGCTGTTTGGTGTTCTATACTGTATTTAAATGAAAATCCAGGATTATAACTGGAATGCAGGGTATTAGTTACCAAGTGCTTGTAACGTAACTTTCATGTGTTTAGAAACTGCTGAATAGTTAGTCTGACTTTTTTCTGTATTGTATTTTAAATAAATTACCAAAACAACTGAACCTAGTGTAATTATATTGCATTATTTTGACAAAACGTGCAGAATTTTTAATTTTTTGATGCAGAATCCCTCCAGGAGTAAATCCTGCCACGCATCTCCACCCTCCATACACTGAGTCATTGGCACATTAAGGGCACTCCACGGTTCTACTGTCTGGTGAACAGGGAAAGCTAACTGGATGGGGGAAGGGCTAGCTCAGTGGTTTGAGCATTGGCCTGCTAAACCCAGAGTTGTGAGTTCAGTCCTTGCAGGGGCCACTGAGGGACCTAGGGCAAAAACCAGTACTTGGTCCTGCTAGTGAAGGCAGGGGGCTGGACTTGATGACCTTTCAAGGTCCCTTCCAGCTCTAGGAGATTGGTATATCTCCTATTATTATTAAGATGCAATGGGGAGCTGTATATGGCAATCATGAGGACAGGTTAAATCATTTCTGTTGTCCTGGGAGAAGTGGGATGGAGAAGAGCTGGGCTTTGACAAAAGACCTACACTATCCGGCAAACATAGCTCCTCTCCAGCATGCTTCTCCATGTCTCACATCAGCTGGAGGTTGAGTAGGATGGGTAGAGATAGGGCAGCAGGCCAACTCTGTGGTTGTGCATAGCCCTGTTACCTAGCTCAGTTCCTCATCTTTAATACACAATCTGATGCAAAATGTAAATCCAGTTCACCACAGAGTCCATGGAGCCTTGCTTATGGCTTGGCTGATGTATAGTGAAGTAATTTATCTATTTTGTCCACCCTGGGCAATCTGATTTAATGTCCATCTAGATTTAACCTGCATTATGTACACACAGGCTATAGGGGTAGATTTCAGTCACTGAAGAACTGTATTTCCTCCTTTTCAATTTCATTGTCTATTTCAAGTCCTATTTTATGCTGTAATAATTTAAATGCTGGAGAAACCTACTGTTATTTTTCTTTATGTAATATTTATTAATTACCAATTTTCCTATGTTCCCTCTTCAGTCCTGCATATAGCCAGGTTTGATAAAATACTGTCCAATTTCCTTCTGATTTTATCACTGGGATATAGATAAATTTCCTCTCATCTGACTTTCCTCATATGAATTGCTCCACCTAATTAAAGGGAATGACAATCCCAAAGAGAACTGCTCCCTGATAAAACTACACTTCCACTAAACCCCTGGAGGGGCTCAGGAAGCCCCACTCCACCATGAATAGCCCCAAATTGGCAGTGTATGATGGCAGGGTTAACCCATGACAGAGTTTCTCTCTTATGACAGATGAAAGCTACATCACTTCTTGATGACATTCCTCACAAGATCTGACCACAATGGGCTGCAGCAACTAACTACATAGCCAAAACTGCAGTACATGCAGTATTCCATAGAACAGAACATCATAGGGAAGTTTACACACTGGCCTGTTACACAAGCACAGGAGCAAGCTTCTCTATGAGCCATTTCCACACCAAACTCCATGAACAATAACCTGCAAATGAAAACTCCAGTCCTGTGAGCTGGCACAGGGACTAGATCATCATTAGGGATGTCAAAGGGATTACAAAAATTAATTGCAATTAGCAATTATGCATGAGACAAAAAAAAAAGTTTTTAATTACACTCAAAAGATAACAGAACATTTATTCAAATATTTTGATGTTTTCTACATTGTCAAATAGATTGATTCCAATTACAACACGGAATACAAAGTGTACAGTGCTCACTTTACATTATATCAGCCTACAAATACTTGCACTGTAAAAAGATAAACAAAAGAAATAGTATATTTCAAATCACCTCATGCAAGTACTGTAGAGCACTCTCTTTATTGTGAAAGTGCAACTTACAGATGTAGAATTATTTTATTTTTGTGTATTCACCCCCCTCTCCCGAGCCCCTTTCCCCATTCACCTCCAGCCTGACTGACTGACTGCAGCCCCATTCACCCCCCTCCCCCGAGCCCCTTTCCCCATTCACCCCCAGCCTGACCGACCCCGGCCCCATTCACCCTCTGCCTGGCCCCACCTGCACGGCGGCCGCCAGCCCGAAGAAGGCGGCCATGAGCAGGTTGCAGAGTCTCCATAAGCGGCCCGACCCGGCGCAGCTGCCCGCCATGGTGCAGGCCGCGCCGAACCCCACCTCGCCTGGACAGGCCCGGCTCGGAACCTGGGTAACTGAACGAGACGAGGCGGAGGCGGGGCCGGGGCCGGTCTCGGTCCTGCTCCAGGTCAGGGGGAACGTAACAGGGCGGGGCTCGGTCCCCTAATAGGGGGTGGGGGTAACGGGGCGACCGCCTAGGGGCAGGGCTCGCTCCCTTTGGGTGCAGGGCAGTAAGGGGGCGGCCTCGGTCTCTTGAGGGCATGTACGGGGGAAGGGAACCTCGCCCCACCGAAAAGACGTAGGACGGCGCAAGCTGAGGGCGGAGTCGCAAAAGCCAAGTTCCAAGGAGGCTGGAATCAGCCGCATCGAAAGCAGCAGAGCAGAGCCCCTGCGATACAGCTAGGAAAAAGCCATTAGAAAATTTGGCCAGGTGAGTTTCACAGGAGTGAGGAGGGATCCAGGATGGAGCTGAGGGAGAGAAACCCAGGCGTTGGTTGCAAACTGTGTCCCAGTTTAAAAGTGAAGAGCAGAAGGGGGCATGGAACTGGATTCCGCTTTGGGAAGAAGAGCCCGTGCAGAGAGCCGTATCTCAGGTGGCTGGCGCGTTCGCAGTGACCTGCTGCTGCTTTCCAACCCAGCTGGATTTTTCTCAGTGCATGGGATGGGTCTTCATTCTGAAATACAGCGAGCTACAGTAGCTGCGTGTAGACATTACAGAAGAATGGATTCCTGTGGAGACCGAGTGTGATGGGACTGGATGTGAGCTTCTGGCCACCTGAAGCCTTTCACGCACCCCTCACAGAGGAAGCGGACAGCAGCTCTGTACGGGCTCTTTCTCCTACACTGGGGTTCTCAAACTGGAGGTCAGGACCCCTCTGGGGGTTGCGAAGTTATTACATGGGGGGTTGTGAGCTGTCAACCTCCACCCTAAACTCTGCTTTGCCCCCAGCATTTATAATGGTGTTAAATATACAAAAAAAAAGTGTTTTTAATGCTTAAGGGGGGGGTCGCACACAGAGGCTTGCTATGTGACAGGGGTCACCAGTACAAAAGTTTGAGCACCCCATCCCACAGCTTCTTTGCTGAACTACAGGGGTCTCTCCTAGGGTGGGGGAGGGTTGTAAATTGAGCATGCTCAGAACTGCTGTGGGGCTGCACTGCACGGGAGAACACTGGCTGGCAGTGTTGTGCACTCCTATCAGGCACAGCCTTAGCTCTCATGCAGTACAAATTGACCTCCGGTGGGACACAGCAACTACCCAGCACAGGCCAGCACATGTTTTCAGGAAGAGCAAGGCTTCCCTCCAACCTCGGAAAGGAAAAGAGAGGGAGCAGTGCCTGCACATCAAACTCCTGCCCTTCCCAGTTATCCTCTGACATTCACCTCTCGGGGTATGGAGAGGCATAGTATGTTACATGTTCAGTAACATACACTGATATCTTTACATGCAAGATGCTATAATACACAATACAAGGGCAAAGTATAGTGGCTTGTTTTGGTTAGCAAATCACAGAAAGACTTGTCCTTAATGTAGGTGCAATTATTGTATTTTCACAGTAATATAGTCAAATTTAGGCATGTAGGGTGTAGGTTCTTAAGATGTGAGTTGTGACGATTTGTGTGACGGGGCAAACACAAGAAGAAAACAACATGTACTAAAGGACTTCTTAACACAGCAGGGAAAAGCATAACAAGAGCCAATGGCTGAAAGTTAAAGCCAGACAAATTCAAATTAGAAATAAGGCACACATTTCTAACAGTGAGCGTGATTAACCATTGGAGAAAATCACAGGAAGTTGTGTAGGCTCCATCCCTTGAAGTCTTCAGATCAAGAGCAGATGCATTTCTGGAAGATGTGCCTTAGCTAAACAAGGTATTGGGATCCTTACAGAGTAACTGGAAATTCTACAGCCTGTGTTATACAGGTCAGACTAGATGTTGCCTTTTGGCCTTCAGTGGAAATGCTGTAAACATGAAGCAAGAGATTTGGTGTCACTGCAGATAGAAAGCCTCTTTATAACTGAGGAAACATTGACTCCACCCTGTTTCAGATGCTGGGATGTGTTGCTGCCAGTCAAGTGAGAAGAGGCATACTAGTGGCACCTTAGTGCCACAAGTACTCCTGTTCTTTTTGCAGATACAGACTAACATGGCTGCTACTCTGAAACCAGTCAAGTGAGAGTAATTCCCCTTTCCAATGACAAAGTCAGCTAACAAATTCCTGAGCTGTCTGCAAGTGTTCATAAACTTCTGTTTAGAAGAGGTCAGTATAACTATTACTTCTGCAGTTTTATCCAGCCGTACTGAGCTGTCCTCAGCTCAACTTGTAATATTTGGCCAGTATGAGCAGAAAAGATTGATCCATACCCAAGGACTTCCTGTTTTGCTGCCCATGGATAGGACATTGTAGGGAGGGGAAAAAATCTCTGAAGCTGTGGTAGACTGGCATAACTTCATTGGCATTTACACTGATGATTGGAGCCCTGCGTGGTACAAAATGCATATCCACATCCGATCCGTGATCTGCAAACATGGTCCACAGATATAAAGTGAATATCTGCAAATTTGCAGGGCTCTACTGATGATGCTTAAGCTATGCTAGGAAAACAAAATGACTTCATGACTAGCCAGTTAGATACATGGTTCAAAGTGTAGGCTGAGGGGCTTGCTGAAGCGTTAATGTTGATTTTCAGTAAGTATTGTAACATTGGGGAAGTCCCTGAAGACTGGAAGAAAGTTAATTGACAATAGTTAAAAAGGGTAAATGGGATGACCCAGCTAATTGTAGGCCTGTCAGTCTGACACGGATCAAGGCAAGATAATGGAGTAGCTGATAGAGGACTCAATTAATAAAGAATTAAAGGAGAGTAATATGCCAGTCCGCATTATGTCATGAGTCATAGGGTCTGGTGTATGCCCCAGACTGTAACCAGTCTCCTTGGAGTGAACTCATTAGAGAGCCAGGCCCCAACGAAGCCCACAATGCACAGAGGCAGGCCCCTGGACTCCAAGATTGAGCCTTCAGCATTAGTGTTCCCTGTCTCTCTCGGTGGCTCCCTGCAGTGCCAGATTCCTGCAGGAGGCTTGTACTGCCCCCTTCAGAGCGCAGGGCTCTCAGTGAATAATGCAGGAGATACTCAGCCCTATCTCCCAAGACTGGTGTCCCAGGGTTTGGTGAGGCAGCAATTCCAGGTGCTCCCTCATCCTGGCAGGCCCCTCTGGAGCTGTGTCTCAGCCTCAGGGCTGTGTGTATGGAAGGAGCCCGTCTCCCCTGTTGGGATAAACCCTTTGTCCTCCCTCCCCTCAACAGAGTCCTTCTGGGATGACATTCCCCAAAAGGATGTCAAAGCTGATATCCTGGAGAACCCCAGCTACTAGCCAACCTGATCCTTCCTGGGTTTGCACAGAGATCTGAGCCATGGGTAAGGCAAATGGTTTTACATTTATAACCTTATCCCAGGTTACACAGTCCTTCAGCATTCAATAGGACTATACCATGCATGATTTGACAAGAGTTCTCTCTGCCCCAGAATCTTTCCACCTCATGAATATTTTCCCATTAGCTACCACCTTTCACTCTCACTGGGGATCAGACAGATCTGAGCCCAGGAGAGTATATCAGGACATGTATACCAGTGCCTGGAGTGGGAGCCCATCTGTCACCACCTCTCTACCCCGCTGGCTGTGTTACTGATTTCCTCCAAATGTTCAGTCACATAGTTTGTTCGCTGCACCTGAGATACTGGCTGCCTTCTTCTAGGCTTGACAGAGACGGAGTTAGCTGCTCTGGCCTGGGCGAACCTTATTTCATCGAGCTTTGGGCATCCTGCCCACTTATGCCTGGTTTTCCTACAAATGTTGCACCTCCTGTCCTTGCAATCCCTTGGGGCCATCCGCCCTAGGTTCATTTTACCTAAACCCCCATTTGGGTCTGCTTCATAGTGCGCCCGTGCTGCGGCCGCAACTGAGGTCACCTCCCTTTGGGTCTCTCTTAGTGGCCAGACCTACTGTCCACACACTGACCTGCCAATCAGCCTGTGCTATGTAAGTCGTTAGGTGCTTATTCCAGTAGCCACATTTTAAGCTCAAGGGGACATAGACCTTCCCTAACCTTATCAGATCATACAATGATTCCAGGGTAGTGACACCAGCCTCTTTACCCCACTTGTGGAAGTACTCATCTACCCTGCAGCCAACCTCCATATACGTTGCCCCTTGTTCTTTTGCACACCCTGAAACCTTTTCTTATAAGCCTCAGGTATTAACCGAAATTTACACAAAAAGGCTCCTTTGAACAGTTCATAGGTCCCAGTTTCAGTCCCATCCGGCTGATTATACACCTCAATGGTTCTGGAACTCAACAAGGGAGTGAGACTACACAGCCAGTCTGCAGGGGGAATCTGGTTCAGCTCACAAGCCTTTTCCAAGGTGGTGAGGCAGGCATCTGTATCTCCCTGTTAGTATATAGACTTGTTTGTCAGCCTGAGAAAGAATTTTGGGTTTAACTTTTTGATACTCTTATCTTATATTAATATATGTGAACAAAGGGATCTTTACTAATATGTGTAGTCAAAGACACTGTGTATGTTGCTTCTGCCTAGCATGGGTTTGTTACAGATATCAGTTAAAGTGTAACTGGGCATGGTGGGAATATAATATACGAGCGCACACTTTGACTGCCTCAACTCCTATCTCAAGGCAAGGTCAAGCAACCAGTCGGGAGGGGCAAGGGACGGGGGCAGGCATAATAAACATTAAAAGCCAAAGAAAACACCTGGGCTTGGCCAGAACACAACCTCACTCCTTACCCCTCCCATGGGATACAAATGAGTGGGATGAAGACCCTAGACTCACGACCCTCCAAAACGGAACATGACCATACGTTGTAAGGGGTGGGACCGAGGGTGTGCATTGTAGGTATATTTGGGCCTGCTAAGAAGGAGCAGGTGGGAATGGGAATACAGGCAAGGCTCTGCAGTGTCAGAGCTGGAAAGGGGGCATGAGGTAAACGCTCTGCAGTGTCAGCGCTGGGAACGGAACACTGGAAAACAAGGCTCTGCAGCGTCAGAACTCTGGACATGGCTGCTTGGAACTAAGCCCAATAAACATTGCGTTGCCTGCACTTTGGACTTCTGTTTTCTGTCTGCGTGACAAGAACCAGGGGAGGAGGTGAAGGGAAAGCCCGCTCACACTCCTCTTCCTGGAATGGGGCCAACATTTTATCATCTATGCCCCCTGCAGAGTGGGCACTCTGTGGTCTTTCTTTGCTGACTGTTCCCTCCTGTGTCTCAGTCCCCTGCTTCTGCACACAGAGGCTTCTTGCCTCCATCTCTAGCCTCTGCCTCTCCAGATCTCAAGATGGGTGAAAGCAGGACCGTCCGTAGTCATACGCAGCATAAGGGGCTGCATACGGTATCAGAAAACTTGGGGGACTCCCGGATCTTAGGGTATGGCTACACTTGAAACTTCAAAGCGCTGCCATGGCAGCGCTTTGAAGTGCGAGTGTGGTCGCAGTGCCAGTGCTGGGAGAGAGCTCTCCCAGCACTGCACGTACTCCACATCCTCTACAGGTGTAGCTTGCAGCGCTAGGAGCCATGCTCCCAGTGCTGTGGCACTGTTTACACTGAGGCTTTACAGCGCTGTATCTTGCAGTGTCCAGGGGGGTGTTTTTTCCACAGCCCTGAGCGTGAAAGTTGCAGCGCTGTAAAGCGCTAGTGTAGCCATAGCCTTAGGCCTAGTCTACACTACGCGTTTAAATCGATTTAAAGAGCGTTAAATTGATTTAACGCTGTACCCGTCCACACTACAACGCCCTTTATATTGATGTAAGGGGCTCTTTAAATCGATTTCTGTACTCCTCCCCGACGAGAGGAGTAGCGCTAAATTTGATATCAACATATCGGATTACGGTTAGTGTGGACGGAAATCAACGTTATTGGCCTCCGGGCGGTATCCCACAGTGGACCACTGACCGCTCTGGACAGCAATCTGAACTCGGATGCAGCGGGCAGGTAAACAGGAAAAGCCCCG
>NC_133781.1:6863237-6868152 GCF_003597395.2 Chelonoidis abingdonii
GATATTATCCCGTAGTGTAGACGTGGCCTTAGTGTCCACCCTCCCGCTTCTTCCTATCCCTATTCTGACTCCTCCTGCAGGCTCCCACCACAGCTGGCTGCTGCAGCCTGGTGAATCTTCCTCCAGAGGGGACCTAGTACTTAAAAGTGAAAAAGTCTTCTAGCCTGCCAGCCCTATTAGCACAACACTGAAACTGTTAAAGAGCCATTCAAGTGGTAATGAAACCATTTAACAGGCATTTGACAACCCCCAGGTATATACTGTCAGTTTCTCAGGGTATGGCTACACTCGAAACTTCAAAGCGAAGTGTGAGGGTATGGCTACACTGGCACTTTACAGCGCTGCAACTTTTGCACTCAGGGGTGTGAAAAAACACCCCCCTGAGCGCTGCAAGATACAGCGCTGTAAAGACTCAGTGTAATCAGTGCCGCAAGCTACACCCATAGAGGATGTGGTTTACGTGCAGCGCTGGGAGACCTCTCTCCCAGCGCTGGCGCTCCGACCACACTCACAGTTCAAAGCACTGCCGCGGCAGCTTTGAAATTTCAAATATAGCCATACCCTGAGTGTGGTTGCAGCACCAGCGCTGGGAGAGAGCTCTCCCAGCGCTGCACAAACTCCACCTCCTCATGGGGATTAGCTTGCAGCTCTGGGCTGCGGCACTTTTTACACTGGCTCTTTACAGCGCTGTATCTTGCAGTGCTCGGGCATGTTTTTTTCACACCCCTGAGCGAGAAAGTTGCAGCACTGTAAAGCGCCAGTGTAGCCAAGGCCTGAATTTACTCACCAAAACAGTTGTGCGTGACTGTGATGTTTACTTAGAACATGTTATTCTACAGGAGCTTAGTATAAAGTTTCCTTTACAAATATTTCATTAGTATGTTGCTGAAGATTGTAAAATAACGTCTCTAAAAAGTCATTGCATAGATGCACAATCTGAGTATTCATCTTTAGCCTTAAATGCTGCAATCTTCAGACATACAGTTTTTTAAATAAATCCTTCAGAAGATCACCCTTATATAAAATACACATGTGATCCGGGCTGCTATCGGGCATAGGGGCACCAGTTTAATAATACTGCATAGGGCCCCATAAACACTAAGGACAGCCCTGGTCGAGGATCTGCCGTGTTGCTGCTGGGGCTGCTTCCCCTGGCACCTTCAGACTCTCCCACTTCTTCAGGTGGCTCTGCATCTCCTCGGCTGATGCTGGTGAGCTGGGCCACATGCCTGGAGCCCCATCTGGGACTGGACTCTGGTTCTCATCCTGTTTGTCTTTTTCATGCAGTTCCACCAGCTGCACCTTAGCCAACTATTTTAACCTTCACTCTGCACAGCTCCATGAGCTACTCCTTAAAGAAGTGATCATACACCTTTTCTCTTAGCTGGTTCCTTGCATTAACCTTGTTTCTGCTGCTGCAAGTCACATAATATTCCTGGTGTGTTCAGGAACCATCCTCTGTCTGTCACAGTTACAGGGTCCGATCTATGCCCCAGCCTGTAACCAGTCTCCTGGGAATGACCCCTTTAGTGTGCCAGCCCCAAGGACTCACAGAGTTCCACAGGGGCAGAACCATGAGTGTGACACTATGCCCCATATCCTTCATAAAGATATTGCTATGATATGAATATGGCATAAGATTTGTTTTATGAAAGATGGGTCATGTAAGATATCATTGGAAAGGTTATGATTTACTGAATGTGATTATCCTATTTTTATGCTTATATCATTTCTGTATCTGAGGTTAGGAATATTGACTGTATATCAGTTGCAAAAGTGTTTGCACCTGGGGAACATCCACTAGACCAAATGCAATCAGTCTGGCTGGTCAGTTAATAAACCATAGGGAGAACAATAGGGCTTTGCAGATGCTAATCTCTCACCTTCCCCAGAAGCTTCCTGGGATTCTTCTTTGATACTGCAGAGTCATGTGATTCTGTCACCTGGTACTGGACGCCATCTTGGACTGCTGTATTTTTCCACTAGTAGAGAGTGGGAGGTCAAACTGGGAAGCAAAGGATTCCCACCCTATGTAAATCATATTTAAGGCTAGGGAGTGAAGGTATGGCTACACTGGAGAGTTGCAGCGCTGGTGATGGGGTTACAGCACTGCAACTTACTCTGTGTCCACACTTGCAAGGCACAGCCAGCGCTGCAACTCCCTGGCTGCAGCGCTGGCTGTACACCTGGTCTGCTTGGTGTGTGTAGACAGATGCAGCGCTTGTGAAGGCAGCGCTGGCCGGCAAGTGTGGCCACCAAAAGCGCTTTTATTGGCCTCTCAGGGTAATAAGAGGTTCCCCAAATGTCCTGTCCCACCAACAAACCGGAAGGAAATCCGAGCCCCCGGACTACTTATAACTAAAAAAAACACAGCTGCCTTTTCTTCAAGCAAGCGAGCGGAGGCAGGAGGAACTTGCTTTGGAAATGTTCACACTGTTTGTCTTGAGGAAGAGAGGGGAACGGGAGTCTGTGTTGAGAGCAGCTACTTATGTGGCTGAGCTGATTTAGGAAGTGCATAATTTTCGCATTTAGTGAATAAGAGGGGGGGGAAAGGGTCAAAACTTTTAAAATGATAATGAAGGTAGGTGCTAGTGTATCTTCCATCTTCAGAACTGAAAGGCAGGGAGTGAGAACCAGTGTCAGCTCCAAATCACACTCTCTCTGTCTGCCCCCAACACTCCCTGTGCACACTCCACCCCCACCCCGTTTGAAAAGCATGTGTCAGCCACTGAACACGGGAAGCATGCCACAATGCACACTCTCAACAGACTGCAAATGTGGCCACACTGCAGCACTTTCCCTACACAGCTGTACAAAGACAGCTGTAACTCCCAGTGCTATACCGCTGTAAGTGTAGCCATACCCTGAGTTAATAAGTAACCCTGTGCTGAGTGGGAACAGGCAGCAAGCAACTCATGGAAATGCTGCTACTCAGAGCACAGAGGCACCTCAAGCATTTGCCACTTATCACACATGGTTTGTAAAAATAGCCACTGCACAGCCTGGCAAAACGCACATAAAGGCTGTCAGAATTAATGGGAAAGAGCTCCCTGGATGGAGAGATACTGGTGCAGAAATGTCTGTGGTCAGGAGAGACCCTGTTCAGGAGAAAGACATACTGCCAGGACAGATGGCAGAGCATTTGTTAGTAGGAGGTCGCAAAATCCTTGTGCCTTTGGCTAAAGTGCACATGGAAACTGAGAATTTGCAAGCTGAATTAACTGCTGAATTAATTGCTGCTGTTCCTCTTAACCCAACCCAAATATTATTGGGGAATGACTTTTTCAATGTAGCTCAGGCTGTCCAGGGGTCTGTCAGCAACAAGGAGGAATCTTGTGCTGAAGCCCCAGAGGGAAAGAGTAAAGTCACAGAAACTGCTGATGAAATGGGAGAGTGTCTCTTTAATCCTCTGTATCTGTGAAAAACAGTCTACTGCCAGGGGTGGGTATAGGTTGAGACTAGCTCTTAAAGCTAAAGACAGGTTTTTCTCCAGGGAGGAAAGGAAATGTTTTGCTTGTCTGTGGGAAAACTGTCCAGGCTGCAGTTGAGCAAGGGATAGACCTTGCTCTAGAACGCATAGGAAGATGTGTCCTAGAGGGAAGCCCCAAGGAGGGTGGTGGAATTCTACAGACCGCTGCAGTGGATAAGGGTTCCATGGGCTCTGTAACTGAAGGCAAACCCAATTCAAAGAGGGAGGAGGGTAAAGTGCTTGCCAATGAAAGGTCTGCTCTGGCTGTTAGCTGTGAGCCCACAGGTGAACAGGGACTAAATTCCACTCTAGAGAGCACAGAGGTGTGTGCCTTAGAGGGGGACCCAGAGAAAGAGGTTAAGAAGGGATGTGAGGGAGTACAGAATGTCTCCTCACTGATTACATGGGAGGTGTGAAAGTAGAATGAATTATATTGTGAAAACAGAAAGGATTAAAGAAATGCTGTCTGTACCTTTAAGCAAAACTGTTGGCATGCTGCAATCCAGGTGTCAGGAATACAGACATTAACATAGAACAATTGCACCGTTTAAGGGCAATTGGTGAAGTATTAGCCTTAGATAGATAAGAGTTAGTAAGGAAGTAGGATATGCATGCTGTGCCACAGGTGAATTTTACTGTTTTGCTTTCTTTGTCCCTTTGTCTAATTCCCGCTCTTTTATCTGTATAAATAAGACTGTTTGGGTGTTGCATGGCCACTCACATATTCTGAGCATTATCTGTGTGTTATTGGCGGAGCGCATGCGCTACATAAACAGAGTGGTCTGACAAAATTGTGAGTCCTGATACTAGGGCTTGCTACGCTTGCAAGTGTTCAGCGCTGGGCGAGGGGGTTACAGTGCTGGCAACTAGCAGTGCTAAACTTAAAAGCTCAGCCCACGCGCTGCATAACCCTGTTTGCAGCGCTGCCTGTAACAACTGGAGTCTCGCTTCCGGTGTAAGCGAGACCAAGCACTGGTGATAGCAGCGCTGGTCATCCAGGTGTGGAAACACTCACCAGCCATAATTTAATGGGCCTCCAGGGTATTAGGAACTTATACCCAGAATTCCCTTTCAGCCTCTGCTGGTCATCGCTTGCACTCCTACTCCCCTGGGCTCAGAGCCTGGAGAGGAGGGGGGTTGTAGAGAACCGCGAGAGGGAGCACTAGATGGTGTTGGAGACTCACCAGGAGTCCATGCAGGCAGGAGCTATATTTCCAGCCAGGAAGAAGCTAGCCAGCTCGCAGACGGCTGGAACACTTGGTAGTGAGGAATACGCAAGCAAGGAGCCTGTATCTGGTAAGAAGCTTTATTATAAGGATGCAAATGTTTTGGAGCAGGGGGCTATGGCTGCTCCACGGAGCATGCCTAGATGTGGAATAGCCATTGATTTCCCTGTAGACTGACTCTTTTGCTTTCCCACAGTCACGAGAAACCCCATGCTTCCAA
>NC_133781.1:6869912-6907387 GCF_003597395.2 Chelonoidis abingdonii
ACGAGGTGCTCTGTGGGATAGCTGCCCACAATGCACCACTCACAACAGCGCTGCAACTGGTGCAAGTGTGGACACACTGCAGCGCTGGTCGCTGTCAGTGTGGACACACTGCAGCGCTGGTCGCTGTCAGTGTGGACACACTGCAGCACTGGCCGTACACAGCTGTACGACCACAGCTGTAACTGCCAGCGCTGCAAAACTGTTAAGTGTAGACAAAGCCTAACTTTGACAGACGGTTTGCCCAGGAGAGATTTGCCAGAGGGAACTGACTTCCCGGAGGGGAGCAGTCATACAGCTGACCTCTTGGGAACAGAGAGAGGGGTAACAGTGGGTATGCCAATCCAGTTCCCACTTTAGCAAAATATTATTCCTGATGTATTTGTAAAAACTAACTCTGTCTCTTTAAGGCAGGATGGAGGTCTTTCTAACGACTCAGGTGTCAGTGAAAATGCTAATGACCCATCTGTCAAAGGGGAGGAGGCATCCATTTCACAGGCAGGTAAACTCCTCCAACCGCTCAGCACAGGTCGCTGAGTAATGGGAGTAAGAACCACAAAGAAACCCCAGGAGGGAGGGGATGGATCTTTCACATGGGCTTAGCTCTGGAGATGAAATGTAACTCCACAGGGGGAGGGCCAGGAACATGCAAGGTCTCCTTACACCCTTTCCTTCCCCAATGTCGCAAAGACATATGTGAACTAAGAACCTTTACTAAAGGGAAGGGAAAACCTGTATCTAAACACATACTATGGTACAGGCAGGGGTTGGAAAATACAATAATCGCTGAACAAGCTGGACAGAAGGCGTGGTATGATAATCATACTTGAAAGCACCTCCCTGTCATGAATTTGCTGTTACTGTTATGCCTCTTCATACACAATCTATGGGGTGAGACAAATAATTTGGTACTGATGGTAAATCCCTTAAAAATGTGTAACATGCATGATTTTTGGAAAATGTTTGTACATGCTAGGAGTGGAAACAATGGAGTCCTATAAGAACACTGCTCCTCAGCCACTACCTCTAAACAGGTTTAGAGCTTGGCACAGCAGAAAAGCACAACAAATCTAGGCTGCTGTGTGGAAGGGGAAATCGAGGCACGCCACCTCATGGCATAGGTGGCTAAGTGCCAAGACACCTACACTCTAAAAGATATTAATATATATGTTGTGTTAACAATTCTGTACACTAAAAGGCTTACAGGCAACTTGGAAAAAGGAACCCAGAGTTGGTCAACACAGTAAAGAAAAACCCGCGGTTGACCTGTGCCCAGCTGACTCAGGCTCGTTGGGCCCAGGCTAAGGGCCTGCTTCATTGCCATTTAGACATCTGGGCATGGGCTGGAGCCTGAGCTCTGGGACCCTCTTACCCTCACAGGGTCCTAGAGGCCAAACTCCAGCCCAAGCCCCAAAGTGCAGTGAAACTACGGTTATCGTATTTCAGATTCCTAAAAAGGGGATATTAGGGCAGGGAGAGCAGGGACTTTGACTCTTATTTAAAAAATCTATGGGATAGAGGGCAGACTGCCAAAAAAGAGGCCATGTTCAGAAAACCTGGATGTATGGTAACTCTAAGTGAAACAGCCCCGCAGCCTGAGCCCCAGTTGGCTGGCACAGGGCAGCTGTGGGTTTTAATTTGCTGTGTAGACATAACCTAAGACTCGAAGACTGGGCTGTTGGCACCAGAAATTACTGTCTCTCTCCATGGCTTCCTGCAGGGAACCAGCCCGGCCAGATTCCAGCGGGCAGCTTGTACTGCCCCATCAGCATGCAGGGCTCTCTCACACACTGACACAGGCAGTCTTTGCAGAACAGGGTAATCTTTATTCATCACCTGGCTGTAGACTCTGCAAGTCCCTAGGTCAGCTGAGAGACATGAAGGTTAAAGCATAGTCCATGCTGGTTACCACAGACAATCTGCAGTGTACCCCATGTTCAGGCTCTGTGTCTCTCTTTATCTGTTCTCCTATGGGCTGGTCTACACTGGTAACTTATATTGGCATACCTACATCTCAGGGGTGTGAAAGTTCCATGGAACTGAGACCATAGGTTCCAAGTTTCTAATCTGCAGAGAATGCTCCCACCTGGCTCTGCTCAGGCCCCACCCCCACTCCACTCCTCCTCCGAATGCCCCACTCCTGCCCTGCTTCTTCCCACGCCTGCTATGCCCATGCTCTGCCTCTTCCTACCCTGTTCTGCCCCCCACAGTGCACTGTGCTCTCACTCCCCCCCCACACACAGCACCTCCTGATGCCACGAAACAGCTGATCTGCAGCAGGTGGGAGGCACTGGGAGAGAAGGGGAGACACTGATCCTTGGGGCTGCAGATGGGCAGGAGGCACTGGGAGGAGGGAGAAGCGTTGATGGGGGGCTGCTGGTGGATGCTAAGCACCCACCATTATTTTCCCCCTTGTATGTGCTCCAGCCCCAGAGCACACACAGAGTCAGCGCTTATGACTGAGATCTAACTATGCCGACCTAAACCCCATAGTAGACACTACTTGGTTGACAGAACAATTCTTCCATTGACCTAGCTACCATCTCTCAGGGAGGTGGATTGCCTGCATTGATGGGAGAACCCTTCCAATGGTGTAGGTAGTGTCTATGCTGAAGCACTACTCTTAGGCCTGGTCTACAGTACAGAGTTAGGTCGACATAAAGCAGCTTACATCAGCCTAACTCTGTAAGCATCTAAACTAAAATGTTGCTCCCGCCCATGTAACTCGCCTACTACGCTGACTTAATAATTCCACCTCAATGAGAGGCATAGAGTCAGTGTTGATGTACTTAGGTCAAGGCAATGTCAGTGTAGACACTCTGTTGCTTACATTGATTGTTGCTGCCTTTCAGAAGCCATCCCCAAATGCCACACACTGACAGTTAAAATCAGTGCAAGGGCTCCTGATGAGGACGTGCACTGCTGACACGAGTGCAGAATGAAAATGAAAAAGTGATTTAATAACTGCAGTGGGTATACGTCAACGTAACCTAGTTTGACATCATTTTGTAGTGTAGACACACCCTTAATATTTTAAGTGTAGACATATGCTACAGCGGCATAGCCGCACTGCTGCAGCTATGCCGCTGTAGCGCTTCAGTGTAGACACTACCTATCCTGATGGGAGGGCTTCTTCCGTTGAGCCTGGTCTAAAGTACAGAGTTAGGAGTGATGTATGGCAGCTTACATTGACCTTACTCAGCATCTCCACCAAATTCTCATTCCTATAATGTAACTCGCCCGTTACGCTGACTTAATAACCCCACCTCCATGAGAGGCATAGCTCTTAGGCCAATGTACTTAGGTTGATGCAATGTCAGTGTGGACACTGTGTTATTTACATTGAATTTAGTGGCCTCCAACAGGTGTCTCACTTTGACCATTTGGGTCAGCATTGTGAACTCTACTGCCCGGTGGTGGCTAGGTACACAGTTATACATCCCTCTCCTCTAAATCCCTGCAAAATTTTTTAAATTTCATTTTCCGTTTGTTCAACGTGGAGAGATCACCTAGCAACTGCCCAGCTGACCATCCTGGCTACACGCTGCAGGCGTGCTCCTGCTTGAAGTACACAGCAGGTGGTGGATCTCCCGGTTTTATGTGTGGGGGTGGGGGTGGGGGGCAGGAAGGCTGTGTAGGCATAGTTCTGATCCAGCCATAGAAACATTGATATCTAGGAGCAGATCGCTGGGGACATGGGAGAGAAGGGCTATAAGAGGGATCCACAGTAGTACCGCCAAGGAGCTGTGGCAAGCATACCAGAAGGCAAGAGAGGCTAAGAGTTGCTCTGATGCAGAGCTGCTGAAATGCTGCTTTTACAAAGAGCTGCAAGCCATCCTTGGCAGAGACCCCGTCACCACCAAGAGTCCCATGGGTACATCAGAGGAATCAGAGTCACAGGCCTCTGGAGTGAACAGTGAGCAGAGGTGTTGGACAAGGAGGAGGAGTATGGGGGACTGGCAACTAGCGGCACAGTGAGCCAGGACCTGTTTGTGACTCCAGAGCAGTTGAGCCAGTCCCTACAGTGCAGCACGGCTGAGCCTGATGCAGGGAAAGGAACCTCAGGTAAGTTGTCAGTTTGTGTTGATATTGCAGGGAAACAGCTGTTCATTTACACTTTTTTTTAAATCATGCTAGAAGAGGAAGTGGAATAACCAGGAGAGGTAGAGTTGCTATCTGCTTCTCATTCCCCTGTATAGTTAGGCAGAGGGGGCCCTGCAGAACAGTTTGTTTATGTGCACCAGGATATCCTGTGAATCCTCCATAGAGACGTCAAGTATACTTTCCTGGAAGTATTCTGCAATCCTCTCCCAAAGGTTACTGGGGAGGGCTGCCTTATTTCTTCTGCCATAGTAGGACACTTTTCCATGACACTCAGCAATTACTTCAGCAGGGACCACTGCAGCACACAGCCTAGCAGGGTATGAATCTGGTCTGCAATCGAACGCATGTAGGAGCTGTTCCCTTTCAACCTCTGTTACACTCAAGAGTTAGATATCAGCTAAAATCACCACCACCTCAGGAAAATGATGTCAGTATTCAATTCAGTTGCTCATACCCATGAACTACTCCCCGCCCTTATTGTCCCAACATGCCCCGACACACACACACACACACACACACACACACACACGTCTGTACTCATCAGGGTTGGGACTGTCGCTGTGCTCTGTGAATCCCAAGGAGAAGTCAGAATGTAGTGATTGTAACCGGTGTGGATCAAAGGGAGTGAGTTCAGTATACCAAGTTCCATTTATCTTGTGACTACACTCACACTAGTACCTCTGTAGTGCATTGAATCTTTTGCAGCTGGAAATGTGGCCTTCATGGTCTCTCCACATCAGTGAAGCGGCTCAGCCAGATAATGAGGAGAAGGAAGAGAATGTGGGATGACATGTTCCAAGAGATCCTGCAAGCCTCTGGTGCTTCAAATACCGAGCACAGGGTATGATGGAGTCACAGGTCTGATTCTCTGGAACTGCTTTGTATGAAGCCAGACAGAACTTGGGGTAACATGACTCTCCTTAGGGCACACTATCCAGGGCAAGTAGCCTTTTCGGCTATGGCCTTCCTGGGTCTGAACTTGGAGCGTTCAGCATCCCTGTTCACACCGTATGTTTCCTGGAGTGCGTCCAACTGGATGGGACCCCTGGGGAAGCCAGAGGGCCCTGCACCTCAACTCCGCAGTCAGCTGTGACTCTGCCAGCATGTAACACAGAAGGTTTATTAGGCAACAGGAACACAGCATAGAACAGATCACATTAGCACAGAAATCAGTGACTTTCAGCAAAGTTCATCCTGAGGGCCGGGTTGGACACCCTGGATCGGACATCCTGGACTACCTCTCTGTGAGTCCCCAACCACAGACTGCCCACTTCCAGCGACCCGACCTCCAACACACACGTTGCCCCTCCTCCTGGTCTTTGTCTCGCTTCCCAGGCAAAGTGTGACCTGGTTGCATCTTCCCACCACCCTTCAGGTTACGAAGGGCATTGGCCATCTGTCATGGTATAATTCCCCACTCTGAACCTTAGCGTCCAAAAGATGGGGTACCAGCATGAATTCCTCTAAGCTCAATTACCAGCTTAGTACTTGTAGTGCTGCCACCAACCAGGAATTCCAGTGCCTGGTACACTCTGGTCCCCCCAAAACCTTGCCCGGGGACCCCCAAGACCCAGACCCTCTGGATCTTAACACAAGGAAAGTAAACCCTTTCCCCCACCGTTGCCTCTCCCAGGCTTCCCCTCCCTGGGTTACCCTGGAAGATCACGGTGATTCAAACTCCTTGAATCTTTATACAGAGAGGAAAATTCACCTTCCCCCCTCCTTCTCTCTCCCCCTCCCAGACTCTCCCTGAGAGAAAAAGTAATCCTGACACAGAGAGAAATTAACCTCTCTCTCCCACTTTACAGTCCATTTTGGTGAATTTCACAGTCATAAGATTTTAAAAATAGTTAATTTAATTATTTCAGCTGTTTAAATCTGCAATTTCAAGGTATTGTAATTGATGTGCTGATCCAAAAAGGAGTTGTGGGGGGATCACAACATTATTGTAGGGGAGTTGTGGTACTGCTACCTTTTCTTCTGTGCTGCTGCTGGCAGCGACACTGTCTTCAGAGCTGGGCAGCTGGAGAGGAGCAACTGCTGCTCAGGAGCCCAGCTCTGAAGGCAGAGCAGCTGCCAGCAGAAGCAAGAAGGCATGGTATGGTATTGCCACCCTTACTTCTGCATTACTGCCTGCAGAGCTGGGCCCTCAGTTAGCAGTCGCTACTCTCCGGCTGCCCAGCTGTGAAGGCAGCAGAGCAGAAGTAAGGGAGGGTTGGAACGGTATTGCCGTCCTTACTTCTGCGCTGCTACTGGCAGGGTGCTGACTTCAGAGCTGGGCGCCTGGCCAACAGCCGCCACTCTCTGGCTACCCAGCGCTGAAGGCAACACAGAAATAAGGGTGGCAATACCATGACCCCCCCTAAAATAACCTTGTGACCCCCCTGCAACTCCCTTTTGGCTCAGGATCCCCAATTTGAGGAACACTGGTCTTCCTTGTGAAATCTGTATAGTGTAGGATAAAAGCACATAAAACACCAGATTTCATGGTCTGTGACACATTTTTTATGGCTGTGAATTTGGTAGGACCCTAAGTATATTACAGGGATGTTGTAATTATCCCCAAACCAAGTATTATAAAACTAGGAAATTCAGATTTCAGAGTAGCAGCCATGTTAGTCTGTATCTAAAAAGAACAGGAGTACTTGTGGCACCTTAGAGACTAACACATTTATTTGAGCATAAGCTTTTGTGGGCTACAGCCCACTTCATCAAATGCATAGAACGGAACATGTAGTAAGAAGATATATATACGAACTGAGAACATGAAAAGGAGGAAGTTGCCATACCAACTCTAAGAGGCTAATTAATTAAGATGAGCTATTATCAGCAGGCGAGAAAAAAAAACTTTTGTAGTGATAATCAAGCTGGCCCATTCCAGACAGTTGACGAGAAGATGTGAGGATACTTAACATGGGGAAATAGATTGAATTTGTTTAATGACCCAGCCATTCCCAGTCTCTAGTCAAGACCAAGTTAATTGTATCTAGTTTGCAAATTAATTCTAGTTCAGCAGTTTCTCATTGGAGTTTGTTTTTGAAGCTTTTCTGTTCAGAGTTAATGTTAAACTTTTAAAAAATCCTACCATGTTATGGTATGGAAATGCAGTGAGGGCACGCAACCAATATGATTCTGCCCTGTAGTGACACAATGAAAACAGCAAAATGATATAACTTTGGCAGTAGACTAACTCCCTTTCTAGCCACCAAGCATCAAACTTAAGAGTTAACAGATCTATGGTTATCTTGAGCAGCTGACCAATTTCCTGCTTGTTTTTCCAACAGCATGTTATTAAACCAAACCAACATATTTGTACAGTAAATTTCCCAATAACTGGTTACAATACACTATACATAAAGTATTACAAAGCAACCATACTTGTACCACAGATAAATCTTCAGTCTATGCCACCTCTTGCCACAAAGGGGAGCCATGAGAGGGGAACCAAGATCACTTAGAACACTTGCACTTATCCTAGTTGCTTGGAAGTGAATTCTTTGCCACAAGGTAGAATTTTCCCCCCTGCTCTGGGAGCCCACTATCCCCTCAAATCCAATTTTACATATAGTTATGGTGACTCCCCATGTGTCACTAGGAACTGTGGATTGGTAGCCTATGCAAATTAAGCTTTCTATGTCCACAACTTCTCTTTTAATTAAAAGGATTAGAGACCCCTTTCCCCTCTGTAGCTGCTGGCTATAGGTCTTACACTGATTATTCTGAATCCTCTCTAGTCCAAAGCATCTGCCAATTTCTATTTTAAGAAGTCAGCACAATCCTTTGCAAGGAGCAGGGAAAGGGGACAGGTCGAAAGTGGGAGGCTAACAAGGAAGGAGTCAAAGACAGCAAATAATGCATGAGGATTTTTTCATGGAGTGCAGTGAGAGACAGGAAATATTGTTGTTTGGCCAGGCAAAATGTGAAGCTGAAGAAGGAGAGAAAACACTGGTAGGAGAGGAAGTCAGCATGGTCATAGGGCCTCTTCCAGCCAGGCCTACTACTTTATGGGGTTTACCTCATGGACCAAAATGTTCCAGATTCTTCCAAGGGTCATTAAGGTTATGGGGAAATTCCCACCAGACCTGCAGCAGCATCACCAACTCTTGTTATATTTGTGGCACAACAGGATTGGTCATTGCTGGAGCCCATCTGTGATGAGTCAAGGCCCTCCATCCCTCTAGCAAATTTTAGCATGCTGGTTGGCTGCCTGTCCCACTAGCCCATGTCCTGTGCGTGAGCACCAATCAGAGCTGCTGCAGATAGAGCTCTCCCTTCCCCTACTCTCAGCAGCCAGAGCTGTCCTCATAGGAGGGGAGGGGGAGATAAAGAACTCAGCTGCTCTAGGCAGCCCTGCCCCTCCCACTGTGAGCAGTAGGGACAGGACAGTTCCTTTTCCCCTCCCCTTGCCTTGCAGCTCCTGCCTGGGCTGGGCCAGAAGTGGGTGAGGGGCTCCTGGAGCCTCCAAGCCTGGAACAGGGAGAGGGCCTTGGAGGGCAAAGAGCCCCAGGGGTGAGGCTGCAGGGGGGCATTGTCCCCCTGACCCAGGAGAGAAGGGCAGCCAGAGCCAGCTGCAGGAGGCAGTGCTTACCCCTGCCAGGAAATCTCAGATGGGGATAGGTGAGGGGTGCTGATAGGTCCATACCATTGTTACTGGGGGATGGGGCATGGGGAGAGGAGCAGAAAAAGGTCAGCAGCTCTCACTCTGCTCCCTTCCCCTCACAGGACAAGTGTGTGTCTCTGCCTGTCCCACTCCACAGGAGGTAAGCAGAAGGCATGAGCATGACTGATCTGCTCAATTCTTTCTATGCCTGCTTTCCCCTTGGTGACAAGGATGAATTGGCCCTGCACCCATGCCCCAACCTGAGAGGGGAGTCACAAGGGCCCTGCTGGTGCTGCTCTGCCTGGGGAGGGGAGGAGAGAAGAGAAGAGGCGAGGAGAGGCCCCTGGAGAGGAACTGCTTCCCTCAGGCAGTGAGTAAGGGGGAGGCACACAGTGAAGTGCTGAGGTTCCAGGGTCTGAGGGGCAGTGAGAGGTCAGAGGAGCAAGTTGCAGAAAAGGTGATGGCTCTTGCCTTGTGGCTAGGAAGGGAAGTAAGTGCCCCCAGTTAAACAGACGATTCCAGGCCTCCCAGTCCTACAATTGATCATTCTTGCTCCTCACCTCACTGTCCCTTCACCAGTTCCTTCTTGTCTCCTGTCCTGCAGCTCCCTTAGCAGTGGAGGAGGAGGATGCTGGGAGTGAGTTAATAATAATACCTAGGTCTTATCTATTGGCAAAAAGCACTATGTCTCAAAGTGCTTTGCAAAGGAGGATAGTATAGCTATCCCTCTCTTATAAATGGGGGATGGAAATACAGGGAGATGCACTGGCTTGCCCACAATCACCCAGGGAAAGAGTTGGAACTAGAACACAGGTTTCTTGAGTCCTAGTCCAGTGCTCTAGTCACTAGGCCACACTGTTGTCCCACAAAAGGGCTATGGTTTAACAAGGCATACTTTACAGTGAGTGAAGAGTGTGGGAGTCAGAGAAGAGACAATGAATAACAATAGAATGAAGTAAAGAACGAGAAAGCTGGGAGGAAGGGTTGAGGTTGGCAGAGAAGTAATGGATATCAATAGATTGGATCTTATGGAAGTTCTCATGGAAAGGGATGCTAAACAGGCAGTAATAGTGAAGGAATTCAGATATACCAGTTTCTGATGAAAACAGAGTTGAGTGGCCATTTTGAGTATGGCAGAGAACATGGGTGAAGATCATTAGAGAAGATGACTATGAGGAATCATGCATTTCATGGATTGGGTCAGACAGGGTGTCAACACGGATGGGAGACTAAGAGAGGAAAAGGGAGAACTAGAAGGAAGGTGTCTGGGGAGAAATAGAAGGGGAGTAGGTGACAGTTACATGGAGAGTAGACCCTGATGAAATGTTACTCCAGAGAAATGAGGGAAGAGATGGAGCAAGAGGCTGGAAGGGGAGAGGAGAGGAGGGGAGTCTGACATCCATATAGTGGCCCTTAGGGGATGACATGTGGTGTGTGTGAAAAAATGAGATGCAGCTGCAGAGCTAGTGCCTGTTGGGATGCCTGTGAGGTAGGTTTCCATGAGTGCTAGGAGATGGAGAGAGCAGGGAATGAATAGGTGGTGGATGACAGTGACCTTCCTTGGCCATTCCAGAGGTAGCAGGAGAATGGGAAGGGAAAGGGGTAACAAAAAGGGCAGGGATAGAGAGGGAATATACCGAACCTAAGAGGTGAGTGTGGGTTGATGAATTACAAGGTAAGCAGCTTCCCCTCTTCGTCCTCGGAAGTGACTTAGCCCAGAAGTTCTCTTGGACCATAACCTAGTGTGAAGCCCTCAGAATCGGGGCTGCAGAGGAATCAGCCATGTCCACTTGTGTGAATCTCTTGCCCCCAAAAGAGATCACTTGCCGCCAAGACACTAGTGAACGGCCTTGGGCTAAGATCTGGTCAGCAGATTCTCCCTTCCCTGCGAAGGCAGTAGCAGGGCTCGGGGTCGCTGGGCACGGAGGAAGCCCAGATGCGCTGGGCGCAGATCCCTTTCGGGGGGCTCAGGGAACTCCCGCTGCCAGGGGGCCGCACAGG
This sequence comes from Chelonoidis abingdonii, assembly GCF_003597395.2. Taxonomy (NCBI): domain Eukaryota; kingdom Metazoa; phylum Chordata; order Testudines; family Testudinidae; genus Chelonoidis; species Chelonoidis abingdonii. The sequence continues at coordinate 6,880,615 of NC_133781.1, forward strand.
CCGGCTCAGCGCCTGCCCGGCGCCCGCACGGAGTCGGGCTCTAGGTGTCCTGCGTGGGACTGGGAGGGGTTAAGCCGGCAGCCCCAGCCCGGGGGACGGACAGGCGGACGGGCAGGCTCAGGCGCCTGCTATACGGAGTCGGGGCTCTAGGTGTCCTGCCTGGGAGGGTCCCTGCTGCATTGCAGCCTCCGCGCTGCTCCGTGTCTGGCGCGCACAATGGCGACTCCCAGCCCCAGCAGCGGCTCCAGCTCCGGCTCCGGCTCCAGCAGCGGGAGCAGCACCCCGGGCTCCCAGGCGCACACGGCGGTCAGCAGCATGCAGGGTGAGCGACCCCCGCGCCAGGCCCCGCGCGCTCGCTCCCCCAGCAACGGCGCGCCCGGCCCGGGCTCCGCACCTCGGCTCGTTGTGTTTTGAGGGGGGGACATCGCGGGCGTACGTTATCTTCTCGTTGTGTTGTGTTACCTGCATGTGTGTATGTGGGAGGACGAGGACGGACGGATTGTGCCCAGTGTGTGAATGTAGTGGAAGGATGGACAGGAGTGTGCCCACAGTGTGTATGGGGGGACGGACGTGAGTGTGCCTCAGTGTTGGTGTGTGTTTGTGGGAGGATGGTGGGGGTGCCTCAGTGTGTTGTATGTTGGAGGGACATGGATGAGAGTGTGCCCACAATGTTGTATGTATGGAGTGGGAACGGATGGGAGTGTGCCCAGTGTGTGTGTATGGGTGGACGGACGGGAGTGTGGTCTGCAGTGGGGTATGGCGTGTGTGGGGCGGAAAGGGACGGGACTGACAGAGTGTGTGTGATGGTGTGGGTGCGGGGATGACAGGAGTGTGCCAGGTGTGTGTGGACATGGACGGGATGTGCCGCAGTGTGTGTGGGGGGTAGGGGGAAGGGATGGGAGTGTGCTAGAGTGTGGGTGTGTGTGGTGGGGGGAATGGACGGGAGTGTGCCGCAGTGTGTGTGAGAGGGGAATGGATGGGAGTGTGCCTGCAGTGGTGTGTGGGGGACAGACGGGAGTGTGCCCGCGTGTGTGTAGGGGGGGTGGCGACGGGATGGAGTGTGCCCGCAGAGTGAATGTGTGTGTGGTGGGATGCGGAGGAAATGTCCCAGAGTGTGTTGTGTGTAGTGGGGGACGGGACGGGAGTGTGCCCGCAGAGTGTGTGGTGTGTGTGTGGGAGGGGACGGGACGGGACGGGAGTGTGCCCGCAGATTAGGTGTGTGTGTGTGTGTGGGAGGGGACGGGATGGAGTGTGTCTGCAGTGTGTGTGTGGGGAGGGGGAGTGTGCCCGCAATGTGTGTCTCTGTGGGGGGAGTGGGAGTGTGCCCTTAGTGTGTGTCTGTGTGGGGGGAAGGGACAGGAGTGTGCCCACAATGTTTGTGTATGGGGGGAGTGTGCCCTCAGTGTGTGGGGAGGCGAGAGTGTGCCTGCTATGTGTGCGTGCGGGGATGTATGCCCACAGGGCGTGTGGGGGGGGTGTGTGCCTGCAGGGTGAGTGAGTGTGTAGAGGGTGTGTGTGTGCCCACAGGGTGTGTGTGTGTGTGTGGGTGCGCTAGTGTGTCTTCAGTGTGTGTATGGGGATGTATGCCCACAGGGTTGGTTTGGTGGAGTGTGCCCACCGAGTGTGTGTGTGGGGGTATGAGTGTGCCCATAGCATGTGTGTCAAAGGGGAGACTGGGGTGAGTGAGTGTGCCTGAAACATGGAAGGGGGAGGCAGTTCTGGGGGGTGGGTCAGTGTGCTGGCGGGTTGTGCGGGTGTGCTGTTTTCCCTAGGGCTGGGGGTGTTTGAGTGCACGCTGGGTGCTCGGTAGCTGTGTTTGGTGACTGCTTTGGGAAGTGATGGAGGGGTCCAGATGCCTGTGCTGGCAGTGCTGTGTTATTCAGTGACTGCATACTACCTCCATTTGCCTTCTACACATTAGTGACTAGCAGGAAAAATGCTGTTTTTACCACGTAAATCTGAGCTGCTGCTGTCTCCTATTCTGTGGGGGTGGTGCTCAAGGCTCAGAAATACACACTTAATATAGCTTGAAAACTGTTGCATATATTTGAACATACTCCTCTTTAGGGGCAGCTAGATCCTGCTAGTGGTGTTTTGACTGTCTCTGAAGATCTTAAACAATAAGAAAACAGCCATTCTTCTTGGGAAGGCATTCACTTCTGATTTCAGACTCCTACCCTTTTATTAGGTAACTACATGAATAGCAAATAGGCTCTTGATTTTTATTTTAAGCACGAATATGCAGGTTAGACAAGGCCCGGTTCCTTTCCCATAGTTCTGCTGCAGCAGGTTATTTTGATGTACAACTGGCATTTTCCTCCCACTAACACATGTAAGCTCTGCAGCAGAAGAGTTATTGAGTTAAAATATGTAAACAAGTGAACATTTGCCAAGGGTAGGCAAGTTTTAGTCTGGATTTTATACACATTGAACCTCTCTAGTCCATCATCCTGGGACCTGACCAGTGCTGAACTAGAGAATTTGCCAAACCACAGGAGCTTGATGCAGAGTGCCAGTGGGTCTCCATGGGTGTGGGAAGTAGGGATATGGGGCGTGCTGCAGCACCCCCAGGCTTTGCACCCAGCCAGACCCCCTGCTGCTACCTGGAGTGCTGGCCCCATGCCTGCCCCAGGTTCTCCCCCTCCCTCCCAGAGCTTGAACACGGTGAATCAGCTGTTCGTGGTGCTCCGGAAGTGCTGGGAGGGAGGAGTAGGAGTTGGTAAGTGTGGGGCCGCCGGCACGTGTGGGAAGGGGGGCATAGGGGGGAGCTTGATGCTGATGGATGCTCCGCACCCACTCATTTTTCCCCATAGATGCACCAGCCGTTGCCGGACCAAGGAGTGCTGGATTAGAGAGGTTTAACCTGTATCTTATTAGATCAGTGTTCTGTCTACTTAAATATTTCTTGTGGCAAGTGACTCATCCCAGTATGGCTGTTCTTTGCACACCATTCTGGGCAAAGGTTTAAACTGGGATCTCCGAGAATGTTAGATTGATCTGATGCAGAACATAAGGCTTTTCTTTTCTTGTGTCAATTTAGGCTGCAGTTACTTACTGTAGAATTTCCAGCAGCATGTGTGCCACACAAACTCTGTGGCTGGAAGGGAATGATGGGCATACATTTTTGCCTCTCCATGAGCATAGTTGGAAACTAGTACTGGGAGCAGACAGGCTCAGTTTATCCCTAATTTTCCAACACAAGGGATCAGAAAACAAGCGGGCTAATAGTGGGTACAGTTTTATTTAGAAACTGGTTTCTTAATAAAAAGCCAGATGAAGAATGGGTCCTTCAGTTGACATAAGAACTGTAACCCTAGTACACTGAACATTGTAAGTGTTGACTTGTAGCCTCTGCCCAAATGTCACTTTCCGAGGGCATGTCCAGACTAGGCAAGTAGGTTGTGTTTTAAGATGTTCGCTAACATGCTTTAAGTATAGTGTATTTACACACCACTTAGTATCTAGTGAGCACAAAGGCAGTGATGTTTAAAAATGTTAGCTGATCGTGGTAAATGCTGGGGTCTCTCTATGCTTGACCATAGTCTGTTAATATGTTCTTAAACACAACCTTTCTGCATTAGGTACAAAATTGTGTTTACATTTGCATTATCTAATATGTTTTGAAACACAACCTATTTTTGTAGCCCCAAGTTTGTTTCTGGGTGGATACTGCAGTGTCTTGTGTGTTTATTCAGTAACAAACTAAATGGAAAGTGATATGGTTAAATTAGTGTAATTTCTGTGATTAAACAAGCCTTGTGTTACACTTTATCATCCAGTCTCTTTCTGGATTGGGGAGGAGCAGTTCTGATTTGGCTCCTAGTGACTACATCCCTATTCACTGAACAGTTGTTTATTACTTAATCCCTCGTTTCTTTTGTCTGTTACCTTAATATTTGCTTTGGGAAAATAGACTAAGGATACTTCAATGATCAACTTATAGTTAAAATATTAGTCTCTTATTTTGGTTGTGACTAACATTTCAGCTTTTCATAGTGTTACTGTACGGTAAGGTAGGAGGTCTTTTCGTCAGTGTCTGAAGGTTGACCCTCTACCCTTGCAAAAAATTAGAGACTTGGGCAATGTCTACACTATAAAGTGAAGTTGTCTTCAGTTAGTTTGACAAAGAGCCACCATTGTAATTAAACTGCTGTTGCATGTCCTTTTTTCTGAGGAGTGTGTCCACAGTAGCAGCTCGTGCATCAACACAGAGCAGTGCACCTTGGGTAGCTATCACACTGTGCAACTTGCCACCATCTGCCCCAGGGTGGTTTGGGAAAGGTTTGCAATGCCTCATGGAGGCAGTTTCATCATCCCATGATATAGTTTTCTCTGTCCCATCATTCCATGGGCTTCCTAGTATATTTAACGCCACTTTTCAACAGCCCCTGTAACTTGTGCATCCGCCATCTTTCCGAAAGCATGGATCCTGCAGTGCTCTCCAGTACTGTGGTGAACGCTATGAACAAAACGCACCTGATTCTGCAGTATTTTATGAGCTGCGCGTCTGATGACAATGCCTTGGTGTCTGGCTTACAGTGTGCCATGGAAAGAAACAATTCAAGATTGTTGTTAGCATTCACGGAGCAGCTGCACATGGTGAACTGTTAGTTCTGGGCTTGAGAAACAAGCACTGAGTGGTGCAGTTGCATTGTTATGCAGATATGAGATGTGAGCGATAGCTGCAGAACTTTCCGATGTGCAAAACCACCTTCCTGGAACTATGTTCGGAGCTCACCTCTGCCCTCCAGCGCAAGGACACCAAAATGAGAACTGCATTCACGGTGGAGAAGCATATCCCTATTTTGGCACCAGACCACCTTTTGACAGAGTACATCAACAGAAAGGGCTACTTTTCTCTGGTATTGCAAGCACTGTGGATCACTGGGGTCGTTTCACCGACATCAGCATGGGCTGGTCAGAGAAGATACATGACACATGCATCTTGTGAAACACAGGGCTGTACAGAAAGCTGCAAGCAGGGACTTTTTTTCTAGACCAGAGGATTACCACTGGGGATATGGAAATGCAAATAGTAATCCTGGGAGACCCAATCTGTCCCTTGCTGCTGTGGCTCATGAAGCTGTACACTGGCATGCCTGACAGCAAGAAGGAGCGCTTCAACCACAGGGTCAGCAGGTGCAAAATGACTTTTGAATGTAAATTTAGCTGCTTAAAGGGTCACTGGTGCTGTTTCCTCAGGAGGTTAGATCTTAGTCCCATGATCATAGCTGCCTACTGTGAGCTTCATAATATCCGTGAAGCAAAGGGGGAGAAGTTTCCCCATGGTTGGGGTGTGGAAGTTGAACAGCTGTCTGCTGGTTTTGAGCAGCCAGAAACCAGGGCTCTCAGAGGGGCTCAACAGGGAGCTATTCGGATCAGGGAGGCTTTGAAGGAGCATTTTAATAATGAGCCACAGTAATGTGTGTTGCTGTAATGTGCTGAGCCTGGAATTATTTTTTTTTTCCGCTGTGGTATGAACCTTCTAATGATTGCTTTCTCTGCGCTGCTATAACAATGCAAATTAATCTATCGCTACTGTCTCTGAATTAGCAACAGTCACCATGTGTTGGAGAATAATAAAGATTCATTCACTTTCCATAAGTTGATTTTTAGTCCATGCCCAGGGAAACATACCTATGTCATGCTGAGGTAAACTTAATACATACAGTATCTTTGAAGGAGAAGGGACAGTGAATTCACAAACACATACGCCAACTCTCGCGGCTGTCTGTATGTCTAGCTGGCATTGTGTGTAATCTCCCACGTGGTGGAGTGCCTGGGATACTGTTGCAGCAATGGAAGATACATAGAACATGTATGGAGAGCGTAGGGAGGTCATTGAATGCAGTTCTTTGTTGGGCTTCAGCGAGAGGTGAGCACGGATGTGTTCAGCCTGAAGTTCAGTCGGAGATTGTAGCATATCTGTTTGTTCCCCAAGCAGTGTTATCATCTGTTCCTGGCTCTGGTTCCTTTCCTCAGTATCCCTCCACATTTTCTTATTGATTATCTGTCCCCAAGCTCTTGGCTTGCAATCCGAAGCACCAGAGGAGTGCAGCACCTTAAACATGTCTTCCTTAGACCTCTTCTATCTTCTCTTTATCTGGCCGAGCTGCTCCGCCTGTGTCTTGGACATAGGTCTTATTTTCAGTGCACTTGCACTGCTTGATCCAAACAAGTTACAAGCACAACTTTCTCAGTTTCCCTTATGAGTCATACAGCTCGGTGGCAGCCCCAGCTATGCCCAGAGTGGAGCGGGTGAGTTGAGACAAAGGGTAGCACTGGGTTATCAGTACAAGCGCGTAGGATTATTGTACTGAATATTGGCACGTTTTCCACAGGCAGAGGTAACTGTAGGTGATATCTCACTCCTGAGGGTAAGCAAGGCTGCAAGGGAGCACTTCCTGCATGCGTGTGGCTCCAGCCTGGATCTGTATGCTGCTACCTCGTGTATTGCAATGCTGTCTGCTGAAGTAATTGCCCAGTGGTGTGGCAAAGTGGTCTACTGCAGAGGAAGAAACAAAGCAGCTCTCCCAAGAAATCGTCAGCAGAGGATTGCAGATTACGTCTAAGAAAGTTTCCTGGAGATTTCTATGACAGATTCTTGGGAGATCCCAATGTGCATAAACTTTCTGCAGGGCCTCTTTTGCCTAGCTCTACAGGGGAATGAGAAGCAGAGAGCAACTCTACTTGTATTGGTTATTTCACTGCCTTTTGTAGCCTAATTTAAAAAGCATTAGATGAGCAGATGTGTCCCTATGGTATTGAGGCAAATTGAGTACAAACCAGAGTTTCTGTCCCCTGCATCATGCTCAGCTCAGCTGGACTGCAGGGAGTGGCTAGATTGCTCTGGAGTCAATAAGAGGTCCTGGCCCTCACGCCACCAGATCTCCCTGCTGTGTGTGTCTCATCCTCCACCTCCACTTCCTTGTCCAGCATGTTTTCCTTGAGGTTCACTCTGGTGGCCAGTGACTCCAGCCCCCCTGAAGTATTCACAGGGCTCTTGGAGGTTGGGTTGCCACCGAGGATGGCATGCAGCTCCTTGTAGAAGCGGCATGTCTGTGACTCTACACCAGAGCGACTATTTGCCACGCTTGCATTCTCATACATCTGCCTGAGCTCTTTGAGTTTTACACAGCACTGCTGTGTGTCTCTGTTGTAATCTTTGTCCTCCATGGCCCGAGTGATCTGGCCTTAGATGTCAAAGTTCTTGCTGCTGGAGTGGAGCTGTGACCGCACAGCTTGCTCTCCCCACAGACCCAGGAGATCCACTACTTTCGTTGTACTCCAGACACGAGTGTGTTTACTGCGTGGAGCTGGCCTGCTCACCTGGGCAGTTGCTATGTTAGCTCACTTCCCAAGCAGGCAGACAGAGCAGTTTCAGAACTTCCCTGGGGTTTTAAAAGGGAAGGGGTGCATACCTGTGTACCTGGCTGCAGGGAAGCAGAGCAGTCACAATGGGCATTGTAGCACACCTTCTGGAGGCCACTTAAGTTGACGCAAGCAATGCAGTGTCTACACTGACACTGTGTCGCTCTAACTATGTCACCGTAAGTGTTACACCTCTTGTCAAGGTGTGTTTATTTTTTAAGTTGGTGTAGCAGGTGTGAGACAGTGGCGGGAAGAGCATTGTAGTGTGTACACTTCCATAGTTAGGATGATGTAAGCTGCCTTATGTCGACTTAACTTTGTAGAATAGACAAGCCCTTATTTAAAAAAATCACTGTCTTTCAGTGCAGTTGGTGTGTTTTTTAAAGTTAAAATCTTCTGAAGTTTTAAACCTTTGAAAAATCCTCTTTGCATTAGCAGCATTTACAACTGCTTCAGACTGAGACTACACTGTTTTCATACTGAGGAAACACTGTAATAAAATACTATTTGCCTTATTTTTTGAAACCTTGCATTCATTTTATTTATAGCAGAAAAATATAAACGATAGCTCTCCTTGTGATTGTAGCAATAAGGCAGAAGCAAGAACTGCTCTTTTTCTGCACGAGTGTGTCAAGGCTTGTCTGCACTTAAAATGCTGCACCACTTCAGTGATGACGTTACTTACTGTGAGGAGAGGGGTTCTCCCTGCAGTGTAGGTATTCCACCTCCACAAGAGGTGGCAGCTAGGTTCATGAGGAGTGCTTTCTGGCTAGGTCAGTTTAACTGTCGCTCAGAGGTGCAGATTTTTCACACTCCTGAGCGAAGTAGTTATACCAACGTAATTTCATAGTGTAGACCAGGCCTCTGTTTGCACATGCATGAATAAAGTATCACGTGTAAACTAATGTTGACAAGACAACTTGAAGTTCTAACACTTGGTTTATCCACACTCAGCAGTTATGTGTATACCTTTTTTCTTAGTGAAGGCAGAGTCCAAATATGTTAGCTTGTCTTCAGAGCTGTTAAGAGGGCTTTTCAATTGTTACGTTAACTTGATTGAACTCATGAATGAAAAATACACTCTTTGCCTGTGAAGACAGCGTCATCTAAAGAAACAAAGTTGAATGGAGAAAGTCTCCCTTCTTTTCCTCTATGTAACTTTCAAAAATGAGTTTGGTGGAAACACACGCACAATCACATGTGCTTATAGTTCCTGTATGTGTGGAATGTGGAGGGCTTGAGAGACATGATTGTAGTTGGAATGGAAGTCTGATTTACAGAGGAGAAGAGAACTTGCTTATGTTTAAAATAAAGCCCACAAAATATCAAACTAAAGCATACTCTTAATGTCTGCTGCTTTTGGAGCTCACAAGTTTTCTATGGATTTGGGTTTGATAAGTTTTAAACAAAACTTGAAATTTGTGCTATATTTCAAATAAAGTGTGCCTCAATAAAAAGTAAAATTAAAAGAGAAAAAGAAACTGTCCAGTCTGTTGGCATTTTGCTCAGCCTGGGCAATGCAAGAAGGAAACCACACCAATAGCAAAAATTCGTGAGGGTTTCAATGAGGCGATGCCTTGTTCTAGAGTTGTTCTAGTCTCAATCTTTGGAGCACGCCCTCGTGGTGTGAGATATTGTGTCAGCAATTCTGCCCCATTCTCTACCTTGTGACTTCAGTGATGTGGTATGGTCACAGTCAGGTGACAGGGGAGCTCCACCCCTTCAGGGGTATCTACGTCTCGAATAATGTCTGATAAAGTAGTAGTAATCAAGACAGCATCTTCTGCCCCTCCTCGACTCCTCTTCAGCCTCACTTTTCTTGAAGAGCAGCAACATGCAGGGCTTTTCCCTGGAGTCTCTCAGCAAAACCAAAAAACAGACAAAAATACAAACTAAGCAATGTCCACCCACTCTGGGCTTGAGCTGTTAGTCCATCTTCGGTTCTTCCTCTGCCTGTCTTCTGTCAGGTGCTTGCCACAGAGAGGAAACTCCAAACCACCTCTCTTCTGGATTTCCACCTCCCAACTATACTGAACTCTTTTCTTTTAACTCCTCCCTGAGTCTAATGCACCCTTAGATGTAACAAGTTGGGCTAATAGAGTTCTCAGGCTCTAGTTAACCTCTTGTTCAGTGAGGGTTTATATACCCTTTCACATCTGGGTAAGGAGCTTTCTGTATGAGTCTTATGTTTCCAATGTCATTTTAAAGTTTGGAGTATGCTGGTCTCCGCCAGCCTTCAGAAGGAGTCAGCTGTTTTGTGCCCTGGATTAGAGCCCTGTGTGGATACAAAATTTATATCCAGGGATATAAATTGGATATCTGCGGAGCTGCAGGACTCTACCTGGAACTGCAGTGGCAAAAGCAGCAGCATATCGGGCCACCGCTCACAGGAGCCAGTGCCATGCAACGGCCACTCCTCCAGCACAGCTGTGCCATCCTCAGCCCCACCCACTGGGGTGGGCACCAGGCTTATCGGCTGCTGTCACTGGTTGCCCTAGTGCAGGAGTAGGCAAATTTTTTGGACCGAGGGCCACATCTTGGTATGAAAGTTGTATGGTGAGACCATGAATGCTCATGAAATTGGGGTTGGGGTGCAGGAGGGAGTGAATGCTCTGGCTGGTGGTGCGGGTTCTGGGGTGAGGCTGGGGATGAGGGATTTGGGGTGTAGGAGGGTGCCCCAGGCTGGAACCAAGGGGTTCAGAGGGTGGGAACAGGATGAGGGCAGGGAATTGGGGTATGGAGGCCAGAAATGAGGAGTTCAGGGTGCGGGAAGGGGCTCCGGGCTGGGGCAGGAGGTCAGAGCACAGGAGGGGTACAGGCTCCGGGTGTCACTTACCTGAAGCAGCGGCATGTCCCCTCTCCAGCTCCAGTCCGCAGCACTGCCTCTGTCCCATTAGCTGCAGTTCCCAGGCAGTGGGAGCTGCAGGGGTGGAGCTTGGGGCAGGGGCAGTGTGTGCAGCCCCCTGGCTGCTCCTAGGCTTGGGAGCTGGAGCGGGGACATGCTGCTGCTTCCGGGAGCCTCAGCATGTGACCCTGCTCCCCAGCAGGAGCTCGAGGGCCAGTTTAAATGGTCTGGAGGGCTGGATGTGGCCCGCGGGCCATATTTGCCCACCCCTGCCCTAATGTGTGCAAGTGGCTCTCATTCTCCCAGACAGGAGTCTCTTCCATGCAGCAGTCTGAGTCTCCTGTCCGGGGTGTGCGAGCTGCTTGTGCACACTAGCGGGACCAGGGACAGCTGCCGATGAGCCTGATGCGTGGGTGGGGCTGAGGGTGGTACAATTGTGCCAGAGGAGCAGCCGTTGCATGGCACCGGCTCCTGTGAGTGGTGGCCCGATATGCTGCTTCTTTCGCCACTGCAGTTCCTGGCAGAACCCTGCAGATATCTGATTTATATCTGCAAACAGCTCTACACTGGACCTTTTTTCCCCATACTCAGCTCATTGTATTCTATTAGTGAAGATAAACATTTCCTTACAAATATTTTCATGGTACTCTGTGCCCGGCTTCATCCTCAGCCTCTCTATTCAGAGCAGTAACAATTGCAACAGCAGCATTATGGAGAAGGCTCTCTGGTACTTTCTCCCAGTTATAGCATCATAGAATATTAGGGTTGGAAGGGACCTTAGGAGGTTATCTAGTCCAACCCCCTGCTCCAAGCAGGACCAATCCTCAGACAGATTTTTTGACCCAGAGCCCTAAATGGCCCTCTTTAAGGACTGAACTCACAACCCTGGGTTTAGCAGGCCAGTGCTCAAACCACTGAGCTATCCCTCTTCCAGTTCTTTCAAGGATGGTTCTTTCATACATTTTAAAACCCAAAAGCACCATTGTGATTATCTAGTCTGACCTTCTGTATGATACAAGTCGGAGAACTTCATCCAATAATTCCTACATCAGGCCCAATAACTTGTGGTTGAACCAGAGCAGATCTTTTAGAAAGAGACATCCAAGCACAGTGTAAAGACTTCAGGTGGTGGAGAATCCATCCTTTCCCTTGGTAAGGTGTTCCAGTGATTAATTAGTCTTACTGTTAAAAATATATGCCTTATTTCCAGTTTGAATTTGTCTAGCTTCAGCTTCCAGCAATTGGTTCTGGTTATTCTTTCATCTGCCCGATTTAAGAGCCTTCTATTAGAAATCTCCCTGCGCATAGGTACCTCCAGAATGATCAAAATCCCTCATAACGTTGTATTGAATAAACTAAGCAGAATGAGCTATTTAAGGCAGGGCTTCCCAAAGCAGTAGGCATAGCTTCTTAGGGGCTCTCACATGCCTCTCGCTTGTTCTGGAGAATCTCAGCTTTCACTTAAAAACTGTTGCTAGCTCATGGTTGTAGAGAAAACCTTCAAAATGTGAATTGAATGTAACCAATATATCGCTGTCTGCCTATGACTTTGTCCTCACTGCTAAAAAATTGTATTTTTATGGCAAGATAACCTTCACATGTTAGTTATCTTGTGGTAAAATCCTAGTGGAGACAAGCTCCCTGTAGTTTTTACTGTGAAGGAGCTAGGCATGGGCAACACTATACTATACGCCATCAGGGGCTCGTTCACCTGCACATCTACCAATGTGATATATGCCATCTTGTGCCAGCAGTGCCTTTCTGCCATGTACACTGGCCAAACTGGACAGTCTTTACACAAAAGAATAAGTGGACCCAAATCTGACATCAGGAATCATAACATTCAAAAACCAGTAGGAGAACACTTCAACCTCTCTGGTCGCTCAGTGACAGACTTAAAGGTGGCAATTTTGCAACAGACAAGCTTCAAAAACAGACTCCAACAAGAAACTGTTGAACTAGCATTAATTTGCAAACTAGATACTATTAACTTGGGCTTGAATAGAGACTGGGAGTGGCTGGGTCATTACACAAATTGAATCTATTCCCCTATGCTAAGTATCCTCACACCTTCTGGTCAACTGTCTGGAATGGGCCATCTTGATTATCACTACAAAAGTTTTTTTTCTTTCTCTCCTGCTGATAATAGCTCATCTTAATTAATTAGCCTCTTAGAGTTGGTATGGCAACTTCCTCCTTTTCATGTTCTCTGTATGTATATATATCTTCTTAGTATATGTTCCATTCTATGCATCTGATGAAGTGGGCTGTAGCCCACAAAATCTTATGCTCAAATAAATTTGTTAGTCTCTAAGGTGCCACAAGGATTTTACAGAATGGTAGCTAACATGCGTTAGTTATCTTGAGGTAAAACCACTCTTTTTTTGCACTGAAGACAAAGCCTCGGTTTGCAGAGAGCCTAAAACAGTAGCTGTGAGGTATGAACCTCTCCATTCATTTCAATGGCTATGGATGCCAATGTAGATACGTCAGATGTCACTATTGTTAACTATTTCACTGCTCATGAAAGCATATCAGAAATGAGTGGAAGTATCTTATATTATAAAGATCTGCACCATCGCTTCCCAAAGTGAGGAAGGCAGGAGCATGTGTATAAAGGATACCTATAATGATAGGTGGGCTTTTGATGACACATGGTGGAATTGCAAAGCAGGTGGTGTGATGGGTTTCACTCTTCTGAGAGGGGCTTAGGTTTCAGAAGTTTGCACTGGCTGCTGCTCCCGTTATTGGACAAAAGTGCTCAAATCACTCTTGTGACTCTTTTCTGATTCTCTGATTTTTTTTCAATGTTGTTTTTTGAAGTGTGGTCTGGACACAGTATTCTAGTGGTGGTCTCACCAGTATTATCTCACCGCTACTGTTTTGTATTCATTTCTCTGTCCCATCTTCTCAGGTGTGCTCTCAGTTCATTATTGGAATTGCTTGGAAAAGTTTGCATGACATCTGTTCATCTGATTAAAATTCTTAAAAATTGGGCTTAGAATCATTTTGACATCATGTGCTTGGAAAACTGAAGCAGCTGATATTCAACAGAGCAGACTTTGCCTAGGTCTCATTCTTTACCATCCAAGCTCACTCGTGTCGCCATCAGTATGCATGGTCTACTTTGTTTGCGGGTGGTCAGTTACAGAATTCTTTGATAGAAAGACTTCTTATCCATTGGAATTTGCTACCAACCCTTTTTTGTCTTCAGCCTCTGACACAGTGGCTCCCAATGATCTTCTCCGTGACGTGAGCGTCACAGGTCATGTTGTCATCTGCCACAAGCTGTCTGCATAGCAAGTGGAGGGAGAAAGGAGTTATAGTGGGAGTCATTTGCTTAGAATTGGAGCAAACACATTTTTGCTGTCCTATCCTAATGATTGTGATGGAAGCTTAAGCTTTTTGTGTTCCTCAAATATGCTTCTCATAGTTTAGACCAGCAGAACTGCCTTGAGTGGTGGGCATCCTGATAAATGTAAGTTGCCTCCACTTGGACACAGAGTAATCTGTTACGTGAAAATTTTCTGTCTACTCTGTGAATATTGGACAATCGAATCTGAATCAATCTGGGTGTCTCTATGACAGCAATCACATTTGAACAGGACAAATACTCCCTGCCTTTTCTAGTTGAGTTTCAACTAGCCTCACTTATGGAGATTCTAGAGGTGCTATTAAGTGGGTAAGATTTGTGATGTTAAGCCTAGTAAGGGATCAGTGTAGTGGGTGCACTGGCACGTGTCTCAGTTTCCTCTCCTCTATCTTGACTTTATGCATCTAGAGTAGCCACGGTTCTGCAGTGGGTGTCTTCAGGACTGATCCAGGGGCTAGGACCAGGGGCTGGGAGGTGGGAGACCTGTGTTCTGTTCAAGCTCTGATACCAATCTGTTGTGTGACCTTTGGCAAGTCACTTAATCTCCATGCCTCAGTTTCCCCATCTCTAAACGGGATGATATTTACCATCCTAGGTAAAATGCTTTGAGATCTACAGAGTTCAGGCATTACTATTTTGTCACTGTTTGTGGTATTCCCCTTTCTATTGTTCATGCTACATACAAACTGATCCATTATTCTCTTATCTAATGGTAATGTTGGAGAGAAGTAAAACACCTATGTGCTGCTGCTTCAGCTCTAGCTTTACAGCTGCTGTTACTGGTAAGCACTTCCTAACAGAATATGGAGAAATGTATACGTGTGAGCTACTCCAGAGTAGTGCAAGAATGATGTTACTGACCATGAATAAAACAATTATATGGCAGGTACACAAAGTGGTGTTAAATGCAATAAGCAACTGAATCTGTTCTGGTTATTTCAGGGGTTACTTGTAACACTAATAGTTATAAGGTTTTCAGAGACAATCATGAGTTTCAAGTCGATGGTGTTCTTTCAGCACAGATTTCTTCTCCTAAGTATATTTAGTGAAATAGGTTTTAACAAAAACAGAGTTTTAAACACCTGAATACATGTCTTTTCCCATCCCTGTCAGGTTTCACTTCTTTGGTACTTTTGGTGTTATCATTTCAATTAATCAGCTGGAATCTTCTAAGACAGACAAGCCCTGCATTTCTAATAGGGAAAACAAGCAGAAAACTTCTTTTGTCTTAAGGCATGTTTGTAACAGGGAGTACTTCACTCCTGTGCTCCGGGATCTGCATTTGTTGCCCGTTTGTTGCCTGGTGCAGTTTTAGGATGTTAGTTTTAACTTATACAACCATAAATGGGTGGGATCCTGGTTTCTTCAGAGACCTGCCTGTCTCTTTGTGTCATGTGATCGTTTTTGCAATCTGAAGCACTGAAGCTAATGCCTTCCCTGCATTTAATTGCAAGGGGGCTGCAGGCAGGGCTTCGTGAGTGTAAGGGTTTGTCTGCATGATGAAGTTATTTTGGTGGAAACCCTTGCATGGACACATTCATTTTGGTTTGCACTAGGTTAATTTTGGTTTGTTTTAAATAGATTAGGAATCTGTTTAAACTGACCCAAAATAAGCCATTCTTGTCTTGAAATGACAGTGTCCCCAGGTGTTAGCCTGTTTACAGTCAAACCTTAAATTAAACCAGTTCAGTTCAACCTTTTTGTGTAGACAAGATCTAATTGGCATCCTACCTCAGCATTCATCAGATCCCAGATGGGCTGACCCTCAAGTCACTGTGCATGGCTTGCTTCTTTTGCCATGATTGTTCTTGCATGTGAGAAAGGGATCAGTGCTTGGGTGGGGCTGATGGGGGACATTTGAAGGGGGTAGGACACATGGTTTTGACCTAATTTGAGTTGGTTTAATGTTGTAATAAAATATTTGTCCGTGTTTTTGGAGCATAGGAAGGATCCATTTTAAAAGCAAAGTAGATAAATAAAACTACATAAGCTCAGGGCAGCAAAATGCAGCCCATGAGTTTTTACAGTGTAGCCACCCTCTGATTTATTATCTGACTTCAGGTCCCAGCATGCAGTACTCCACATCAGTCTGAGCATTCTGAGACCTGTATTCTCCACAGGCTGCATTTTTGACTTAAGCTTGAAGCTGTTTGCAAACTGGTTTATTTTATCATAATTCGATGCAGCTTTTGGGCTCCTGGTAAGTTACCAGCACAGCCTTCAGTTGGGCAAAATTTGGGCCTGCCTTGGTCTCTAGTTTTTGAAAATTCTCTAATGCACTTTTCCTGCCATTTATGGGCTTACACTCTGCTCTGGGGACTCCAGTGCTTCAAGCCAAGTTTTTTAATTATGGTCGTTGCAAAGTCTCAAAAGCATAGATAACATTTGTGCTCCTTACAGTCAAGTTGAAAGGTCCGGGCATGACTTTGTCATAACATACACAGCCAAGCAGCAGTTGACCTTCACTTGTTTAAAGAGGGTTATTGCGCTTTTCAGCCCTGACTGTCACTGTGTAAATGTCCTCACAGGAATCTCCTTCTGCAGCCTGCCTGCTTTGTACTTGCAGACCCAACATGAGGCATACATGCTGCTGGCTTGGATTAAGACCTGACACATGCTGCTGCACCGCACTTCCCGAGCAAGGTCTCTAACCTGGGCGTTCCAAGCTTCAGCCCTATTGCACAGATGCCTGTGCTGGTGCAAGGACCCTGACTTAAGAATCATTTTTCTATTCTTTGTAATGCAGTTGTTGTTGCTTGACAGCATCATGTCTATCACTGTTTGACTCCTCCTCTGCACCCTTGCCCCCGCTTTGAATGGAGCTAAGCAGGCTTGCACCTCAGTAGGATAGGGAACATAAGCTGCTGCTGAATAAGCAGTAGGGGAGACAAAAATTTTTGTATACCTTACAAATGCTTATTTCTCACTGCTACATTGATTCTTCCAGATGATACAAAACTACTCAAGATAGTTAAGTCCCAGGCAAACTGTAAATAGCTACAAAAGGATCTCTAAAAACTGGGTGACTGGGCCACAAAATGGCAGATGAAATTCAGTGTTGATAAATGCAAAGTAATGCACATTGGAAAACATAATTCTAACTACATATATAAAATGATGGGGTCTAAATTAGCTGGTACCACTCAAGAAAGAGATCTTGGAGTCATTATGGATAGTTCTCTGAAAACATCCACTCAGTGTGCAGCAGCAGTCAAAAAAACTAACAATGTTGGGAATCATTAAGAAAGGGATAGATAATAAGACAGAAAATATCATATTGCCTCTATATAAATCCATGGTATGCCTACATCTTGAATACTGCATGCAGATGTGGTCATCCCATTTCAAAAAGATACACACCTCTACCTCGATATAACGCTGTTTTCGGGAGCCAAAAAATCTTACTGCGTTATAGGTGAAACTTCGTTTTATATCGAACTTGCTTTGATCCGCTGGAGTGCGGACTGACCCGATAACCCCGCCTCCCTCCGGAGCACTGCTTTGCCGCATTATATTTGAATTTGTGTTATATCGGGTCACATTATATCGGGGTGGGAGGGAATTGGCATTGGAAAAGGTTCAGAAAAGGGAAACAAAAATGATTAGGGGTATGGAATGGCTGCCATATGAGGAGCAATTAAGACAGGGACTTTTCAGCTTTGAAAAATAAGGGTGGCTATGACTGAGATCTATAAACTCATGACTGGTGTGGAGAAATTAAATAAGGAAGTGTTATTTACTCCTTCTCATAACACAAGAACTAGGGTCACCAAATTAAATTAATAGGCAGCAGGTTTAAAACAAAAGGAAGTATTTTTTCACACAGTCAGCCTGTGGAACTATTTGCCCAAGGATGTTGTGAAGCCCAAGACTATAACAGGGTTCAAAAAAGAACTAGATAAATTCATGGGGGATAGGTCCATCAATGGCTATGAGCCAGGATGGGCAGGGATGGTGTCCTTAGCCTCTGTTTGCCATGGGAATAGACAACAGGGGAGGGATCACTTGATGATTACAAGTTCTGTTCATTCCCTCTCGGGCACCTGGCATGGGCCACTGTTGGAAGACAGGGTACTGGGCTCGATGGACCTTTGGTGTGATCCAGTATGGCCATTGTCATGTTCCCCCTTTCCAAATCAAAGCCTTTGTATTTGCATTTTATTGAAGATGGAGGTTGGCACTTTCAAAAGCAAAATATTGTGCACTGAATACAATGAGAAGAGAGTCCAAATGGCAAGAACTGAAGCAATGAAAACATTTTCGATCTGGTCCTCTTTCTTAGGTGCACCAGGGGATGGCCTGTGACAGTCTTCATGAATCTCGTTGATTTCTCAAAATTTCTCCTTAGTATCTAAGAAACCTAATAACTTGCATTTATAAGAAAGAGGAAGACAGTTGTTGGAAGTGGACACAGCCATGCTGGGAAGAGGCCTAGTGAGCCCCCTTTCTGGGCTTCAGAGTCCAAGCTGCAGCTTCAAAGTGCAGTCTGTACAGATGTTTTTACAGTGCTTGGGCAAGCTCCAGTAGCCTGTGTCTGTTGAGCTGAGCTGGGAGGCTCGCTCCTGCTCAGTCAAAAATGCTCTGTAGACGTCCTCCTAGAGGCCTTGGTTTCCCTGCACCTGTAAATGAAAATATTTCTACATCTAATCAAATTCTGTAGCAGTTGTCTTCTCAAAAATGTGTCCCCAGTTACTGATTCCAATTTTTGCATCTTTTATTAGGTGCTTCCCTGCTCTCTTTCTTAGGTCTGGTGTAATTTAGATGTGTGTTTGAGCACTTTAATTTCCCAGTCATTGATAGGGCCCTACCAAATTCACAGTCCATTTTGGTCAATTTCACGGTCATAGGATTTTAAAAATCATAAAATTCATTATTTCACATATTTAAATCTGAAATTTCATGGTGGTGTAATTGTAGAGGACCTGACCCAAAAAAGGAGTTGTGGGGGGATCGCAAGGTCATTGTAGGGGGAGTTGCGGTATTGCTACCCTTACTTCTGTGCTGCAGCTAGTGGCAGCGCTGCCTTCAGAGTTGGGCAGCTGGAGAGCAGTGACTGCTGGCTGGGAGCAGCAGCAGTGCAGACGTAAAGATGTTATGGTATTACCACCTTACTTCTGCACTGCTGCCTGCAGAACTGGGCCCTCAGTCAGCAGCCACTGCTCTCTGGCTGACCGGCTCTGAAGACAGCAGTGGAGAGGTAAGGGTGGCACAGTATGGTATTGCCACCCTTACTCCTGTGCTGCTGCTGGCAGGGCATCACCTTCAGAGCTGGGCCCCTGGCCAGCAGCTGCTGCTCACTGGTCACTCAGCTCTGAAGATATTGGGTAAGAGGCTGATTTCCTGTCTGGCCTGTGCCAGTCCTCTTCTGTGTTTGGTTAGGTAAATAACAACAACAACAACAATAATGCTTTGTACTTCTAAAGCTGCTTCTGTCTGAAGATCTCTGTGGTTTTTACAAACAATTAGTTTAGCCTAGCAATACCTTTTCTGAGATAGACAAATATGATTCCCATTTTTCAGATGGGGAAACTGAGGCTCTGAGATATGAAGTGATCCATTGCAGCCTTGACAGGAAGTCAGTGTCAGATCTAGGAATGGAACCTGTGTGTCTGATCTCTCCCAGTCCTCTGTTTTACTATCTTGGGTATTGGTAAATTCCTGAGAAACAGTAATACTGTAGCACCAAGTTACCCATCTCAATATAACGTTCCTTTCAGTAAAGATGGTGAGGATGTGAAGAGTTTGTGCTCAGCATTTATTCAAAACCCAAGTAAGGAGTATAGCTATGTGAGCAGGCTTGTGCAGGTGATGAGGTAGAGGCTATACTTCTGAGTAGCTGTCACAGAGCATATGATTCTAAATCCCTTCTATTGCGTGGCTTCTCAGTGTGTTTGTGCTGCATGCTAAGGTCAGTCCAGCAAGTTAAGTGTTTAAGCATCTTAACAGCAGTGTAAGAGTACATGTAACTAAGCACCGTAGAGCAGGTCTGCACAACTCGTAAAGCGGCGAGGGCCATATTACTCCAAAGAAAACAGCTGAGGGCCGAATCCCACCAGCCCTGCTGACGCCCCTTGCGCTGCCCAGCTCCCCTGAAATACTCCCCCTCCAGCACCACCCACCCCGCGGAAACAAACCCTCCTTCCCCAGCGCTGCCCCACCGAAACAGTGGTATTGAACCTTGGTAATATGTTATAGCGGGCCCCTAAGGTAGTAAAATTAAGGTAAAAGAAAAATGTTTTTTTGCTAGAAGTAGAATAAGATCTTCCCCTCACTTTGTAATCAATTGTCCTGTTGAATGAATGAGGTGTGACTGAGGAAGGCGAGGAAGGCCGGCACCTCCAGACAGCTGCAACCCTTGGAGAGGGGATTGGAGCCAGACCAGATCAGTAGAACAGGTCAGTCACTGACTCCTCGCTCGCCTCTTCAGCCCCTCACCCCTCCGGCTCGCCTACTCACCCCTCACCACTGCCCATCCGTCTCTTCAGCCCGCCTCCCTCACCCACCGCTTGCCTACTTACCCCCCGCGGGCCGCGCAGTGAGCCCATGTGGGCCGCATGCGGCCCCCGGGCCACATGTTGTGCAGGCCTGGGGGTAGTCAAGATTGTGATAGAGTTTTCGTGACTTTAATGTGTGGAAATATTAGATATGCAGCAGAATCATAGAAATTATGTAGTATTTGAATTATTCAGGTTGGTTTGCTGATTGGGTTGATTAACATGGAAAAAGACACCTGCTTTTAAAAAAAAAATTGGGTGATTCACCTGTCTTTGAATCCGTTTGGGGGAAAAGTATAAGCTCATGGGACTTGATTTTTGCTTCACACATTACTGTGCATCTGCTGAGTCAGGGTGGCCAAACTTTTTTTGCCCAAGGGTCACCTCTGGGCGGGGAAATTGAATGCAGGGCCATGAATGTAGGGCTGTGGCCGGAGATTGAGGTGTGGGAGGGAGTGCGGGGTGCAGGAGGGGGCTCAGGGCACGGGGTGCGGAGTGGGGGAGGGAGTGCAGGAGAGGGTGCGGAGTGCAGGAAGGGGCTCAGGGTAAGGGGTTGAGGTGCAGGAGGAGGCTCAGGGCAGGAGGTTGTGGTGTGGGAGGGGGCTCAGGGCACGGGGTGCGGAGTGGGGGAGGGAGTGCAGGAGAGGGTGCGGAGTGCAGGAAGGGGCTCAGGGTAAGGGGTTGAGGTGCAGGAGGAGGCTCAGGGCAGGAGGTTGTGGTGTGGGAGGGGGCTCAGGGCACGGTTGCGGGCTCAGGACAGGGAGTGCATAGTGCGGGAGGGGGCTCGACAGGGGGTTGGGGTGCAGGAGGGGGTGTGTAGTGCGGGAGGAGGCTCAGGTTGGGGTGCAGGAAGGGTGCAGGATGTGGGAGGGGGCTCAGGACGGGTGTTGGGGCTCAGGAAGGGGGGTGCAGATTGCAGGAGGAGGCTCAGGACAGGGGATTGGAGTGCAGGAGGGTGTGCATAGTGCGGGGGTAGGGCGGGGCTCAGGGCAGGGGGTTGAGGTTCAGGAGGGGTTCGGGGTGTGGGCTCTGGCCCGGCAACGCTTACCTCGAGTGGCTCCGAGGTGGCATCGGTGCACAGCGGGGCTAAGGTAGGCTCCGTGTCTGCCCTGGCCCTGCGCCACTCCTGGAAGTGGCCAGCATGTCGGGCAGTGTCTCCTGGTGGTGGGCTGGGGCAGGTGGCTTCGCCACACAGTGCCCTCGCCTGCAGGTACTACCCTTGAAGCTCCCATTGGCTGTGGTTCCCCATTCCGGGCCAATGCAAGCTGCAGGGGGCGGTGCCTAGAGGCAAGGGCAGCACACGGAGCCCTCTGCCCCCCACTTCCCACCCTCAAGGGCTGCAGGAAAGTGGTGCCAGCCACTTCCGGGAGCTGTGTGGGACCAGGGCAGGCAGGTAGCCTGCCTCAGCCCTGCTGCGCCATGGGGCTGGCAATCCTGCAAGCTAGATTGAAAGCCCTGACAGGCTGCATCCATAGTTTGCCCTCCCTTGTGCTAATTAGATACCACTTAGAAGTTGATACCTCTTCTCTCTCTTGTTTTTTCTTCAGTTTGACAAGTTGCTCTTTTTGCAATATGTTGTCTTAAAGCTGAGGTATTAAGTACTATCTAAGCTAGTCATCCCTATAGCAATTCAGATGACAGGGCTGTCTGCATAGAATGACAGTGTTTCCATTGCTAGCTTCTACAACACAGCTAGTAGCTGACAGAGACGGACTCATCTGCACAGTATTCCTGTAACGTTGGGAAAAGTTCTCTGAGCTAGGAACCAGGATATCTTGAATTCAAGTCCTGCCTTTAGTTTTGATTTATATGTACTTCTCTATTGTAATTAATAACAAAAGTTGTGACCTCAGCACTAGATAGCTGTCAGTTATAATCTACTGCACTCTATCCTTTGCAAATAAAATAATGGAGAAGTTATACAGGCCATGTTAGATGCAGTGGTGAATAAAATTGAATTGTTGCCATTCTGAGACGTTGCCTTTCAGATTGATTGATCCACATATACGTGCTTTGGGTATCCTGCCTTTAGCCAGAACACTACGCTGCACTCCTAAAGCTAGGCATAGGTATCTGGCACTTACCACTACAATATCATCTTGAGCACATGCAGACCCACCCCACCTTGGTACAATGGTTGGATCAGTAATAAGTAGTGACAGTCAAGGGGCCCAGGATAACGTTTACTTTCTGAGCAACCAGGTGGGAGTCTCACTAGGGCTGAGTGATTGTGCTTTTATGAAGACTGGTAAACTGAGGCATGCCATACACCGTTCATAGATTCTAGGTCTGGAAGGGACCTTGAGAGGTCATAGAGTCCAGTCCCCTGCCCTCATGGCAGGTCCAAATACTGTCTAGACCATCCTTAATAGACATTTATCTAACCTCCTCTTAAATATCTCCAGAGATGGAGATTCCGCAACCTCCCTAGGCAGTTTATTCCAGTGTTTAATCACCTTGACAGGAACTTTTTCCTAATGTCCAACCTAAACCTCCCTTGCTGCAGTTTAAGCCCATTGCTTCTTGTTCTATCATTAGGGGATAAGATTAACAAGTTTTCTCCCTCCTTCTTATGACACCCTTTTAGATACATGAAAACTGCTATCATGTCCCCTCTCAGTCTTAAACTCTTTTCAAACTAAACCAACCCAATTCCTTTCAGCCTTCCTCATAGGTCATGTTCTCTCAAGGCCTTTAATCATTTAGCTGCTCTCTCCTCTGGACCTTCTCCAATTTTTTCCACACTTCTTCTTGAAGTGCAGTGCCCAGAACTGTGGACACGTTACCCAGTTTGAGGCAACCAGCGCCAGAGTAGAGCAGAAGAATGATTTCTGTGTCTCTTTCATCAAACACACTGTAATGGCATCCAGAATCGCGTTTGCTGTTTTTGCACAGCATCACACCTTGTTGACTGCATATTTAGCTTGTGGTCCATATAACCCCTAGGTCCCCTTCTGCCGTATTCCTTCCTAGACAGTCTCTTCCCATTCTGTATGTGTGAACTGCATTGTTCCTTCCTAGTGAGCACTTTGCATTTTGTTTTTATTAAACTTCATCCTGTTTACCTCAGACCATTTTCTTCTAATTTGTCCAGATCATTTGAATTATGACCCTGTCCTCCAAAAACAGTTGGCAATTCCTCCCAGTTTGGTATCCTCTGCAACTTAATAAGCTACTTTCCTATGCCAATATCTATGTCATTGATGAGATATTGAACAGAGCAAGTTCCCCTGAAACAAGCGCGTGTGGAACCTCACTTGTTTACCACTTTCCAGCAGGATTGGAGCCATTAATAACGCTCTGGAGTTAAAAACGCTTATCCAGCAGTTATGCACCCACCTTATAGTAGCCCCATCTAAATTGTATTTGCCTAGTTGTATTGATAGAAATATCATGCGAGACCGTAATCAGAACCTTACTAAAGTCTAGGTATACACATCCACCGCTTCCCTATATCCACCAAGACTCGTTATCCTATCAAAGAAAGCTATTCAGATTGGTTTGAACACGATTTTTCTTTTACAAATCCCCATGCTGGCCTATTCCCTATTCACCTTTTACCACCTTCGCAAGTGTTTGCAGATTATTTGTTAATTACTTGCTCCATTTATCTTCCCTGGCACAGAAGTTAAACTAAACTGGTCGTAGTTTCTGGGCTGTGTTTTTATTTCCCTTTTTTTAGTGGGCACTATTTTTGCCCTTTTCTAGTCTTCTGGAATTTTCTCCGCGTTTCCCATGATTTTCCAAAGATAATAGCTAGAGGCTCAGATAACCTCCTCTATTAGCTCCTTGAGTATTCTAGATGCATTTCATCTGGCCCTGGTGACTTGGAAGGCATTTAACTTTTCTAAGTGATTTTATAACTTGTTTCTCCTTTTTATTTATCTTCTAAACCTCCCCCCTTCCCTTAGCATTTCACTATGTTAGCCTTCCTTTCACACTTCTCTGTGAAGACGCGTAACAAAGAGTTATTACATATCTTTGCCATTTCCATTTCCTATTACATATTTTCCTCCCTCCTCACTGAGCAGTAGGCCTCCTGTGCCTGTGGTCTTCCTCTTGCTTGTAAATTATTGATAAAAAGTCGTCTGTTCATTTATTCCTGTGGCTATTTTGTGAGCTCATTTTATACCTTGCCTTTCTAATCTTGTCCCCTGCATCCTGTGTTGTTTGCCTAAATTCATCTTGTAATTGTTCTAGTTTCCATCTTTTTATCATGACTCCTTTTTATTTTTTTAGATCATGCAAGATCTTGTGCTGGTTAACCCAAGGTGGTCTTTTTGCCACCATTTTTTCTATCCTTTACTACCCGCAGAAGTAGCTTGCTTTGGGCCCTTAATAGTGTCCCCATTGAATACTTGCCAAATCTCCTGCAGTTTTTTTCCCCTCAGTTTTGGATTCCATGGAGAACCTTACTATCAGCTCTCTGAAGCTTCGCCAAAATCCACCTTTCCTGATATCCATGTCTCTATTTTGCTTGTACTCCCTTCTGTCCTCCTAGTAGAAATCGTAGAACTCTATGATTTCGATGATCACTTCACCCAGCTGCTTTTTCCACTTTCAAATTCTCAATGAGTTCCTTCCTATTTGTTAAAATCAAGTCTAGAACAGCTTTCCCCTCAGTAGCTTTTTTAACCTTCTGAAATAAAAAATTGTCTGCAGTGCAGTCCAAGAACTTATTGGATAGTCTGTGCCCCACTCTGTTATTTTCCCAACATATATCTGGATAGTTGAAGTCCCCCATCACCACCAAATCTTGGGCTTTGGATGATTTTGTTAGTTGTTTAGTTGTTCAGAGAACCCATAGCAGTTGAGACTCAGTGGGGGCCAGAACCAGGGGTTAACAGAGATGGGGAGCTGGATTTGAGGTTAGTACTAGAGTCTGTTACCTCAGGAAGGGTCTATGACCTGTTTGCAGAGCCTTAGCAGAACCCAAGTGAAGCATTTGGGATTAGAGATATAGACCCTACAAGGCACTGCACAATCTGTTGCTGAAGCCCATCTCATGCTTCCAGGGGGTGGGGAGGGGTCCCAATGATGTCAGAACCCAAGCAGGTCTGCAGAGGCCCTGTGTATGGCAGGGATCTTAGAGGGGGGCCTGGCCTCTTGCAAAGATAGAGACAGGTCAAGGAAGAGCAAGTCCCTATGTTGTTTGTCTTGACTGTAGGAAGGCAGCACACGCCAAAAGGTGCAGCTCTACTGAGAACTTTTGTCCTTGGGAAGAGGGACAGTGGCAAAGGGGAAAGCCTGGATCCCTAGGAATGAACAAAATTGAGACAATCTTGAGGGTGGAGCGTCCAGACTGGGCACATGGCAACAGTGCTTAGAGTCTCAGCTAATTAAGGGAGGTACCTTGGCTCCAAACTCAGCCTGGGATTTTGAGAGCTTGAAGTCTTGTATAAGTGACTAGCAGAACCACGGCAGGCTCAGGAGCCTGAAACGACATGATTGGAAAGGGAATTAAAGAGGCGCTCAGTTTTCAGTGTTCTGTGAGTGCAAGAAAAAAAGCTGAAACTGAACTTAAAGGATCTGGAGGGCAGAGTTATCAAACAGCTCTGGAAAATGCAGGCCTATGTGAAGGGACTAGGCACTGAGGCAAAGTCTCAGGAGGCCCAGACCTAGGAACTGAAACAGAAGCATTCCCAGACTGTGAGGAGATGACAGCATTGGAACCAAGCTAAATGTGTGTAAGAAAACCTTCGGAGAAAGATCATGCAAAATGGCCAATTAGGTGAAAGTGCTTTTTCAGGATAAAAGGGACAAGCAGAATGAAGTAGGGACCTAGGTCTAAGATTAACAAGGGAGATACACCAAGAGTGACAGTGCAAGAGAGGATGGATGAAGTTACTGAGTCGCATACTGGGTTACGTAGTAACTTAGAGGTCTGAATTAGTCAGACAGCAAGCTGATTAGGTTAGCAAAAGACTCTGGATTTGGGGTTACAACTTAAGCAGCATGCAGGAAAAAACATGCCAAAAGCAGTGGATGAAAATAACCATTTTGGAAAGCCACGGACATGAAGGAAAAGAGGCACTTGGGGAAATGTACGTCTGCCTTGTGACAGCAGATGGCTCACTTGGAAAGGCGAAACTCCAGTGACAAGGCTGCATGGCAGGACTGTATGTCCCATAGACAGACTTGGCCACAGACAGAGCAGGGAAGGCTTGGCAGTGGAATTAGATCCCCAGCAATCTGGAAGAAAGGCAGGAGGAGTTGAGTAGCTACTAGCCCAGGAGAAGAACTTCTTTGAGTGTGACATGTTGGGACAGAAGCTTGGGAGAGGAAGGTGAAAGCCCTCTCCCAAACCAGAGCTGGGGAAGGAGCTTTGGACTAGAAGGTGGAGCTAGAGCAGCTCAATAAACAAATATAAAATGTATAACG
This sequence comes from Chelonoidis abingdonii, assembly GCF_003597395.2. NCBI lineage: Eukaryota > Metazoa > Chordata > Testudines > Testudinidae > Chelonoidis > Chelonoidis abingdonii. The sequence continues at coordinate 6,907,079 of NC_133781.1, forward strand.
ATCAAGGGCTTAAAGAGATTGAGAGACCCAAGGTTAGGAAGAATATCTGGGTTGGAGAAAGAAAGGGACGTGGCTTGGAACAGCAGATAATAAAGATGAAATCGAACCTGAAAACTGAAGCAAGCAAGCTCTTGAGACTGGATGGAAAAGCTACACCTTTGAATGTCCTGGCAGCAGACAGCAACAATGGCGAGAAGAAGCCCAGCTGTACAGAATGCAGGCTGGAGCCCAGCAGATGTGTGAGCAGAGCACTGGAGAACCCAGGGAGATTTGAGATAAAGCTGTGAGCCCAGAAATAAGCAGTTGTCA
>NC_133781.1:6910115-6958136 GCF_003597395.2 Chelonoidis abingdonii
TTCCTGGTTGAAGCCTAGTTGGTGGAGGTGGGGGTGAGAGTGAACGTGGAGGGAGAGGAAGGACTGCAACTGCCTGCATAGAGAAGTATCTTGAAAATCAGAAGTAGAATATAAATCCTTAGTCTCACAAATGATGGGTAGGTTAGCCATGTAAATCACTTTTATATAATCAAAACCAGGAGCACTGTCCACCTCTTAAAGGAGAAATTTAATGTACCATATATACTCTTTCATAAGCCGGTAGATTTATAAGCCGACTCCCCCAAGACGGATAAGTAAAAATGGAAAATTTTTATAACCCGTTTGTAAGCCGACCCTATAATTCAGGGGTCAGCAAACTTTGGCTCCCGGGCCATCAGGATAAGCTGCTGGCGGGCTAAGATGGTTTGTCTAACTAGAGCGTCCGCAGGCCCGGAGGTAAACCTACGTAAACAAAGTGTCCCGGCACACCAGCTGCTTACCCTGATGGGCTGGGACAGCAACTCATGGGGAAATTTTTTGCGGGGGAGAAGCTGGGAGTCAGGGGAGTAACCTCTGTGACCACCCCCCACACTCTCCCCATCCCATACCTTTCCACCTTATCTGAGGAGGGCCAGTGGAGGATGTCTCTGACCTGGCTGGAGCTGCTCCGGCAGGCTGGGCAACGTGGCTGCAGCCTGCTCTGGTGGGCCAGACCGGGCGGCATGGCCCCAGCCTGCTCGGGGGGGGGGGCCTGGGGCCGAATGGCACGGCTGCAGCCTGCCAGCCCTGGAGCTTCAGCTGCTTCGGAGGCTGGGAGGAGAGCGACTCTGCCTGTGCTGCCTCTCTTTGCTCCCTCTGTTGTGGGGAGAGGCTGTGTCCCATCCCTCTCTCTCTATGCCCGTTCATAAGCTGACCCTTATCTCTGGTGCTTCCCTTTTTTACAAAAAAAAATTCAGCTTATGAATGAGTATATATGGTAATTTACCTTATTTCAGCTGAGAAAACTTGTTTGATTTAGTCTGATATTTTTATTAGTGCAGGTTTTAACAGACCTGGTCCTCCATTGTTGCACAGATGTTAACAAACTGAATGTTGCTTGTTGGGAAATGCTAAATAAAATACTGTTTGACTAGATGAAATATTTTCAAATGTCACTTACCTCAGTCAGAAGTTAATTAACATCTTTGGCTTCATTGGGACACAGTATCCTCCTTAATATCTTAATCATCAAGAATGTGACTTGGTAGTTCAGAAGACCTATATTAGCAAAATTGTTTGAATGGATTTGCAAAGGTATCCAAGGAGTTATGACTGTTTTGTTTTTATTAACATAACAATGAAACTAACACTCTCATAAGCTGATTCTCTCTTGACCTGATCTGGCCATTGATTGATTTCTTTCTTGGCATTTTGGACAACACAGAGCTGTTGAAAATGCATGGGATGTAAATGAAGGAGATTGAGATGACTGCACTTGTTAGTTTCTCAGGATAACACTTTGCCCATGAAGCTGGTTTTATTCAGAATTTTTAGACTCTAATAATGATAATTGAAACATGTGACTTTTAATAGTTATGAAATTCTGTGACTTCCACTGAATGAACTAGAACTTATCTTTTTTGCTTTAGGCTTTCAGATAAACTTCTGTGAAAAGGCACAAAGTAAGCTACAAATTTTATAGTATTATGCTACTTTTATTTTTATTTTTTTATATCAGTCTTGGTTCTGGGAATGTATCCACTGTTGTTCCAACTAACCAACCATGGCAATTATACATTGATTGAGCTTCCATTTTTCATATTGCTTAAAAAGTTTTTAAAAAAATGGCAAATGGTTTTCTATTAGGCCATTGGTTGTAAAAGTTTTACATGCCTTTTACACTAACATGTCTGTAACAAGTCAATAATGAACTAGGGGTACACAGATAGTCCTATTATTCACTGGAGTTTCACACTATGCCAAACTCCAGTGGAGTATGAATCAGGTGGGATTTGACTTTTTGAATTGCAGCTGCTTTATTAGACTAGATGTGTTCATTAAAGAACACTTTGATTCTTATGTAACTTTATATTAAGAAAAATGAATTAAGTTAAACAGTGCAACGTATTTGTTTGGAGCACCTAAAAAGTTCCTTCTGTAGGTGTTGGTCACGCTGATATTGATCTGGATCATTGCTACTGTCTGTGCACCTCTGAGGGAGGAAGAGAGTAATGTAGATAACTTCCTAAACTTGGCTGGCTATTTCAATTGAGCATAGACTTTTGGAAAGTGAAACTAAAATCAGTCATTGCAGAGCAATTTTTGATGACTAATGGAAGCTCTTTAGGATTAATTTTTTTATTGTTTCTCTCATGGCTTTTCATACTTTGCATTGCTATGTCACTCAAATCACAGTACCCTTCACAATTGCCTGTCATGAGTTAGTGGAGTTTTATTGGAGACCAAAACATAGTTTTTATGGCACCTTTATTTGGTAAATGTTCTGTAGTTCAGTAAAAATCCACTCTGCATCTCATTTTGCATTTTAAATATATATTTTTAATTTTTATTTGCACTTGATGAATATGCATATTTATTTTAACTGAATTCAGATATCTAGAGTTAATTGCTAATATTCAATAATTGATGTCTTGGAATTTAAAGACTGATATCCAATGTATATGCTTGCTAGAAAAATGAATATAAACTAATTTATTTTGAGATGCTGTAATGAGAATATTCTGCATTGTGGGATGACAGGGTTTATATTTCTGTTAACTGCTATTTGCAGATCACTGCGTCTCTGTTTGGAAAACTTACAAGAAATGCACTTATAAATGTTCACTGCACAGCAGGCCAACTGGTGTTACCACTATGCCAGTGGGACTGAACTGGAGAACAATACATGTCCTTTAACAATATGGTTTGTCCTAGAGTGTGGCAAATTCTAAAGTTCCTCTGGAAAGCAATATTTTCAAATCCATTTTATAAAATAAAAACTTTACACAAAACTTGCGTAAAATTCCCAAGTACTTGGTCTTCCTAGTGAATGCCTAGCTGATTGCTGCTCAGATCAAAAAATGTTTTCTTAAAAACCAAACAAGCAAACAAATCTCCCATAACATATAGTTAGTTAGTTCACTGTGGTGATAAATGGGTGTTTCTAGAGCACAGGTGAAAGAGTTTGTTATACAGGGAATTTGTTTCTGAGAAAAGCTGGCACACCAAGTTCTGACATCAAACTTGACATTTTAGGAAAGGTTGCCTTAATATTTGCTCAGGACACTGTCCTTACTCTTGTGTCAGCCTCTTACAGATCCTCTTCTGTACCATGGACACTGAAAACTTTCTGACCAGAAAATACCTCTACAGGTTGTGAATTTATTTATTTATTTATTTATTTCTCCACTAGGGACTGCTACATAAAACCAGGATCTTTTTTCAGTCCACTTGTTCCAAATTCTTATTCCCCACCTGCAACTTGTTCCAAATTCTTATTCCCCAGAATGTTCATGGGGACATAATCTTTTCCACTAGACACGGTCCTGTTGTGTCAGAGGAGGCTGGCTTTGCGAAGGGAATAAGCAGCTGAACTCTTAAACAGAGCACAGGTCCCTGATAATGAAATGAAACAAAAGTATGGGCTCTGCCAGCAGAATGGTTTGTGTGCAGAGCAAGGGTCATTCCAAGATTTCACAGGAAGCACAAGCATGCAGACAAAGATCTCCCATCAGTGAACTGATGAGAGGACCTCAAAGAAGGAAATTGTCATTGTGCCCCCTGAAGGAGTTGAGAGCTTCTAAGGTAGGAATATGCTAAGCATAGAGTAAACTAATGAGTAAGATGGAGATACCTTTGACAACCCAGTGAGATAAAATGCATCTATCATCTAAGAGCTTGGAAAAAATCATCAGGACTGCGTTTCTGTCAATGACCTATGTATTGTGTATGCCAAACCTCGCAGGAGCACAGTGCTAGGTCAGCCAGTGGGGACCCCAGAAGAAATGAGAGTTTTATCTAATGTCATGTTACTGTATGTTTTGAGGTCTGTACTTTGGGTGAAAGCTGTTTTGTATCTGCATCTGAAGGTTGAAATGTGATTTTAGTACATTCGTCTTGGCAGTGATGTGCACTCACCTTGGATGATGGAGACAGTCTCCCTAGTATATTGTTGAGATGGAGGATGTAGGGGTATCTGTTGTGAGTTGCTTAGAGTTGCTGCATTTACAAGGTAGTGTTCCAGTTGTTCAAACACTTACACATGTACATAATGTTAAGCATGTGAGTAGTCAAATCAGCAGATCTGTCTTCACTTTTATAGATTTTGCAGGATCAGGACCTAGCAGCAAATACAGAGGCATTCACAGGGGCTGGACTCAGACCTCTTGCCTGTTTATCAGAGCACCTTAGATCATCTTTAAATGCATGTGGAAAATAATAGAAGTGGATTAAAAATAACTGATCTGTATTCAGAACATTTTACTAGTGAGTAACTATGATAGAATATCAGGATTGGAAGGGACCTCAGGAGGTCATCTAGTTCAACCCACTGCTCAAAGCAGGACCAATCCCCAGACAGATTTTTACTCCTGTTCCCTAAATGGCCCCCTCAAGGATTGAGCTCACAACCCTGCGTTTAGCAGGCCAATGCTCAAACCATTGAGCTATCCCTCCCCTACAACTATCCATGTAGACCTTTGTGTTCCTGTGCACTCATCTGTTTCAATCATTACATATACAGGAAGTGTTGGCAAAAAATAATTTTGAACTGAAAACTTCACATGTAAAAATTCCTTGGAAGTTTGTCGCATCTGGCAAAAAGAGCAAGGCCAACTGGATTTACCTGCTGCCTTGATCTTGATCAGTCCTTGGAAAATTGAAAGTGATTTTGATCTTAGGTAGATTAAAATATTTATATTAAGTTTACTACTAGTGTCCATTCTTGAAATGAATTCAATTGGCTTACATAATTCAGTTCCTAATTGTTCTGATAGGGTGACAAAATGTGAAAGGCTCAACAGTCTTCAGAGGGAAGTGTTTGAAGAGCCTAGATCCTGCCACACTATAAACTTCTAAATAAATTGTTGTACACAGCCCTCTCCACCTTGGAAATCTGTATACTAGAATGAGAAAAAAAAATTGTTCAGAGGTTGTGAATGGGGGAGGAAAACCTCTAATGTATTTTGTTCAGACAAAAGTTTTACTTGTTAGCACAGCGGGCCCTCTGAGAGAAGATGCTTAAAAATTTTTAAAGGGTAAATATCTGTGATGTTTATGTACTTCTGACAAATCATTGCTCATCCTCTGAGGGGTATTTTGTGCTGAAAGGAGTTTGGGCTTGTGAGGTGAATATTTTAATAAGTGAAGTAAGTGGGTAGTTAAAATATCAAGGGAACTTTTTGACCAACAGAATTTGCTAGTCATCACAAAACAAGTTTTCAACAGAAAAGAAGCTTAGTATGTAGTAAAAATGGCAGACTACTGAACTGAATGCTTTCCATTATAAAGGCTGATTTTTAAAGGGTGGCAGTTTTACTCACTTAAACTTACCATTAAAATAGTTTCCATATGTATTTTCTCATCAAAATTGGGTTAAGAAGAATGTTGGCAGAAGTATTAGCTAAATATTTTGTGGCCATATTTAGCAGAAATGTCATGTCCTTTTAGAATTGAGATTGTGTGAAAACATTTCAGTTGTTCTGTGATATCATTTACCTGCTCAAAGACTATTTGGCTTGTGTGCAAATTTTTTAGTAGTCCTCCACACCCAGCAGCTCTCATGGAGCATTAGAAGAGCTGTTGGGTTCTGAGCCTTTTGAAAATCTGACCCTATATTTTTATGAATACAATATAAGAATTAAATAAGAGGTAAGCTAATTGAATTTACAAGTGTATTACAGCGTTCTAGTTTGTTAGTCCTAAATAGAACACAGCTCAGCTTCCCCTTCTCCTTGGCCTCCTTGCAGATGAGGAACAATTTATGCCGTGGATCTGTGTTTCTGCCAAAGAAACACAAATTGGACTGTTTATTTGCAGATGTTCTCTCAGTTTTGCATGCTTGAGGGTGGAAAGCTAAGCAAATGGGTATTGATATTCCATGCTGGGCAAAAGTTGTGCAATCTGAGTTTGTTTGCAGATTCTCCCTTTTGAATCCTGAAGCAGACACCTGAATTACTGTTGTATACCCACAGAAATTGACAATATTTGATCTTAAATTCCCACAATCCTTTCACAGGATCTGTTTGTTAAATTCAATGTGTGTGCTGCACCCTTAAGAATTGCAGCTCTGCCTACTTTGGTGCTTTGTTTAAACTGTGGATTGCTGACTGAGGCAGATGAGATAGTGGTTTTCTGCTGAGCTGTATGTTAGACACCATTGTGCTAACCAGTCTTACTATTAATATTACTTGACAAGGGGGAAAGCTGCAGTGTGATCAACTTCCTGATCTCCAAAAAAAATAAATCCAACTTTCCTTTCCCAGCAGCTTGTGCCAGCAGCTTCTGTCTTGTGCATTCAGGCACAGCTCCAGGAAGTAACTGAAAGCAAGACTGAGCATAAAACTTCTGTTTCTCCAGAGAAAGAGAGCCTGTTTCCATTTTCCTTTGCATTTTTCTCCAAAGATGATATCCAAAATATTAAAATCCTCTGAATACCAAGAAGCAGGGTCCAGCTGAGGCTGAGTGCACAATCTCACACCTTTAGAAGCCCTAGAGTTGATAGCTGTCTGCTCTCTTGCTGTGTTGAAACTGTCAGAATGGGTGGGGCCTGTGTTCCCCAGTCTGGTTCTTTTACACACATTTTCCATTAACCACTGTTTGCTGATAAGTATGTGTGTGTGGAAAGCCAAAATGAAAAACATTGTCTGCTTTCAACAGCCAGGAAAGTGGTCAAAAGACCTTTTATATTTTTTACCTGCATTTTGTCTGTTTCTGGGGTGATTGTTTAAACAATTCGAAGTATATCTCCTTTGATAGTTAAGATAATGTTCCAGTTTAACTTTATTTTTCTTGGGTGAGAAGCTGTGGTGTTTGCTCAGAGCTGTTAGAAGTGTCCTCATCATCAAGAATTCTTTTTCAGGTTAGCTTTTTTCAATTGTTGCTACTCTGTAGAGTCCTTCTTTAATACTACATCGTTCCCATATTATCTGATGTACTATATTGTATTTATAAATTACCTGTCACCATAGAACCATCCTCCAAAAGCCTTCACATGTGGTTCTAAAAGGCCATCTCTCAACATGTCTAGATGGCACCACAGAACAGTTGTACTTTCCTGTCGTAAAAATATAAACTTTGATAACAGCTTAAGGCTGTTTGTTAGTTTTAACGTTCGTATATCTGAGCTTGAATTCTTCTTCTCTTCAAAGTTTATATAACTCCAATGCAAATGAATTGGATAGCACTTACTGACTTTTTCTACCCTCAAGTTCCACAGCAAGGAGGTAGCAAAAAGCCTTTAGGACAGTGGTTCTCAAACTTTTGTACTGGTGAACCCTTTCACACAGCAAGCCTCTGAGTGCAACCCCTCCTTCCCCCCTACATTAAAAACACTTTTTTATATATTTAACTCCATTACAAATGCTGGAGGCAGAGCAGGGTTTGGGATGGTGGCTGACAGCTCATGACCCTCCCCATGTAATCCCCTCGTGACCCCTGAGGGGTCCTGACTCCCAGTTTGAGAACCCCTGCTTTAGGAGACTGTTCAGCAGTCAGTCAGATCCTGAGCTGCTACTCTGTCATTTACATTCAGATGTAAAGCATCCATTGCTTGGGGATTAGGGACAATTGGAGGAGGCTAGGAGTGGAGGATTCAATCTAGACAGTGTGCAAGCTCTAAAAGGAATTGAGGAAACACAAGAAGCTGGGAACTGGAACAACAGCTGTCTTCTAATGCAGTTTTTTTTTTTTTTACGGGCTGTAGGAGGTGATAATTTCCTAAAATTGAGGTTAGAGTTGGAATTTTGTGTGTACCAGGATAAAGGTCTACTCTTGCTTACCTTTTGTCGGGGGAATTGGTTATATTTGAGCACAAAATGGTATGTTCCATGGGTTTTAGATTTGGAGATATTCTTCTGCAATGATTGTGTCAGTCAGTGAGATCAACTTACTAGATCTTGCTGTTCGACAATAGCTGCCTTCACCTTTTTCTTGACCAGAAGTGAATGTTGGAGGAACAGTAAATCTTATTGAACTTGATCCCCGAAGAAGAGAATCCAGAGCTCTTAACATAAGTGCTACCTGCAGATTGCAATTACACCTCTACCCTGACATAATGCAGTTGTTGGGATCCAAAAAATCTTAACAGGTTATAGGTGAAACCACGTTATATCGAACTTGCTTTGATTCGCCAGAGTGCGCAGCCCCTCCCCCTCCGGAGCACTGCTTTACCGCGTTATATCCGAATTCGTGTTATATCGGGTTGCGTTATTTCAGGGTAGAGGTGTATATTTCTAGAGCCAAAGCCTTCAAGGTGCCTGATGTAGACATCTTCAGAAGCACATTGGATTTTGTCATCTGGAACTTTGCATAATAGGAAAACTATTAAATCCCCATCTTGCTGCCTCATTTGCAGAGTGACCTGACACTGCAAGCTGCACTTCAGTACCTACAAACTCTTATGCTTCAACTTCCTATTGTAAATAGAAATATTTGATTAAGCTTTAAGACCAGTTGTTCCCAATTAGCTTCCATTCAAGGTGCCTTTTTTCCTTGCACTTTACTTTATTTACTTCATTAACAACTTGAGAGTTCTGTTTTCAAAGCTGCACTAGCTGTAGAAACTGTACAGCGTCCTATGTTTGAGACTAAAAAAAAAGGCCTCTAATAGCATCTCTCAATGACTGACTCTTCCATGCCCAAGAGCTACGTGAAACAATACATTTTATTTTTGAAACTTTGTATTGGAGAAATTTGTGCATTTGAACAAAGACTAAGCTATCATTTTCAAAGAGAATGGAAAAGCCCAGTGGCATGGATGCATAGTTATAAAAATCTGCAGTTATGGTGACAGCCAGTTATATACCCCAATTTGGAATGGAGGATAGTGCCACAAGTCCTCAAGAACCATCAGTACCATCTATGAATTCTAAGGGAGAGCAGTGACTGAAAGCTATCCTATTCTATTTCCAGCTAGACTGAGAGCATCTTGATATGTTGATTTATAAATAGATAGTTAAATTCTTCCAGAAATGCAGTGCAGCTATAGAGCAGCAGGATGCACTATTGAAATGCTGTTTGTTTTTTGATGGTTGAGAAAAATATACGAATAAGACCTAAACTTGTTTATAGTCTCCAAAAATATCAAAGTGATGTTTGTGACGGAGCTTCCCCAGTTTTGATCAGACCATAAGTTACTTTGTTGTTTGTGAGAACTGTGCATTCCCAGTAAAAGTGTGATTTGGAAGTCCATCAGCTTCTGAGCTAGTAATGACTAATGACCAAGTAAATAAGACCTGCTTCTGAACCAAGGCTCACTACCCCTACATACAGGGACCTTCCAAGCCAAAAACTGAGAGTGTGGGCTCTTTGCCTTCAAGAGCTGCAACTTGAATGACAACAATGACAGCATTGTCCTCCCAAACCACAGGGAGCTAGAAGTTCCAGGGGTGTACCCATCTGAGCTTCCTTTAAGAGGAAACCCGCTATGTGAAACCAACCAGACTTCGTGGGCCAGAACAGGTTCCCACTGAAGTTGGTCTCAAGCTGGCTCCAAAGATATGGCACGAAAGCACTTTGTTCCAAAAAACAGAACTTTAGGAAACAGTATGGCACTGACCCTGGAACTATTTACTACTTTTGGCACCAGAACAAAGTTGGTCAGAACAGTGCACCATCACTGCAGTGGAGCTTGGTACACCACCTTGACAAGACCCAGTTCCTGCACAGCTGTCCATTCTGCAAAGCACTGTTGAGATACTTGACACTGATGGACCTGCAGATGTACCTAGAATCTCAGTCCCCATTGCTGTTGACTTCATCACAACAGTGAGCACCAACTCTATCTAGTAGCGCAGCACCATTAGTTTTTAACACATTGAGGGCCAGTGCACCAACCGTGGGTCTGAACTATGCATTCTTCTCAGAGTCACCTTTGGAATCAAGGAAAGAAGAAATTCCACATCATCAACAAGACTAACCCAGACTGTCACCACAGCACTCAACATCTTATAGAGGATCCAGACACTCCTCACAGGAAAGGTTTTGGGACCCACAGATTCCTGGTTTATGGTTCCCTACACCCTGGGCTACCAGGCTTTTATCCACCAATGCTCATGTAGCCTTGCTGTGTACCTTGGTCAGCTCAGGGCAACTTTGGTTCCAGGGAACAATCGCATAGCCAGACCATGCTGCACCAAGTTGCCTCCTTCATTGTGCCATTCATTCAGATACACCACCAGCCCCACCCAACTCCCAGTTTCTGCACAGCCACAAGTGGAAGAGGCAATAATGGAAGAGCAGGCATTGAAAAGTTAACTGCTGCACTGGTGACCCTTTCCTCCTCTTACTCTGCTTAGTTCCTGTTGCCCCACACAGCCCCACAAATGGACAACTATAAGGGTTTCCAAGACCTATTAAAAAGGGTGGCTGAGACCTTCCAAATCCCTATTGACACACAAACTGGTAGACATACTTTGTCTCCACAGTAGGCAAGATAGCCCTCCTAGCTAATGAGGTCATTATGGATCCAGCCAGAACCTTGGGGCAGACATCTGTCTTGGCACCACATACATCCACCAGATTAACACTATCAGGTGCCTCCTGAGTGTATGGAATTCTTTTACACTCACTCTATCCCATCCTTCCTCCCATCCACTGTTGCAAACAAAAAGGCAGAACAATTCAGACCCCCACAAAAGGAAAAAGAGCAAAGAGACTAGATTTATTTGCCTGAAAAGCCTACTGTGATGCGAGAAGACTCGGTGCTACCAAATGCCAAGGCCCGTAAATCTCAACTGAACAATGACAAATACATAAGTGGAACCAGTCTGGCTCACCATGTGTTAGTATTGTTAAAATAGGCATTAGAGTTATACAAATATACTTAGCGTTGAGAGTTTATGGAATGCTTGTAAGTTGCTGCATGCATTGAGCTCACTTATAATATCTGTATCCCATGTTATAAGGCAATATTTTAAGTGTTGACTCTCTGACTGTAAATCACAAGAGAGTCGAGAAGCATTAATGAATGTGAAATGCTAGTTTCCAACAAGAGCTGGTATTTTCTGCCCAACAAAACAATCCCCATCAACACCAGATGAATTGTTGTAGAATATCAGAGGACAAAAGACTTTGCTAATTGCTCCCCATCCCTCCCATTGCAACCTGAATTAGAAGGGTCAGAGGATTTAGAAAGATCATGTTTGGGCCAGAGCACAATGTATCTTCAACAACAGCAGGAAACCTTCTACAAGGTCACTATGTTGCCAACAGGAAGCGGTTTTCCATCTGGTGTCAACAGCATAACGTACCTCCATAAGAGTCTGGGATCTCTCTTATTTTGGACTGCCTTCTTTCTTTGAAGCCTATCTATCACTTCACTGCTCATGTATCTGGTATTTAGCAATGCCTTCTATCATGTGGTGGAAAACTCCTTGGTTTTTACCCATCCCACAACCATGAAGTTCCTGAAAGGCATCATCAGAACCTTTTTCATGGGTACTACAACTTGCATCTGCCTGGGACCTGAACTTGGTACAGTACTTGCAGCACTTATTATTCCGCTGTTTGAGCCTTTAGCCTCCTGCTCTCTTTTGCACCTCCCTACGAAGGTGCGCTTCTAGAAGAGTGGTTGAGCTTGGGGCCCTCTTGGCAGACCCCTCTACACAGTATTCTAAAGTAATACAGTATGCTTGAGATTTCATCCCAAAGGTTCCCTCTGATTTGCACCTGAATCAACCTGTTCATTTGCCCATCTTCTATCCAAAACCTCACAATAACAAGGAGGACAAGAAGCTCCACTCTTTGGATGTCTAATGAGCTTAGCCTTCTGCTTGCAGAGGATGAAGATTTTAGGTCTCTGTGGCTATTCCTTTCCATCACTGACAGAGTGAAAGGAGAAGTGATTTCTTCAGAAAGACTCTTGACATGGATTTCAGGGTGTCCTCCTCCTCTGTTATGAGTTTATGGAAGCCCCTGGGGGTGTCGGGTTCTACTAGAGCACAAGCTGCCTTGATGGCTTCCCTGCAGGAAGTTTCCCTCTCAGAAATCTGTGGAATGGTGACTTGGAACTTTGGTCACCTTTACTAGGCATTGTGCCCTTGTTCACGCTTTGTCTGTGATGCCTCCTTTGGTTCAGCAATCCTGCAATCTGTGATGCAGCATAAATCCGTATACCCTCCTCTACAATGAGTATTGCTTGGGAGTCACCCATAGTGAATACCCATACGGACCTGCACTTGAGAAAGAAATGGAGGTTACTTGCCTTATAGTAACTAGAGTTCTTCAAGATGTGTGGTCCCTGTAAGTACTCCACAACTCGCTCTGCTTGAACTCTCACCTGATTTGCAGTATAGAAGGAACTGAAGAAGTGTTGAGTTTGCACTGCACCTTATAAATTAGTTCAGAGCATGAGGAGGTGCAGGGTGCAAGCACAGACCAACAGATACTGCTGTTGAATATCTTCCAATCTCAGTCACATGGAGCACATGCACAAGCACAGTGAATACCCAAAGGGACTTTCACTTGAAGAACTCTGGTTACTACAAGGTAAATGAATCTACATTTTCTCCCTTAAACCAAAGCAAAACAGAATAGAGATGCTCACCAGGTCGCTAGGGATGTTTTCGCATCCCATCGGTCCTCAGAGCATTTGGTCCATGGAGAGCTGTGTCGTAACATAGTGCTGCCTCTCCTCTTCATTTCCAGTTGCTGCATTAGTAGCATTAAAGACACCTAAAACTACATTACCTGTCAGATATTACTGTTCCAAATAAACAAACTCTGTAATTATCACAGAGGAATAAGCAGTGGAGAGATGTCCGTGAGAGAGGCTCTGCATGAGGGAGATGTTTGAGAGACCTAGGGCTAGCGCATTTCCCTGGCAGAATTGTGAAAAGACCTGTTCAATTCAAGGACTGCAGGTCCCTGAAAGCTGAATGAGCTATCATTGACAATAGCAGTTTGTATTGTAAGATTAATAAGAGCACTGAAGTTTTAGAGTGAAAGTTGTTTCAAGTCTCCAGTTACAGAGCATAACAAAGAAAATATTTTGCAGTCAATGTAAAAAATCAGATATTGGCTACTGGGATTGGTCTAGTGAGAACTGGTCGGGCCAGAAGGACCTAGAGTGGAACCTCTAATAATTCCTAATATCTCTCTCAGTAAAGAGGCCATTTTTAGCTGGGATTTGAGTATTTGTTTTGCAGTTGTTTTAACTCTTTTTATACCAGAAGGGAGTATCATGATGAGGGCCCTACCAAATTCATGGCCATGAAAAACGCATCACGGATTGTGCAATCTGGTCTCCCCCAGGAAATCTGGCATATTGTAGGAGGGGCACAATATTGCCACCCTTACTTCTGTGCTGCCTTCAGAGCTGGGTGGCCAGAGAGGAGCAGCTGCTGGGCGAGTGCCCAGCTATGAAGGTGTCATCGCCAATGGCTGGTTGGATGGATGTAAGCTTTAGTGTATCTGAGTTCTTGTTTGTATTTATGTCCAAAAGTCCAGTTAGCTCTCTTTGACAGTGTGTCACACTGGGATCTCATGTTAAGTTGATTATCTGCCATGACGCCTGAGTCCTTTGCAGATTTGCTGCTTTCCAGGATAAAGTGTCTTATGCTATAAATATGGCCTACATCTTTTGTACTTATATTGTAATGTTTTTCATTTGGCAATATTAAAATGCATGCATCATTTACCAAATAATCCAGCTATTCATTATCAGTGATCCAGCTTCATTATTATTTCTCATTATTATTTCTCATATCTTTGTCATCTGCAGACTTTATTAACAATCTTATTCTTATTATTTATTGTTAGAATCATGGTAGCACCGAGGAGCCCCAGTCATGGCCCAGGACTCCATTGTGCTAGGTACTTTATAAACACAGAACAAAAGAACAGTCCCTGCCCCAAAGAACTTACAATCTAGTGTAAGATGAGAAAACACCGATTTTTATATTTTCTACCAGGTCACTGATAAAATATTCAATAGCATTTAATAAGAACTAATCCCTGTGGTAGTCCATGAGAATATTTATCTTTCACCGCCAGGGCCTACCTTCCCACAAATAGATTCATAACTTGTTGGGGTCTGGTAGGGACAAATCAGGGGACCCCTCGGACCTCAATAAGAAACTGTTTGCGACTCCTGGGACACGTGGCAGCTTGTACCTTCATGACTGATCATGCAAGGCTACACCTCCACTGCTTCCAGGGTTGGCTCAGGACCAGCCAGAGACATGCTGGACAGGCATGTGATGTTTCCTCTCCAGGTGAGGAACACCCTAGACTGGTGGAAGGATCAACTCAACATCTGTGCAGGTGTTCCCATCTGTCATCCTACTCCATCAGTACCTGTGACAACAGATGCATCACTATTGGAATGGGGAGCTCACCTCAGTGCCCTCATGACTCAAGGCAGATGGACTCCTTCAGAAACCAGTCTCTTCATCAGTCTGTTGGAATTCAGAGCAGTCAGCAGCTCCTGCTTTCATTTCCTGCCCCCATCAGGGGAAATCAATCAGGGTCATGACAGACAACATATCCTGCATGTTCTGTATCAACAAGCAGGGAGGAGCAAGATCCCCCTCCCTGTGTGCTGAAGCTATGAAACTATGGAGCTGGTACATAGCTCATCAGATGCAAATTTCAGCTATGTATCTCCTGGGTATTGAGAACACCACAGCCGATATTCTCAGCAGACGAGGCCTATGAACAGGAGCTAGACTCTCAGGGCTTGGCTTCACTACCAGGGTAAGTTTACCTATGTTACACTACTCCAGCTATGTGAATAACATAGCTGGAGTTGACATAGCTTAGGTCGCTTATTTCGGTGTTTCACTGCGCTGTGTTGATGGTGTCCACCATCTCTTCTTGGGGAGCTGGGATACTGGGGTTGACCGGAGAGCACTCTGCCATTAATTTAGTGGGTCTTCACTAGATCTGCCAAATCGACACGCATTGCATCAATTGCAGCAGCGTCAATCTCTCGGGTAGTGAAGATGCCCTCAGATCCTCTAAAGATGGGGACTTCTGGAAGTGGATCTCTTTGCTACCTTCAGGAATAAGAAGTGCCCTCTATTTTTCTCACGAGGGGCCTGGATCATCTCTCTTTGGGGAACGTCTTCTATCTTGGAAGAAGGGTCTGCTTTACATGTTTTCCCCCAACACGCTAATATTAAAGGTAATGAAGAAAATCAGATAGGATAAGGTAAGAGTTACCCTTATAGTACTGGCCTAGCTTGGTAACCTTACGTGCTTCACCTATTTGTCCAACTGCTGTTCAAGCTTCTGACCACTGCTCATCTTCGCTCTCAGGATAAGGGTCATGTACTTCACCCCAACCTAAGGGTTCTTCACCTGAGTGTGTGATTCCAAAATGGTTAACAGGGTTAGAATCCTCCTGCTCTGTAGATGTGCAACAGATGTTACTGAACAGTAGAAAGGAATCAACCTGTATTACTTATCTGTGGAAATAGAAGAGATTCTATTTGGTATTGCCTTAAAGACTAACAGATTTATTTGGGCATAAGACTAACCCACTGATGCTTGATATTGTCACCATCATCTGCTGCCTGAACCTTTGTCGCTCTCAAGTCATCCTGAATTACCTGGTGGATCTCAAGAAATTGAAGTTGTCAGCTTGGTAAAGGTCCATTTGGCTTCAATTATCAGCTTTTCATCACTTTGTGGAAGGGTTCTCAATGTTTTCTCATTTGTGTTCATTAAGGGTTTGGGGAATCTACACCCAGATTAGAGACCTCATTTTGATCTCAATCTGATGCTTAAATACTTTGAGACTTCTGTTCCAACCAGTGGCAACCTGCTGCCTCTTCCATAGATCTATGAAGAATGTCTTTTTAGTAACCATCATGTTGGCTTGTAAGACTGGGAAGATTGGAGCTTTGATGTCAGATTCCCCATCCCCTCATTACAGTGTTCTTCAAGAACAAAGTCTCAGGACACCTGCACCCTAAATTGTTACCTATGGTCTTATCGAAGATTCATCGTAATCAATCCGTTCATCTATCAGTGAATTTTCCAAAAATGCATAAATCCTCTGCAGGAGACCTGTTTTCATACATTGGATGTTACAAGGGTATTGTGTTTCTGCTTAGATAGAATCAGACAATTTCAAAAATCTGGTAAACTGTTTATCACCTTGTCAGATCCAAGGAGTCCACAGTCTCTGCTCAGAGACTTTTGAGATGGATTTGTGAGAGTATTGTCATTTGTTAAGATGCAGCTGGTGTTCATCCCCCGAAAGTGTGATAGCACATTATACACAAGCAACATCCACAGCATTATTCAAGAACATGCTAGTATCTGAGCTATATAGGGCTGCTTGGTACTGCAGTACTATCTTCAGTTCTGGACTCATTACCAAAGCTCCCTCCTCCCTTTGGGAATACTGCTCGGCAGTTCTTCTGAAATGGAACCGCCCATAGAGACACTACTCAAAGAAGGGGTTACTCACCTTGCTTAGTAACTGCAGCTCTTCAATATGTGCCCCCCTATGGGTGCTGCACAATCTGTCCTCCTTCCCCTCTGATTCAGACAGTTCTCTATGAGACATTTGTCTGGAGAAGGAGCTGAGAGCAGTTCACCTTCACGTGCCTATATAGTTTTGGTATGCAGTAGGAGGAGGTTTAGTGTGCATGTGTGGGCTGAATGGACACTGTTAATGGAAAACCTTGGCTTAAGGCTTGGGGTGCGTGTGTGTGGGGGGGTGGGGGGACGACATCTCGAAGAACTGTGGTTACTGCATAGGGTGAGTAACCTCTTCTTCTTCCCTTTAGGACTTTTCTCCCTCTTGAGTTGTCTGATGGAGAAGTGGCCCCTTTGGTGCTGGTCCTTAGTCACCTAAAGGATTCTTGCATAGCATCAGTTTTGAAAACCCAGTTCTGCCTTAAGGGTGAAGAACCGAGTATTTTGAAAATGAGGTTTTCTGAGCTCTCTTGGGCCAGTAAGTGATCATCATCAAAGGGGAGGAGAGACTCTCTGAGGAGTGACCTTCCTCCTGCCCACAGGGACGTCACGTTCCTGGTGAGAAATGCTGCCGCAAGTGTGAGAGTGAGCTTGGATCCCCTTCTTTAGAAACCCCTTTACCCTCCCTCCCTTAAAAATATCCCCAGAGCTGCATTAGTGGTTGGGGGGATTTAGAGGGGCATCAGCAGAACAGGAGCAGGGCTGAATGGCCATTCCTCTGTCCCTCAAGTCAGCTTCTGGGGTGCCATTTTCTGTCTTTTGGGAGACTGACCCAACCATAACTCTGCCCCTTTTGAGCAATGGTTCAGTGGGTCCCTGTGGGAGATCATAGGACTGTATCTATACCGGGCACATGGAGAGTAGTGAGCAGAGTGAGAAGTAGTTGTGTGTGGGAAAACCTAGGTTTTGTCACGACTAGGAAAAAAGCCAAGTTTCAGTTGGGCTTGACTTATAGGAGCTAGGTAAATGCAATCTAAACACAACAACCTTTCTTTGTTCCTCTGGGCTGGGGTGGCCAGCCTGCGGCTCTTCAGAAGTTAATATGTGGCTCTTTGGATAGGCACCAACTCTGGGGCTGGAGCTACAGGCGCCAACTTTCCAATGTGCCAGGGGGTGCTCACTGCTCAATGCCTGGCTCTGTCACAGGCCCTGCTCCTACTTCACCGCTTCACTCAAGGCCCCCGCTCCTTCCTGACCCCTTCCCTGAGCCTGCCACTCCCTCGCTTCTCCCTTTCCCCCCAGAGCCTCGTGCATGCCACAGGAGGCATCGGGAAGCAGGGGGTGCCGCTGATCACTGGGGAGAGCTAATGCGGGGCTGCTGATATATTACTGTGGCTCTTTGGCAATGTACATAGGTAAATTGTGGCTCCTTCTCAGGCGCAGGTTGGTCACCCCTGCTCTGGGCAGTGACTGTTTAACCTTGGCTGAACCTTGTGGCTTATTGTAATATATGCTAATACACTGACAGTGCAGCTCAGAGAGCGTGCATGGCAGTGTGCGAATGCTGGTTCAAATGTGCAGTTTGGTGGACAATGAGAATACAAAAGGGTGTGTTCGACTGGGGGAAGAAATATTTATTCCCTTTTCCTGTTGACATCCCTAAAGGGATATCAGCTTCTGGAGCTGACAGTGAGAGACATGCAGACCACCAGCAAATGCTCCCTGTATCAAAACTGCTAAGATTTAGCTTAGTGAGGGATAGTGTGACTGTCTGATTAAAAGTGAAGCAGTGGAGTTGTGCTGAACACACGGAACTCTGAAATGCAGAGTGCCTGTTCTCCATAGAAGCAGAATTAAGGTTGTGCAGCTCTGTGAAACAGTAGTGTAACTCTTTATTTCCTGGTTTTCAGAAGTTTAAGTTTATCCACCACCATGTTCTAGAAGGGCATGAGAAATCAATAGGCAAGCTTGACTCTTAACCATTATTTGTAGTGAACTGACTGCATATTTCTCAATTTTGATTTATTAACCGTCCGAAAAACTTCTAAATTAACACAATATTAAATCTTTCAAAACCAGAAAATTCAAACTTAAGCTACATGTCACCTCTACCACATTATCTTGATTCTGCTTTACATAGCTGGCAATAATAGCCCCTCAGAATGATTCAGTGAGGGTAGTACCATAATAAGTAAACATGAGGAAGGACTAAGAGAATATGCCATCACTTGTGTTCCATGGATTTGAATTCCCAGAAATTTTCTGCTTAAACTCCCAGCTGTATTGGCTTTGTTGGGTGTAGCTCAGTAGTGTGTGCTTATGACATGCATGAAGCTTGCCTATTCTCAGCACCTCTCCCCAGTCTCAGCACATGTGTCTGTACAATGCATTGAGGATACCTGTTCCCAGTGCCCAGCACAGACCCTGTCCATCCTGCTTGGTGCTGCCTGGCAAAAGTTCAGCAAGTCTGTTCCAGCAGAGAACTAACACCTCTTGTCTGGCACTCTTGCATTGGCCTCTCTGATGCCATTTCCTAGTCCCTCTCAAATAATCCTGGATCCATAGCACAGTCCAGATTCCATATTCCCCCAGAACAGTACTGGCCACCAACCTGTGCATCAAGTGCTAATTTGTTAGTACTACCTGTGCTTAGACTAAAGGGACTTGTCTACCCAAACAGTTAGTCCATGGCAAGCTGAGGCAGGAAGCTATTCTGCATTAGCCTGCTGCTAACTAACTGTTCATGTGGATTTTGCTGATGCACATTAACATTTCATTAATATGTTTTTCAAAGAGAATTAGATCAAAGCACATTAATGAACTGTTAATGTACATCAGCAGTCTATGTAGGGTAGGGTGGGGTAGAGTTACATCCCAGGTTGCCGTGAATTAAATGCTCATATATATAAGCCCTAACACTTGCAGGCAATTTCCTCCTCAGAAATGGTGTGAATGACACGCATTGAACAATCACTTAGGCCTTGTTTACACTACATAGTTTTGTCTTTGCCGACAAAACAGGGGAGGTGTACACACTGCAAAGCTACTTTTGGCGGAAAAACTCTGCTGTTTTGCTGACAAAATGAAACCACCTTGATGAGGCTATGTCTACACTACACAGCTTTTAGTGACACGGCTGCGTCGCTACAGCTGTGCTGCTAAAAGTTGTGAAGTGCAGCCGCTGTTTTTTGGCTCTCCTGCCGACAAAAAACTTCTACCCCCAATGAGCGATGTTTGCGTTGTCGGCAAGAGAGCGCTGTATCTACCCATCCACACCAGCCACACCATCAGAGGCTCATTCATTTGCACATTTACTAATTAGATATATGTCATCATGTGCCAGCAATGCCCCTCTGCCAGGTACATTGGCCAAACCAGACAATCTCTACATAAAAGAATAAATGGACACAAATCAGACATCAAGAATGGTAACATACAAAAGCCAGTAGAAGAACACTTCAATCTCCCTGGACATTCAGTAACAAGACTGAAAAGTAGTCATTCTTCAGCAAAGAAGGCAGAAGGTACACTTATTCCTTGCTCTGGGGGCAATCAAATCTGTTCCACTGGACTTCAGCAGGACATTTTAATATCAGTACCTCCTTCTCCAGGAGAAAATTCTGGACCTTAAGGTTTTTAATTCCCCTCTCTATTCTCAACCGTTGAGAATGGTAACCCTAGCAACATTAATTCCTTTTCTGGATCCACAAGATTGGTTTGTTTCCTTCAACCTTCAGGATGCTTATTTTCATGTTGCTATTCATCCCTCACACAAACAACCCCTATGATTTGTAGTAGTCAGTGACCACTACCAGTACTGCATCTTACCATTTAGGCTTTCTACTGCAGCAAGTGTCTACCATAGATCCGTCAGCTTTGCTAAATTGACATAATCACCTTCCCTACCTAAACAGTTGGCTCCTAAAGGGTCGCTTCTTGAAACCCAGACAGCAACCAGCTGTCTCTTTCACTCTCTGTACCTCTACATCAATGTGGAAAAGTCTACCCTAACACTGACCCAATATATTGACTTCATCAGAGCCACTCTGGACTCTTCTTTTGCCACAATATATTTACCTAAAGACAGATTAATCACGATGTCCAACCTTGTTTAAACAATTCAACAGAACTCACAAACAACTGCAAGGGCTTGCCTACAACTCCTGGGCCTTGTGGCAGCCTGCACATTTGTCTTAGCAAGATGTTCAAGCCCAGCTAAGAACCATCTGCACCCCCACCAGACATAGTCTATCCAAGCAGGTGTTTATATTTCAGAAGGTTCTCGTGTCCCTAAATTGAAAGAACCCACAAAATATGTGCATTCCTACATCCTCCTTCCTCAAGGAATATCGCCGTATATGCCTCATCAATAGGTTGGAACGCACTGTTTCAGAATCTCACAACTCAGTGATAAATGGATCCCTCAGGAGGCAATCCTCCATATCAACATAGTGGAGCCCAGAGCAATTCCTACCATGCGTCAAGGGCCACCCAATAAGAATAATGCTGGACAACAGAGTGGCAATGCATTATATCAATCTGCAAGGAGGAGCAAGGTCCTAGTCCTTGTGCAACGAATCCATAAAACTATGGAACTGTTTTATATCACTCTTCATACTGATCTCAGTGGTCTGTCTACCAGGACTACAGAACACAGTGGCGAATTTCTTCAGCAAACATTTCAGAATCGACCACTCATGGGTACTGGAAGCACTCACCTGGACTACCACGCTGCTCAGGCTGCACCTAAATTTACTGGAACTGAGGACAGTCCACCTTGCATGCAAGGCCTTCCTTCCCCGTATACGCTCGCTCTTTTATAGGACAATGTCACCATGGTGGTGTATATCAACAAATAAGGAGGAATGAGATTTCTTCTCTGATACCTGGAAGCAGTCAGACTTCAGATACTAGTGTATCTGAAATCACATCGCAATACAGGCCACATACCTCCCAGGTGTTCACAACTTACTAACAGACAAACTAAGCAGAAGTTTCTCTTCAGACCGCAAATGGGAGATCTACGACACAGTCCTAACCAAGATATTTATTCAGTGGACTACTCTATTACATGACCTCTTTGTCCCAGATGAACAGAAAACTTCACCTGTATTGTTCTGGGGGTGATCCTTTCCTGCACGGATGGCCTCACATATGCCTTTGTTTCTGTAACACTACTACTGCACGTCATAGGAAAGATCTGTTGTGACAGAGCCACCATCATCCTTCTACCACCCTACTGACCCAAACAGTTCCGGTTCATGGAACTTCTAATGATGTCTGTACACTGACCTATCAGGATCCACCTCTTTCTGGATCTCCCAGGAAATAGGAAAAATCAAGTACCCCAGCCCGGGCTTACATCACCTCATGGCCTGTTGTTTGAGTGGGCATCGGAAATAGAACACTCATGCTCTGACCCATTCAGGAAATCCTCAACTAAAGTAGAAAGGATTCTGCTAGATTCTGGTACCTAGCTAAATGGAGGTGCTTTTCGCCCTGGGCGTGACTCCACCAAAAGTCACTAGATACCATGAACATTCCAGTTTCCTAGACTATCTCCACTCCTTAAAGACTGCAGGTCTAGCTCTATTTTCTCTGCGGGGACGCCTAGCAGCGATTAGTGCCTTTCTTCCTCTGATAGAAGGACATTGTGTCTTTACGCACCCAGTAACCGTACAGTTTATGGAGGGCTTGATCAGGAGCTTCCCACCAATCAGTAAACTTATTCCATGCTGCCATGTCCTGTCAACACTCGGAGGTCTGCCCTTTGAACCTATGGCAAATTGTGCCATGACCCACCTGGCCATGAAGGTGAAAGTCTTAGTGGCATCACTTTGGGCAGGGCCAGTGAACTAGAGCCATTATGGCAGGCTCTGCCTATACCGTGTTTCACAAAGATGATTTTCCTTAGGTTACACCGCAAATTTCTACCAAGATTGATGTGGAACTCCGAAACAATCATACAATACACCCACCTGTATTTTTCAAGAAACCTCATGCTTCTTCCAAAGACAATAGACTTCACTCCCTGAACGTCAGGGGTGCCCTGGTGTTCCATCTGCAGAGAACTAAACCCATTAGAAAATCTCCAAGAATTTTATTGCCATAGTAGAAAGATTATATGTAGGACATTTGCAGGGCAGCAACTTGGAGTTCTGTCCTTTTGTTCATGACACACTATGCCATAGTCCAAGCAACAACTGCAGATGTAGCCATAGGGAGGGCAGTACTACAAGCATCTCTACTGCCACCTTCCTTGCACCCTCCTCCAGTCTGAATACTGCTTGCCTGTCACAGACATGTGGAATACACATAGAGACCATCACTTGAACAAGAAATGGAGGTTACTTACTGTAACTGGAGGTTCAGTTCAGTTCGAAATCTGGTCCCTATCTGTGTTCCACTAGCGGGCCTCCATCCCTTCTGCTTCAGATCTGGTTGGATTGTGGTAAGAAGAGGAACTGGAGAGGTGTCAACTCACACTGACTTTTGTGCCTTCAATAAGGAGCACAACAGCATCTACGGTGCACATGTGGGTCAACAGACAGCGCTTTGACGTATTTCTGTACTAAGCTCATGGTGCATATGCATACCCACATGTGGAATACAGATAGGGACTACACACCTCGGAGAACCTCCAGTTACAATAAATAACCTCCATTTCTCCAGATTTTGTAGTTAAAGGCAGGACAGGTAAAGGTAGCGTGTCTTGAGACACACCTCTTCAAATATGAGATGGGAGACAATTATCTCGCTGGTGAATCATGTATTGTGTGTCTCATTGTAACACTGGTTGGTGGTCAGACAGCCTCTTTGTGGCTCCTCTGGGCTACTTGGCTTTCTGTCTGGTCTGATGCTCCTTCCTGTGGTTGCTCAGCCCATCATCTCACTCACTCACTCTGTGGCCTCTCATGCTCCTGGAGCTGCAGTGCTTTCATTTTCATGGCTGAACCCTCTGCTCAAGTCACATTAAAGTTCTTCCGCCTTCTGGGGTATTAGCAATGTCTGCTTCCAGCCTCCTTCCAGTAGTTTGTAGTGTGCCACTCCTACAGTGGCTTGTAGGGGAACCTTCGCCCGCCTTCTACACTGGGTTCCAATTCAGGGACCCTTAAGTCAAGCAGCTCTGGGCTTTACTCTGCCAGGCCTTACTGCTCCTTCCCTAGACTCCTTCCAACACTATTACTACAGGTTCCTGCTCTTCCCCCTTGTATCAGGAAACGTGATGTCAGGTTTCCTCACTGCAGCCCCCTGTCTATGGCCAGTTTCCTCTCTTTATAAACCCCACCAGCTCTTCTCCCAGCTGGACTTCCTCAGCAGTTTCTGCCAGGTGCAGCCTATAGGTTAACTGGTGTGATTTACCCCGTCAGGCCTCGTGTGGGGTGGGCATCCCATCACACTCACGATAAAAGTCTATTAGCATACCAAGTCAAATGCTAATGAAGAGCTTGCAGAGATTTCAGAAGAAAATTAACAGGAGGAGGTACCCAATGGGGCAGAGGTGAAAGTTGGAACCCCGTTTTTGGTGAAGATCAAAAGATCTGGTCTGAAGGTATCCTTCAGTCTTTGAGGACAAGCCATCAGTGGGCTTGATCTTAGGGGTATTTCAGCCAGTGTGGCTGAAACCCCAAGGCCTTTTCCCAGTGTTAAGCTGCCAAGTGGGAGTGAGGAAGTGTCTTGTGACTAATGTTTTTTAGGCTCTAAGAAGCGTGTTATAATTTTCTTTTATATGTAACCATTTGTTTCCAATATTCTTTCCTACTGTCATTTGAATCTCTATTCTTTGATGATAAACTTTTATTCTTGTTTTCACTAGAAATATTTCTAAGTGCTGTGTGTGTTTAGTGGAGTGGTGATCCTGAGTTAAACTAGTACGCCGATGTGCACTTCTCCTTTGGGAGTAGTGAATCTGAGAGCTCTGTGAGTGGTCAGTGGAACAGGGACTGGGCACTCCAGAAAGACTTCCAGAAGACTTGGGGTTGATGTGCCCCTGTTGCTAATGTGTACAGAGAAAGCAAAGCCTGGGGAGGCCGGAGAGGCAATGTTTGTGTTGCCAGAGGCTGTAGAATTAGGGAGCTGATCCACAGCCCTCATAGACAAGATGTCCTCACAATAAGGACAGGTGGTCGCAAGGTGCCTTGGGAAGTGGCGTCCTGATCTCTAGTCTGATTTGGTTACCTGCAGCAAACCCCACCAATACCCCATCTCGTGCTTTAGCAGATAGAAAACTGATCCCTAAATATTCAAGAACCTGTGTTCCTGAATTGTCAATAACTCTATTGTAGCTAATAGCCCTATGGTATAGAGTGTCACTCTTATCTTTTTTATCCATTTTGTCTTTTCTAAATAAGTTGTAACAAGTGATTTGGACATTTCAGTCACATCCGAATTATCAAAGATGTAATAAATTTTTGGTGTCTCTAAATTGAAATCGGATGTTTCTTTTATACAGTCTAGTTCAGGGGTCCCCAACACGGTGCCCGCAGTCTAGTTGAACCACAAGTTATTGAGCAGATGTAGGAATCACTGGGTGAAATTATGTGGTCTCAGTTGTGAAGCAGGTCAAGACGACTAAAATCTGGTTTTAAATCCATCTGGTTTTAAACCCATGAATCCTCAACTTAGTCAGATTTTTCTCATACAATGAGAATTTGCTATGCCTCCTGTTTATTAATGAGGCCCTAGAATTGATTTACTGAAATGAGTTATACCTTTGTCATTTAACACCTTGATTTATTACATTAATAACTGATTCTGGGTTACATGGCTTAGAGTTTGCACTAGGGTTGTCAAGCAATTAAAATATTAATTGCGATTAATCACACTGTTAAACAATAATAGAATACCATTTATTTAAATATTTGTGAATGTTTTCTACATTTTCAAATATATTGATTTCAATTACAACACAGAATACAAAGTGTACAGTGCTCACTTTATATTTATTTTTGATTTCAAGTATTTGCACAGTAAAAAACCAAAAGAAATAATATTTTTAGTTCACCTAATACAAGTACTGCAGTGCAATCTCTTTATCATGAAAGCTGAACTTAAAAATGTAGAATTATGTACAAAACCCCCTGCATTCAAAAATAAAAGAATGTAAAATTTTAGACCCCGCAAGTCCACTCAGTCCTACTTCAGGCAATCACTCAGATAAACAGGTTTGGTTACAATTTGCAGGCAATAATGTTGCCCCCTTCATGTTTACAATGTCACCTGTAAGTGAGAACAGGCGTTCACATTGCACTGTTGGTATTTACATGCCAGATGCGCTCAAGATTCATATGTCCCTTCTTGCTTCAACCACCATTCCAGAGAACACGTGTTCACGCTGATGACGGGTTCTGCTCGATAACGATCCAAAGCAGTGTCGACCAACGCATGTTCATTTTCATCATCTGAGTCAGATGCCGCCTGCAGAAGGTTGATTTTTTTTTTTTGGTGGTTCAAGTTCTGTAGTTTCTGTATATGAGTGTTGTTCTTCTAAGTCTTTTGAAAGCATTCTCCACACCTCGTCCCTCTCAGATTTTGGAAGACACTTCAGATTCTTAAACCTTCCGTAGAGTGCTGTATCTATTTTTAGAAATCTCACATTGGTACCTTCTTTGCATTTTGTCAAATCTGCTGTGAAAGTGTTCTTAAAACAAACATTTGCTGGATCATCATCTGAGACTGCTATGCCATGAAATACGTGGCAAAATGCTGGTAAAACAGAACAGGAAACATAAAATTCTCCCCCAAGGAGTTCAGTCACAAAGATAATTAATGCATTATTTTTTTAACGAGCCTCATCAGTATGGAAGCATGTCCTCTGGAATGGTGGCCGAAGAATAAAGGGACATACGAATGTTTGGCATATCTGACATGTAAATACCTTGCAATGCAGGCTACAAAGGTGCCATGCGAATGCCTGTTCTCACTTTCAGGTGACATGGTAAACAAGAAGCGGGCAGCATTATCTCCTGCAAATTTTAACCACACTTGTTTGTCTGAGCAATTGGCTGAAGTAGGATGGAATGGAGTTTTACATTGTTTTATTTTTTGAATGCAGGGGTTTTTTCTATATAGTTCTACATTTTTAAGTTCAACTTTCAAGTTGAAGAGATTGCACTACAGTGCTTGTATTAGGTGAATTGAAAAACACTGTCTTTTGTTTTTTTACAGTGTAAAATTTTATTTGTAATAAAAATAAATATAAAGTGATCACTGTACATTTAGTATTCTGTGTTGTAATTGAAATCAGTATGTTTGAAAATGTAGAAAACATCCAAAAAATGTAATAAATTTCAGTTGGCATTCTATTGTTTCATAATTAATTGTGATTAATTTTTTTTAGTTAATCACATGAATTAACTGTGATTAATTTACAGGCCTAGTTTGCACCCTTAACACACTCCCCTTTTGTAGTCAGTTTAAGGCCCTTCTGACTTGTTTGGCTTCGATCATCCAGAACGTTGGATCTTCTACTACTGAGATGGAGAATGTCCAAACCATACAGCTCCCTTTCCCCTTAGAAGGTACCTTGATGTTCCACAGATCTGAACCCCGTTACACAATTTACCTAGTCAACAGTTAATCTCCAGTATCTTCTGTCACCTGTCCTCCCTGGATCATGAGACAAGAAGAATTCTCTGAAAAGATCACCTGGGCTTTCTTCTCTTTCAGCTCTTTTCTGACATGTCTGAAGTGTTCACTGTTGTGTGGTGTTCTTGAATCCATGTCACTGGAAACAATTTACCTTGCCATATAACACAAGAGGTGTAGGGTTCACCTGATGAAATTAATAGGCAGCAGGTTTAAAACAAACATAAGGAAGTACTTCTTCACATAATGTAGTCGATCTGTGGAACTTGTTGCCAGGGATGTTGTGAAGGCCAAAAGTATAACTGGGTTCAGAAAAGAATTAGTAAAATTCATGGAGGATAGGACCATCAATGACTAATAGCCAAGATGCTCAGGGATGGAACCCCATGCTCTGGGTGTCTCTAGACCTTCAACTGCTAGAAGCATCTCTCACTAGCCACTGACAGAGACAGGGTACTTGGCTAGATGGACCATCGATCTAATCCAGGATGGCTGTTTTTATGTTCTGATGTTAAATATTTAATAATGGCCCTTTACTCTAGCAGAGAGAGGTATAACATGATCCAATAGCTGACAGCTGAAGCTAGACAAATTCAGATTGGAAATAAGGCATATATTTTTAATTATGAGAGTAATTAACCGTTATAACAATTTACTAAGGGTCATGGTGGATTCTCCATTGCTGATAATTTTAAAATCAAGATTGGCTATTTTCTGAAATAAACCTTTAGCAATTACTTGGGGGAATTTCTATGGCCAGTGTTAAACAGGAGGTCAGACTAGATGATCACAGTGGTACCTTCTGGCCATGGAATCTGTGAATCTACCACAGTCCTTGGTAAATTGTTCCAGTGGTTAAGTACCTTTGCTGTTAAAATGTTATGCTTTATTTCCAGTCTGAATTCCAACTTCGAATTCCAGCTATTGGATCGTGTTAGACCTTTCTCTCCTAGAGTGAAGAGCCCATTATTAAATATTTGTTCCTCATGTAGATACATGTAGACTGTACTCAAGTTACAACTTAAATCTTCTCTTTGTTAAGCTAAACCAATTGAGCTTCTTGAGACTGTCACTGTAAGGCAGGTTTTCTAATTCTTTAATCATTCTCGTGGCTATTCTGTGACTCCCTCCAGTTTATCCCCATCGTCCTTGAATAGCGTATACCACAGCTGGACACAGTATTCCAGCTGTGGTCACACTGCTGCTAAATATAGAGGCAAAATAACCCTACTCCAGTTTTCCCTGTTCATGTATCGAAGGGTTGAACTAGCTCTTTTGTCCACATCATCACACTGTGAGATCATGTTCAGCTGATTATCCACTATGACCTCCAAATCATTTTCAGAGTCACTGATTCCTGGGATAGAATTCTACATCCTGTAAGTGTAGCCTACAATCTTTCTTCCTAGTTGTATACATTTACATTTGGTCATATTAAAATGTACATTGTTTGCTTGTGCCCAGATTACCAAATGATCTAGATGGCTCTTTATCAATGACCTATCTCCATTATTCACTATTCCCCCAATTTTTCTGTCATCAGCAAATTTTGTCAGTGATGATTTTGTTTTCTTCCAGGTCATTGATAAAAATATTATAGCATAGGTTGAAAAACTATCCCTGCAGGACCCCACTAGAAACACACCTGCAAGATAGACTATAAGTAAAGCCAGCAGCAATATTGCTTAGGGCTGTTTGTTAGAGCAGTGGTCTCCAAACTTTTTTGATCGTGCACCCCTATCAGTAAAAAATTTTGAGCTTGCGCCCCCAATATATGTATATTTATGTATAAATTATATACATGTACTACTATACTAATATATTATGTACATTATAAAACATACAAGAATAGAAATTAAAAAAAGATGAGATAAAGATGAAATAAACAATATTTTAAGAATAATTTTTGTAGTATTTTATTTATTAAAGGCACAAAAACCCTTTTTGCTCTCAAAAATAATTTATTATTATTTTTAGAACAATGTGATTGCATATGCCTCATTATTTCTGAAAATCTTGGTTTAACAGTTTGTTACAGCAATTTGAAGGTCTGGATTAGGGTTAGGGGGAAGGAAGGGGTTCAGGGTGGGGTGCAGGGTCTGGGAGAGAGGGTGTGGGAGGGCGCTCAGGGTAGGGGTGCGGGTCTGGGAGGGAGTTAGGGTGCGAGAGGGCACTCAGGGTGGGGGTACGGGGTCTGGGAGGGAGTTAGGGTGTGGGAGGGCACGGAGGCTCAGGGCTTGGGCAGGCAGGAGGGGCCGAGCACTTACCTGGGGCATCTCCTGTTTGGTGCAGGGTGTGTGCAGGTGGCTCTGCGCAGTGCAGCACCGACCCCATGGCCACAATTCTGGGAGTCTCCCCCACCCCACCCCCCGGTAGGGCCACCCGGAACGCAGGGGCTTTAGGGGCTGCAGGGCCCTGGGCTAAGGGGGCCCCGGGGTCCTGGCCTGCAGCTCTAACGCCCCTTTTGGAATGTGGCCCTGCGAGCACGGGCCAGAGGACTCAGGAGGAGCAGGGGCAGCTGTATGGCCAGCGGCTGGAGAGAAGCGGCCACTTCTGTCCAGGCAGTTTTGACGGGGAAGGCACCGCTTCTTTCTGGCTGCTGGTTGTGCAGCTTCCCCTGCTCCTCCACGGGCCGGAGGACTCAGGGCTGCATTCCGAAAGGGGCTTTTGAGCTGCAGGCCAGGTCCCCAGGGACCCCTTAGCCCAGGGTCCTGCAGCCCCTAAAGCCCCTGCATTCCGGGTGCCCCTGCCTGCGAGGGGGAAGGGATGCAGCTTCCCTGCTCGCTCGTTCCCTCCCTCCTCTGGCCGCCCCTTTCCCCCCCCCTCCGGCAGCGCGCCTCCTGCCACACCCCCCAGTGGATCGTCTTGCATGCACCCCACTTTGGAGACCTCTGTGTTAGAGAGCTGTAACAGGATGAATCCGGACACATACTTGGGTGGTAGACCTCCAAGAAAACCCTTATGCAGCAAGAATATGATTTTGGTGATGACAGTCTTTCCTTGAGCTAGTTCTGAGCGGTGTCTCCACATGGAGTTGGAGCAGAGCTGAGGGAAGTCTTGGGGTTTGAAACCCCCTTCTTCCTCCAAACAGACAATCAAGCAACCAAAAATAAAGCAACCAAACCTGGATAGTTGCTGGGAAACAATTGAGGCCAAGAAGCTGTGACAAGCAGCTCTTAAAAACCTAGAGGATAAGTTTCAGAGAGAAATTGGAGTCAGAGTTGGTGACTAGAATGACTAAGACATGACACTGTTCTCATCTTTTAGAGCAGTGATCCCCAAGCTTTTTACCTCATGAGTGGGGATGCAGACAGGGGTAAGGGGGCTGAGGCCACAGCTGAGGGCAGCTGTGGGGCTGGGAGCGGAGCCTCAGCCGGGGGCTGAGGCTGGCAGCTGGGGTCTTGCCGCAGGCGGGCGGCCAGGATTGGAGCCTTTGCCAGGGGCTGAGGCCAACATCTGGGGCACAGGGATGGAAGTGGAGCCCTGGGTGCGGGGCCAGCAGCCAGAGCCAGGAGTGGAGCTGGGTGGCGCTCACATCCTGCTCCCCATGAGGACTGGAATGCCCCACAGTTTGGGGAGCCTCGGTTTTAAGAGTGTGTGCCAGCTTTCTGACACTCACCTCCTCCACCTGAACTGTAAAAAGTAGAACTTTTGGATGGATGTAAGGGGGAGTTGGCGTAATTCTGGTCTGAATCCAGATGTCAGCAGAGGAAAGATCAGGGTAAAGATGAGTTCTAGAAGTGTACAGCACTGGAGAGAGGGGACACTAAGTCTGAACCCTGCTGAGCACATACACTGTCCCCATGTATCTGCAGATGTGTTTCTTGGACCTGCCAAGAGGCTGCATGGTGCAGGGTGCTTGATCCCCTGCTGGCAGTGCCAGCAAACACCAAGGCAGCCAGGAGCAACAGTTGGGTGCTGCAGGAAGGGGCCTGCTGCAATGCCAACCTGATGGTGGGACCCCATTTCCACCCAGGAGCCTGTCATGGCCGCAGAAAAATCCCCTGGTAGTTGCATATGGCCATGGTGGTTGCATGTGGCTGCATTTGAGAATCGCTAATCTAAACCTCGGGCTATCCAATATTTTTATCAATGATCTGGAAGCTGGTATAAAAGCTCTGCTCATAAAATTTGCAGATGAGACACAGATTAGCAGAATGGTAAATAACATTAAAGACAAGGCTGTCATATCGCGCAGTCGGGATCATTCATAAATTCCAAGACCAGAAGAGATCACTGTGATCATCCAGTCTGACCTCATACATAACACAGGCAATAGAATGTTGTAAGCTGTGTTTTGACAGAGCCAAATGAATGCTTATCCATCTAGGAACAAATAATATAGGCCATTCCTACAGAATGGGACACTATTCCGTGGAAGGCAGGACCCTGGAAAGGATTGCAAGGTCACAGAGGACAAGTAACTCTGTGTGAGCTGCTTGTGTTATGCTGTGGCAAAAACTGCTTGAATGTATAAACAGGGGAAGAGTAATTAAGAGTAGGGAGGTGATTTTACCTATGTATCCTGCATTGGGAGGTGTTGGGATTTTGTGGTTCCCAGTTAGTCAGATGCTGGGCAGAATCAAGGGTCTTCGATTTGATTCAGTTTGATTCGATTCAGTTCAATTCAACAAGACTTTATTCAATGTGCACAGAGGGAGAGCCCCTGGTACAAAAATCAGCCACAGTCCCTCCAGCAAGGAGCCCCTCCCATTGTTGTTTTATAGCACATGGCAGTTACATAACAAGTTACATAACACAAACCTCTAACCAATCATATTTAACCTTTCTATATATAGATTTGTTCATCACATGCTTATACTTCTCCACACCACATGTTGCGCTCACCCTCCTCCCCCTGGCCTTCTCTAGAATGTTCCTAGGGTAGTGAGCCACAGCATGCTTTGCTATGCATAAGTACCCTGTAAATCACATTTTATTTAAAGTGAACACAAGCATACCCTTCAGAGGCAGATACTGGAATACTGTGTGTATTTCTGGTGACCATGTTTTTAAGAGGATGTTGAAAAATTGGAGAGAATACAGAAAAGTGCCACAAAATAATTGAGGGGTGGAGAAAATGCCTTACAGTGATACATTTAAAGAACTCAATCTGTTTATCTTATCAAAATTATCAAGCTGTAACTTGATCACTGTGCAGAAGTATCTTCACAGAGAAAAAATACTGGATATTAAAGCTTTCTTTAATCTATCAGAAACAGGCATAACAAGAACCAGTATCTGGAAGTTAAAGCCAGACAAATTCAAATTAGAAATAAATCACACATTTTAATGGTAAGGATGATTAGCCATTGGAACAACTCAAGGGAAGTGATGGATTCTCTATCTCTTGATGTCCTCAAATCTAGACAGGATGCCTTTGAAAAGATCTACTTTAGGCAAACACAAATTACTGGGTTTAACCTAGGGGTAAGTGGGTGAAATTCTATGGCCCATGGTATACTGACGGTCAAATCGTGACTTGAAAAATCTGTGAAATCAGTAATCTGTGAAGGAAATTTGACTATAATGTATAGTATGGTGCAGATTAAAGGCTTGCTACTGCCCCTTGTTTGCCATTAGGAGCCACTACTGCCAGCACACCCACTTCAGCTGTAGCTGCTGCCGATGTACCCACCCTGCTTTCAGCCACTCCCTCATGGTTTTATTTCCTTTGTAGAAGATGCTTCAAATTCAATTTTTTTCTCCTTTGTAGACCAGTATTTTGTGCTGAGCAGACTTTATGGATGCTGGCTGTGTCTTCTACTATCTTCACACATACAAACTCCAAACCAGGACTCCATTCTCAGAAGGCAGCAAATTACAACAAACACTGTGTGCCTCTCACTATGGGCAAAGTGATTGGATTGCGAAAGAGCTGTTCATTCAACAAGTTGGACAGACCCAAAAAAACCTCCCATAGATGGAAAGATCTGCACTCTCTTTAATGGATTTTATAACAGTTGTGTTCACAGCAGTTCCCCCTTTGCAATGCAATGCAAGCTGCTGAACAACATAGTAAAAGTACTAGCAGAATGAATAAAAGCTCTTATTAAAATGTAGTATTAATTTAATATAAGAAAAATGGGGGTGGAGTTTTCACAGGTTTAAAGGGGAAATTGGTGCTACAGATATTAGCTGGAATAGCCAATAATACTAAAAAAGAGATGTTCTTCTCTCCCTTATGTGAAATGGGTGCAAAGGCAAAAAATAGCTGTATACATCCATCCACTTACACTGGCCCTATTGCCTGTCATGCCTCACTGGCTGGAGATTTTTTTCTCCTATTTAGATGATGAGATCACAGCTGTATGTCAGTCTGAGATGATGTACAACAATGATGCTACCAGCCAGGCCCAGATGGCCATTCTGAATGTGGATTTAGAAGAAGTGGGCCAAGACTTTCAGTAGTGACTGTCCCACAGTCTGGAATGGCTCATAACTGTGTGTGGCTATCTCAGGGCCGACGGTCAGAAAACGAGGGCAGATACCCCAAACTGTTGGAATGTGCTATAATTTGATTTTACCAAGCCAGTAACAAATGTGAACTCCTGAAACACTAGACCAGTCTTACCATGCAGTCACAGACAGTCCCATCAGACTCTTTTATCTTGTCACCCAAACAAACTGAACTTTGTGATAAACGATTATTTAAACCAAAAATCATACATCAGTCCCAAGCACCTGGCCACTTACCCCAGATCTTTTGTTACTCCAGATCTTACACCAAAGATAATGCTGGCAGCCAGTTCTATGGTAAACTAAAGATTTATTAGCTGAGAAAAAAGAGTGAGCGTTATTGAGAAGATAAAGCAGGTAAAATATATGTACAGCTGAGTCAGGGTCTATAATTACAAATACTAGCAGAGATGTAGTAATCTTCCAGTTTCCCAAAAGTCTCTCAGGGCTACCCAGAATAACTCTGGAGATCTTCGTCTTCTAGTTCAAGAGTTATTTTGCCCTGCTAGAATTCATATAGTCCAGAGATGAAGGATCTGTCTCTGAATCCATATTTATAGTCTCTTCACGCAGAAGCAAACTGACAGTGTCTCTCTACACGTGTGGGCTTTTCCTTTGATGATGATGAGTGAGGCATGCACTTAGCTTTTTGACCTCCGACCATCACACATAATGGCCACTTGCTTTGAAATTAGCATTTTCTGTTAAAGTTCTTAAGTCCTTCATTAGCATTTCACAAGATTTCTGTGATGGGTTATTTAGTTATATGGATACACACAATGTAAATGTTTGCTATTATAAAAGGAACAGGTAAGTGAAAACAATACAAGTAACATTCCACTAGTTTTCATGAAGTTTAAATATCTGAATACACACTTATACATTTAACAATTTGATCTATACTAACACACAGGTAAAGTGGCCTGGGTTCTGACCTGATATGGCACCTTTTTTGCCAGTGTCACAGTGACTACTGACTTTGGCGGCTTTGCTTTTTGAGTGCCCCAAAAGGAGACTTATTTTCAGCTGGTGAGTGCTTAGCACTGTCTTCAAAATATCCCTTTATTTTAAGGTTTTGGGCACCCAAAATCACTGGTCACTTTTCATAATGTTGGTCCTGGCATGTAAATCACACTCTCATTTAAGTTAAGAGGTTTATGCTGTTTCCTGTGTTAAACCAAAAGTGAGGTATTTTTGTGGTAAGTATTGTCTGGTCTTAAACTCTCTCATACCTAATTAAATCTTATATGTGTGTGGGTGCTGGTATTAGCACATACTTTTCACCCCATCAACAGCTACTACCAACCAGTGGAGCTAAATCAGTGGCACCAGAGAATAAAGGTGGTGACAGACAGACTTACAGACAAAGGAGATATGGGAGGAGGCAAGTTCAGAATGAAGGACTATGGGCATGGCTACACTTGCAGAGGTAGAGCACTTTGAGTTAAAGCAGCCTTCGTAGAGCGCAGTAGGGAAAGCGCTATAGTCTGTCCAGATTGACAGCTGCAAGTGCATGGCGTCGCCACATTAGCAGCTCTTGCCACAGCCACAGAGAGCAGTGCATTGTGGTCCTATCCCAGCATGAAAGTGATTGCAATGTGCTTTTCAAATGGGGGCTGGGGTGGAGTTTGAGAGGGAGTGTGTTGTGTGTATGTGGGGGGAGAGAAAGTGGGTTTTTGGGGCTGAGAGCATGTCAGCATGCTGTCTTTTAAGTTCCAACAGCAGCCGACCTTCCCCGCACCCCCGCCCCTCTCTCTCTCACACAGCATTCCACTGTAATGGTTGCTTTGTCTCGGAGCGGATAAGCATGCCGGAGCTTTCAAAGGGCATATCAAAAACAATTTCAAGAGTGGCCACT
Source organism: Chelonoidis abingdonii (assembly GCF_003597395.2). Classification (NCBI taxonomy): domain Eukaryota; kingdom Metazoa; phylum Chordata; order Testudines; family Testudinidae; genus Chelonoidis; species Chelonoidis abingdonii. Next base: position 6,945,547 of record NC_133781.1, read on the forward strand.
TGACTTAAGGGGACTATGGGACATTTCAGGAGGCTGATCAGAGCGCAGTAATGCAACATCTCATTCACACTGATGCTGGGGCGCTCCAATGGAGTCGCATCAAACATTATTCTACTTGCTGAGGTGGGGTACCAGGAGTGCTCTAGCTGTGGAGTCAGAGCGATCTACATGCCTTTCCATTGTGGACAGGTAGTGAGCTAGTGCGCTCGGGGCTCCTTTAATGCGCTGTAATTCGCAAGTGTAGCCAAGCCCTAAAATTGCAACCTTTGGAGGCCTGCGTCATGGAAAGGAAGAGAGGCCAATAATTAGGGTGGAGCAGTAGTGACTTCATAGTTAAAATAAAAATTCTGCCATAACTGTATCACTTTAAACTGTTTTTTCCTGATAATTATTACAAGACCATACGTGTACCTAGTGCTTCCCTTTTGCTGTCATTGACATATCTAAGTAAAAGTGAAGGTGGCACCCAGAAAATTGAAAGTTGTAAATTTAAACAAATGGAGTTATTAACTTTAACATTCTTAACATAATGCTTATCAGAAACCCTCTCTTTTATGTTAAAAGGAAGATATAATAAAATGAAATGATACTTAGGCAGAAAGGGAAGATAAGAAGTGAATGTAATCCTGGATCATACAAGGCTTTAACAGTCCAGTCAAAAATAAACATAAAGAAAAAGATAGTCTTTAACGAATGTCTGAAAAGTGGCCATAAACAAAACGTGCATTAAAATTGTCAAAGTATTTGAATTTTCCATATTGGCTTGTTGCAAGTCAGGTTCATACATACAGAATAATACCACTTCACAGTTTTGAATGAGGTGTCTCACTTTTTTTGGAGCCCTTTAGCAACAAATCTGTAATATTTTGTTATTTTGCGGCTCTGATCTTTTGCCTCCTCCATGTACTGATTACTACACCAGCAACGGCAAATTCTGTGTTTTATACAGTTTCCAAAGTGACACTTTTCACCACAGAAACTAATATGACCCCATGATTCAGGCAAATGGGTCGAGGGGTTTCCCAGCAAGAGTTATTATGACAGAAGGTTTCAGGTACTCAGGTCCATGAAACAGGTTTCAGCATTCCTCTCACTCAGAGTTAATTGAAGATGATATACTAACCAGGCCAGTTTCCCAACACATTATAAACACGGTTGTTTTTGAAGAGGCAAGGGATCAGAAAATGGAGATTAGGAGGATAGAAAGATGATGAGAGTTATGTGAAAATGGTCTTCAGCAAAGCTTGCAGCTCTGATCCAGCTCAGTCCCTATGTTGAAGAACAGCATAGTTGATCCAGAAACAAAGCTGTTCCTGTAGACTATATTTTTGACGTGCAGAACTCTCTCTTTGAAGAAAAAGGCAAAAAAAAAAAAATCTTTCCACAAAAATAATATGCAAAATCAAATTAACGTGTAGCCTACATTTACACACACTGAATAGGTATAGCTCAATGTCTTAGTGTAACAGTGATGTCTCCAAAATATCGGAACACTCACAACTAACTTACAGTCTTATTCACAGATTTTACTTATGCCAGCTGATAGGTATGCCGGCTCTTTAGGTTTCTACAAAAAATATAAAGTGGAATTAAAGTTGACAACATCAATCTGACATGTTTAGGAGCGACTGTATAATGTGCAGAGGAGGGTGCATGCCTTATTTAATGTGGGTTGCAATTCATTTATTGAAACACCTTAAAGGACAAGACTTTCCTCTTCCTTCTTGCAAAGGAAGTGACGAAGAAGAGGACTTACAGATGAAAATGGCATCAATCTAAGGTGGAAATCTGCTGGTTCACAAAAATTATCTCTGTCTGATCTACATACTTAAACCAATTTTGTGAAATTTTCATTTGATTTTTAAAAAGCCTGTAAAACATATGAAGTCAAATCCAGTTTCTGTCAAATTGAATGGCAAATCTCCAACTGACTTCAGTGGGGTCAGGATTTAATTTTTGGAAATGTAATCCAAGTGAAAAACTTGGTAGGTTAGAAGATAAGGTTGGTTGACCAATAAAGAAATAACTGAATTTTTTCATTTCCTATATTTGGAAAAAAATTAAAATATGAGCAATGAAAAATCAAGTTATTATGAATGATAAACATAAGACATGCCGTACTGGTTTATTTACTCTCTGTATATAAAGAAACAAACAGCAAATTATTCAACAAGACACAAAAATTAATAAAAAATTGTATTAATGAGACAGCCTTGCCGCTGACAAATTATCTACTGATGTAAATGCTACAAATATATTTTCTAATAAATTGCAAAGAAAATATTTTAATTATCATTACTATTACAGTATATATTTTATGCTTCTTATCCTGTCACTGTATTAGTCAGATTACACAAAATCCCAAGGTATAGAACACTATGTATATGTCAAATACATAGTGTTCTTACATTGTTTTTAAATTTTTTACATACTGTTACTCATGGATTAAACAGTACATCAGCAGGGGACTGGTTCTGTGATGTCAAGAGAGGTTTTTTCTTTGACTTCAAGCCCCAAAGTACAAACTGTAAATTGGAGTTAAAGCTGTCTCTTGTTAATTAATTTGTATGTTTTACAGAATATTTGCTATCCATTTCTTTATGTACATAGTGTAGAAGAATGTTAAGTTTGTTATGTGCTTGTAATACAACTGTTAATTTTTCATTTAATATCTTTTGGTTTTCAGTGATGTCTTCATGGTTCAAGCAATCTTATCTTCCAGCCAATGAAGATTTTTGTCGGACTAATAATAAATATATACTAAGAAAATGTAAAGTTCTGGACAGATATTTATAGATGTTGGAACTGATCCTCACAACAGTTTTCTTGCCTTTCATTTGGGGGATGTGGGAGTTAAGGTTGAAGGTAGAAAATAACATACAGTAATAGAAGGCTGAGAACGGAACCTGGCTGAGGAGGGTAGTGCCAGATGGACCCACTGCCAGAGACAGAGAGGGTTGTTGTTAATATTCCTCTTGGTTTTATTTTGTTCCAGACTCTGACTTACTCAGATTAGAAGTGCATGCTAGAATTTTGAGTGAAAGCTTCTGTCTATGACCTTTCTACTTACCCCATGTAATAAGCCCTGCTGGTTTTGAACCCTGGAATAGATACCCCATATGTTCAAGACTCTTATCCCAAGTAGGAAACCTCATGATCTCCAAATCTGAAATCCCCCCTCACAATTGACTTATGCATTGGTTGGTCTCTAGTATTAGCCTTCTCTTTTTGCTTGCACTTGGCACCAGAATGACCCTTAAGAAGACCACCTGCGTTGTCTTCAGTTGTCTTAATAAATCCCTAGCATCTTTATCTGCTGTATCCTGTAACCTTCTGTTTGTATTGTTCGTTTCCGTGTGACCCATAGTAAGTGGAAATCCCCAGTGTTCCTCAGGATATCCTTTGCTTTTCTTGTCAAATCCTTTGTCTTGGCACCTGGGAGGCAGCAGTAAGCCATTCTGTTCTCGTTCTGAGTCATGGATACAAATGTCTCAGGTTACCGTCTAATAGTAATCAAATTCACAGAAAATCCAAAGCTAATGGGCAAAGCTAGTACTATGGAAAATAATTAAAGTTCTATAGGCTCTTGGAAAGGTACTAAAATAGAACACATAGAATGAAGTTTAATTGGGATAAATGCAAGAAAGATCTGACACACACAGAATCCTAGAATCCTAGAACTGGAAAGGACCTCGAGAGGCCATCTAGTCCAGTCCCCTGCACTTGTGACAGGACTAAGTATTATCTAGACCATCCCTGACAGCTGTTTGTCTAACCTGCTTTTTAAAATCTCCAATGATGGAGACTCTCCAGTTTCCCTAGGTAATTTATTCCAGTGCTTAACCACCTGGACAGTTAAGAAGTTTTTCCTAATGTATAACCTAAACGTCCCTTGTTGCAATTTAAGCCCATTGCTGCTTCTCCTATCTTCAGAGGTTAAGAAAAACAATTTTTCTTCCTCCTCCTTGTAACAACCTTTTCATACTTGAAAACTGTTATTGTGTCCCCTCTCAGTCATCTCTTTTGCAGACTAAACAAACTCAATTTTTTCAGTCTTCCCTCATAGGTCATGTTTTCTAGACCTTTACTCATTTTTGTTGCTCTTTGGACTCTCAAATTTCTCCACATCCTTCCTGAAATGTGGCGCCCAGAACTGGACACAATACTCCAGTTGAGGTCTAATCAGAGCAGAGTACAGCAGAAGAATTACTTTTCTTGTCTTGCTTACAACACTCCTGGTAATATATCCCAGAATGATGTTTGCCTTTTTTGCAACAACATTACACTGTTGACTCATATTTAGCTTGTGGTCCGCTGTGATCCCAAGATTCTTTTCTGCAATACTCCTTCCTAGGCAGTCATTTCCCATTTTGTATGTGTGCAACTGATTGTTCCTTCCTAAATGGGGTACAGTACTTTGCATTCGTCTGTATTGAATTTCATCCTATTCACTTCAGACCATTTCTCCAGTTTTTCCAGATTATTTTGAATTTAAATCCTATCCTCCAAAGCACTTGCAACCCCTCCCGGCATGATATCGTCTGCAAACTTTATAAGTGTACTCAGTATGCCATTATCTAAATCATTGATGAAAGTATTGAACAGAACCGGACCCAGAACTGATCCCTGTGGGACTCCACTTCTTATGCCCTTCCGGCATGATTGTGAATCATTGATAACTACTCTCTGGGAATGGTTTTTCAACCAGTTTTGCACCCACCTTATAGTAGCTCCATCTAGGTTGTATTTCCCTAGTTTGTTTATGAGACGGTGATGCGAGACAGTATCAAAAGCTTTACTAAAGTAAAGATATACCACGTCTACCACTTCCCCCTATCCACAAGGCTTGTTACCCTGTAAAAGAAAGCTATCAGATTGGTTTGACAAGATTTGTTTTTGACAAATCCATGCTGACTGTTACGTATCACCTTATGTAAAATGGTAGAAAGTTTAGGTATCAAGATTCTTAGTTTCCAATAAACACCTATTAGATAATGTAAGAGAGAACTGCATTGAGGAGGATACTGAGAGTGGTTGGAGTAAATACATTCATTTATATCATCTATAATGTGATAATGCCTTTACAAGGACAAGTATTCTATTTAGATGTATTGTTGCTGCAGTTAGAAATGGAAAGATCCTATCATATCACAGTCCATTGCCTTTAAAGGGAAGTTGTAAGACTAGGGAAGGGATTATTCCTCCTGTATAGTACTTAGGACTTCTGGGACAATGCATGAAGTTTAGGGTTCTATGACATATAAAAATAGTTAAAGATAAAATCGGTAGAAAATTGTACCTTGTTTAAGAGCTGAATTTGCATCATTTACAGGAAAGGCGACTAAGGGATGAGATAATCACTGTCAGTAAATACCTGCCAAGAATTAACACACAGTGGATAGAGCAGGACCTGCCATACATAAAAGAGCAAGGGGGAAAGTTTTAAAATGTATGATGACGTTATTAGTAATACATACGTTGACTTTTAAACATCTGAAGTCCCCAGGGCTGCTACTGAGAATGTGGGCTACATTCTCTGTTACATTTTAAAAGGGAGAACTTGTAGCCATAAGAAGTTTTATAACCATGAGGTCAGTTAGACAATGGAGTGACATCAAGTATGTCTATTTGGCAGGTTAAACTGCAGATAGCATTCATGGAAATTCTGTGGAAACCTCAGTTCCCTCCTATAGCTATAGAGGGGAATAAGCCTGTGGCAATTGCCAGACTCGAGAATGGCCAGTACCAGAAATCCCACAGTAGGCAGCTATGGTGTAGTCTGCCATCATGAAACGCTCATCCTAAACCCTAGTAGAGTTGATTTAAACCCTGAAGCAGGAGGGTTTATATCCCTTCCAAAACAGCCTGCTTGGGATGGTGTCTAGTTGCACAGTGCGATACTTACCCCCGGTGCACTGCTCTTGGTGAGAATGTGCATCAACGACACAAGGAGTAAAGTGTGCACGCGTACAAAAGCTATGTAATACCTGCCGTGGCTCTATGCCGACATAACTTAGGTCAGCAAAATTTTGTATGATTGGCATGACCATAGTCAGAGAGAGTCCTTGGTCAGAGCTTAGGGCATAGCTACATTTAAATTGCTACAGCGTCACAGCTGCTCTGCTGCAGGTTTGCTGCTGTAGCACTTTAGTGTAGACACTACTTATGCTAACAGGAGGGCTTCTCCAATCAGTGTAAGTCAGTGGTTCTCAACAAGGGGTACGTGTACCCCTAGGGGTACGCAGACGTCTTCCAGGGGATACATCAGCTCATTTAGCTATTTGCCTACTTTTACAACAGGCCACATAAAAAATACTAGCAAAGTCAGTACAAACTAAAATTTTATACAGACAATTACTTGTTTATACTGCTCCATATACTATACACTGAAATGTAAGTACAATATTTGTATTCCAGTGGATTTATTTTATAATTATATGGTAAAAATTAGAAAGGATGCAATTTTTCAGTAATACTGTGCTTCCACACTTTTGCATTTTTATGTCTGATTTTGTAAGCAAGTAGTTTTTAAGTGAGGTGAAACTTGGGGGTACACAAGACAAATCAGACTCCTGAAAGGAGTGCACTAGTCTGGAAAGGCTGAGAGCCACTGATGTAGGTAATCCACCTCCACCTTCCCAAGAGGTCTACACCTGGAGTTAGGTCGGGACAGCTATGTTTCTCAGGGTGAACATTCCAATGTAAGTTCTTAGTGTAGACCAGGGTTAGAGTCTCAGACTTTGTCTCTACACTCAAGTTTTGCAGCTTTAATTATGCTGGCATAGTTAAACCCCGCTATTGCAGATGCAATTATATGAGTATTAAAGTGCTTATTGGAAGAGCTTATTCTGGTTTGAAATATAAATGCGTTATGAATGTGGATGTACTGCCTTGGATTAGCTTGCATTGAGTTAAATAGGCTCTGTCAACTGAAGTCCATTATACAGACATACCTCATAATGCAGGATGTTGTGCGGTGCCCTCTGAACTATGGTAAAGAATCTCTGGAAAATGCATCAAGTGCTGATCAAGAAAGTTAGCGGCATCCAAGCAATGCAGAAAATTATCACCTCCCTAGGATATCTGCAATACAATACGGAGAGAGATGGACCCAAATTTAGGGGCCTCATGCCTCCAGGAGAGGCACCTTGTACTCCCTGCCTGACCTTGGTGAGGGACTGCTACCTGGAGCTTCTGGAGCCACCCTTTCTCTCATGTTGCTTCTTGCTCCCTTTTCAAAGCACACAGATGAGATTGCACCATGCCTTTGGTTTTTGTGACAGCAGAAGGTTTATTTGTTAAATTTTAATGTGTGAAAAAAGTATAAGGTAAAAAGCCTAGGTGTACTGTTTTGCCTTCCTTAGAGAGAAACAATCCCCTCCCAAAGAAGATGTCAGTGTAAAAGTCTACATTGAGTTTTGTGTTTAAATCAGCATTCTTGACTTTCCATATTAAGTAACTTATATCAAACCTCATATTATTTTGTCCCTAAGTCACCCTGCATATTTACTGAGGACGGCCCCCTTATAAGAGAGTCCTCATCCCTTAATGAAAAATGATAAAGCTTCTAGAAATTTTAAAATGTTTATGCAATTAATGCCTTATGCATTCTTTGTCAAGTACTGTATATAATAAAGTACACTCCAGCCAAGCCCCTTGAGAGATTTACAGACTGGGGTGTATGTGAGCTCAGTGTAAATTATTCTCTGCCTTAATTTACAGACGTCCACTTGGACACTTTTTCAGCAGAATCAAGTAAGTGTGAAAATGACTCTCTTTTATTAAGAGCAAAGATTTGGAAATGCAGTGTTATTAAATTAACTGAAATCCAGTTAATTGGAACCATTTATTCATTTTGCTACCTTGAATATGGACAAATTAGGAATATGAATGAAAGGCTCCCTGAGAGCCAACAGAAACATTTTAGATAGTTGTTGGAATAGAGAGGTGTTTTAAAATAGTGGGCATTAGAAAGAGGGATATACGGTTACGTACAGGTCCCACTTAGTAATTTTTTCATCACCAAATGTGACAAGATTTCTGTAGGCTCACACAGACATATCTTTATCTTCTTGGGGAATGAGAGATCAATTCTAGGTTCTGCTTCCTCTGACTGTTCATTGCACAAAAAGAAATCCTTTACTGTTAGGCTCCCCACAGCACTGCTCCCTAGACCGCATTGCATGCTGAGGTAGCACTATTAGGGGAGTTGGGACCGGAGCAGAGAAGCAGCCTTTCAAGCATAGAGACACTGGGACTCAGGAACTGGGCACCCCCATCTCCCTATCATGTAGCACAGGCTACTTAATACAGCCCCCTTCCCTAACTGCCCTACTCCTGCCCAGGCCTACACATATGCCTATGTTCCCTTCCCTTCTCTGTCTGTACAACCCCATTCTTTCTCCCTCCCTCACTCTCCACTGCTCAGATGATGCAAAACCATTGTAAATCCAGTTTGATAGACTGATACACTGTGTGAATCTGCCCAGTGAATTTGTCCCTAAAAGTCCCTAAAATAGAAAATTGATTTCAGATTGATACTACAACTTTTTAGAATATTAGTACTTGCACATGGCAGCATTCCCTTTGAGTGCCTTGTGTGGAGTTCATACATGACATCTTTAGTAATTTGAAAAACACAGACATTTCCAGACAAATCCTTCATTAAAATGGGGTTAAGGTTAGAAGTATACATGAGTAACTAAGGGTAAAAACATTACAGAGATGTGGCAACTATTCCAAAACAAAGCCTTACAGAGCCAGAAAAGTCAGAGTTAAGACTGAACTTAAAAGAAATCCAAGCATGTTAAGGTGTGGGAATGCACAGATAAAGACACCCAAACATCCTTATCTCTGCCCTGTAGTGACACCACGAGAGAAGGATTTTTTTTTTAAATCAACCTAATATGTCTTTAAAAATCTGGCTAATCCAATTGTAGACCACAAACACTAAAATGTGTTATTGTAATTGAATGGGTGTTGAATGAGATCAGTGCAGGATAGAGTTAAGGTTGTTTGGGTGTCCTAAGTGCACATTTCCAAATGTAAAATGTTGAATTTCTTTTAACTTTAACCTTTAATTTTAATGTCCCGACTCTGTAATGCTTGTGTTTGGAATAATTACACCATCATTGTAATGTTTTATGCCCTTAAATTACTGATGTGGTACTATGTAGTGTAGTTGTAGTTATGTTGGTCCCAAGATATTAGCGAGACAAGGTGGGTGAGGTAATGTCTTTTATTGGACTAACTTCTGTTGGTGAGAGAGACAAGCTTTCCAGATTTCAGAGTGGTGGCCGTGTTAGTCTGTATCAGCAAAAAGAACGAGGAGTACTTGTGGCACCTTAGAGACTAATAAATTTATTTGGGCATAAGCTTTCCTGGGCTAAAATCCTCTTCATCGGATGCATGCAGTGGAAAATACAGTAGGAAGATATATATACACAGAGAACATGAAAAAATGGGTGTTGTTGCCATACCAACTCTAACAAAGTAATCCATTAAGGTGAATTATTAGCATCAGGAGAAAAAAAAAACTTTTGTAGTGATAATCAGGATGCCCCATTTCAAACAGTTGACAAGAAGGTGTGAGTAAAAGTAGGGGCAACATTAGCATGGGGAAATAGTATTTACTTTGTGTAATGACCCATCCACTCCCAGTCTTTATTCTAGCCTACTTTAATGGTGTCCAGTCTGCAAATTAATTCCAGTTCTGCAGTTTCTCCTTGGAGTCTGTTTTTGAAGATTTTTTGTTGAAGAATTGAGACTTTTAGGTCCGTAATTGAGTGACCAGAGAGGCTGAAGTGCATAGAGACTGTCCGGTTTGGCCAATGTACATGGCAGAGGGGCATTGCTGGCACATGATGTCATATATCACATTGGTGGATGTGCAGGTGAATGAGCCCCTGATGGTGTGGCTGATGTGATTAGGTCCTATGATGGTGTCCCTTGAATAGATAAGTGGACAGAGTTGGCAACAGACTTTGTTGGAAGAATAGGTTCCTGGGTTAGTGTTTTTGTTGTGTGGTGTGTGGTTGCAGGTATTTGCTTCAGGTTGGGGGCCTGTCTGTAAGCGAGGACTAGCCTGTCTCCCAAGATCTGTGAGAGTGAGGTATTGTCCTTCAGGATAAGAAAAAGCAGAAAGGACACTAAACTATCTAAATTACTACATGCCACAAGGGGCCACAGCAGTGGTTCTCTTAACTCACCCAACAGTATTACCCGGCAGAAGAGTCTGTCCTAGCTCAGGGCCTCTCCTTCTGCCCCTCAACCGCCATGAACATGATGCAGTTCTGCAGTGACCTGGAATCCTACTTTCGACGTCTCCGACTCAAGGAATATTTCCAACACACCTCTGAACAGCACAGTAATCCACAGAAAACTTCCTACCAACACTGCAAAAAGAAGGCTTCTGCATGGACTACTCCTGAAGGTTGAAACAACAGACTGGACTTCTACATAGAATGCTTCCACCAATGTGCACGGGCTGAAATTGTGGAAAAGCAGCATCACTTGCCCCATAACCTCAGCTCTGCGGAACACAATGCCATCCGCAGCCTCAGGAACAAATCTGACATCATAATAAAAAAGGCTGAGGTGGTGTCGTCATCATGAATAGGTCACAATATGAAGGAGAGGCTGCTAGGCAACTCTTTAACACCACATTCTATAGGCCATTATCCTCTGACCCCACTGAGGATTACCAAAAGAAACTACACCATTTGCTCAAGAAACTCCCTGAAAAAGCACACACACACCCCTAGAACTCCGACCAGCGTTATTCTATCTGCTACCCAAGAGTCAGAAACCTGGATATCCTGGATGCCCTGTCGTCTCAGGCATTGGCAGCACCCTGACAGCAGGATTGTCTGGCTATGTAGACTATCTCCTCGGGCCCTATGCTGCTAGCACTCCTAGCTATCTTGAAGATGCCACTGACTTCCTGAGGAAACTACAGTCCATTGGTGTCAAGTATCAGAGGGGTAGCCGTGTTAGTCTGGATCTGTAAAAGCAGCAGAGAATCCTGTGGCACTTATAGACTAACAGACGTTTTGGAGCATGAGCTTTCGTGGGTGAATACTCACTTCGTCAGACGCATGTAGTGGAAATTTCCAGGGGAGGTATTATATGCTAGCAGCAAGTAGAGATAAGAGGTTGTTCAACAGGGAGGATGAGGCTGTTATAGCAGTTGCGTGTGACAACAAGGGAGGAGAAACTGGTTCTGTAATTGGCAGCTATTCAAAGTCTTTGTTTAGTCTGAGCTGATGGTGTAATTGCAGATGAAATGAGCTCAGCAGTCTTTTTTGAAGGCTGGTCTGAGTTTTTTTGCTGCAGGATGGCCATAAGGTCTGCTATAGTGTGGCCAGGGAGGTTGAAGTGTCTCTACAGTTTTGTATATTGCGCTTCTAATATTTGATTTGTGTCATTTATCTTGTCTGTAGAGAAATGTCATTGTGCAATTTACATAGCAGAGGGGCAATTGCTGATATGATGGCGTATATCTTGATGGATTGTAGGTGAAATGAACCGGTGATGGTGTGGCTGAGCTGGTTGGGTTCTGTGAGGGGTCGTGGTGTAGATATTGGCAGAGTTGGCATCGAGGTTTTGTTGGATGGATTGGTTCCTGAGCTATGAGTTACGATGGTAGGTGTGCAGTTGCTGGTGTGAAATAGTTTAGGTGCAGTTGTGCTGTTGGGACAAGGATTGGCCGGCACCCAAGACCTGTGAAGAATGTGGGGATATTGTCAGGATGGGTTGTAGATTCCTGATGATGCGTGGAGGGGTTTAGCTGGGGGATGTATGTGAATGCCAGTGATCATGTTGGTTTCTTTCTTGGGTTTGTCTTGCAGTAGGAAGCTTTGGGTAATGTCTGGCTTGTTGATGTGTTTCTAATTCCTCGTCGCGGGTATGTAGTTTTTGAGCATGCTTGGTGTAGATTTTGTAGGTGTTGGTCTCTGTCTGAGGGGTTAGAGCAGATGCGGTTTGTACTCAGTGCTTTGGTGGACAATGGATGTGTGAGTGCCGGGATGGAAGCTGGAGGCATGAAGGTAGGCATAGCGGTGGTAGGTTTTCGATATAGGGTGGTGTTAATGTGACCACATTATTTGCACCGTGGTGTTAGAAAGTGACTCAATGTAGATTAGTCAGGCTGAGGTTTGATGGTGAGGTGATAGTTGTTGAATATGGTGGAATTTTTCTAGCGTCTCCTTCATGGGTCTAGAGATGAAGATGTCATAATGTACATAGGTAACGAGAAGGGGCGGAGTGGACGAGAGCTGAGGAAGCGTTGTTCCAGGTCAGCCATAAAAATATTGCAATAATTGGTGGGGCCTGCGGGTGACTAGCAGTGCACTGATCTGGAGATATATCTTGTCATCAATTTGAAATAGTTGGTGTGAGTATAGAAGGCAGCAGAGTCAGCGCCAGTTGTGCTGTGGCATAATAGGGATACTGTTCTGACAGCTTATATTCATCCGTGTGTGGATGTTTTGTGTAGAGAGCTCTACGATCCATGGTGGCTAGAGATGGTGTTTCTGGGAGGTGGCCATGCATGTGTTTCCTCAGGAATCAGTGGTGTAGAGATGGAGCGA